>NC_090933.1:868929970-869233000 GCF_040938575.1 Ambystoma mexicanum | reverse complement strand
TGGTTCTCCTCAAGTTTGAGTGGTAGGGAGGCTGATCCATAGGGCGGCCCCAGCCGAAGATGGAGATCTACCCCCAGCTCGTTTCTTTGAAAAACGACTAACCCTGAGGGAGTTGGAGGTAGAGGAGCGAAGAGTTCGAGAAGAGAGGTATTTGCGGAGGGATAGCTGAAGGTATTTTGTACCCAGGCCCCAGAAAGCCTTGTGGACAATGCAGAGGGTTTTGAATTTAATCCTTGCATCCACTGGGAGCCAATGAAGAGATTTCAAAGTTGGAGAGATACGATCCCGGGGCTTGAGGCCAAGGACAAGTCTCGCAGTCCTGTTCTGGATAAGTTATAGAGGGCGGAGAGTAGAGGCAGGTAGATTTAGAAAGATGCTGTTATAATAGTCCAAGCTAAAGAGAACCAGAGCTTGGGATACCAGGAGCTTCTGGGGGAAGGAGAGGAAAGGCAGAATACCTCAGAGGCGGTGCAGTCGGAAGTTTGACTTTTTAGAGACATCAGAGATCCGAGGAGGAAAGTGTGGAGCCAAAGATGACGCCACGGTTCTTAGCCTCGCAGGTAGGGGTAGGAGGAGGGCCAAAGGAGGTTGGCCAGAGAGTGAGGGAAAAGGATGGAGATGGTGTGCCGACGAGGAGGATCTGTCTTGCTGGCATTCAGACAAAGATCATTGGTGGCACACCAATTTTGAATGGCAGTTAGGCAGTCCGAGATGAGGGAGAGGAGGTGGCCGAGGGCAGCTGGAAAATGAGTTGTCATCAGCGCAGCGCTGGAAATTTGAGCAGAAAATGGCAATGCAGTGAGCGTGAGTTGCCAGGTATTGGTTGAAAAGCCAGGGTGAGAGGTTGGACCCCCGGGGAACCCCACAGGCGGAGAGGAAGATGGATGATGGAAAGACCCCAGTTGGACCTGGGAGGGTCGATCAGAGAGGAACAGTGATACCCAGATTATCACGGAGACGGTTGAGCAGTATGGTGTGGTTGACCGTGTCGAAGGCAGAAGAGGGATCAAGAAGGATGAGGACACAGGGAATGTTAGAATTAAGGTTGGAGAGCAGATCGTCACGGATATTGAAGAGAGCAGTTTCCGTGCTTCTGGCCGCTCTGAAGCCAGACTGGTGGTCATGGAGACAACCAACAGAATCTGAATGAAGGTTAAGTTGAGAGATGGCCAGCTTTTCCAGGAGTTTGCCCAGAAAGGGGGTAATGGAAATAGGGCGATAGTTTGCCGGACAGGAAGGATCAGCTGTGGGTTTCTTGAGAAGAGGATGCACAAGGGAATGCTTCGGAGGGGAGGGGAAGGAGCCTGAGGTAAACGAGTGGTCGCAATAATCAGAAAGGGCAGGAGCGAGGGTGTCTGTGGTCCTTGATGGTTTTGGAGGAACAGGGATGAACCTGTTCTGACCAGTCTTTCATAGATCGGACTTGTCTAGCGACCTCGTCGGGGGAGAAAATAGGAAAGGAAGAAAAGGATGGTGGGGGGGGTGCTTAAAGGGCAGTCTCCAAGCACAGACTGAGAGGGAATAGGAGGGAGAGGGGAGGCGAGGGTGGACAGAATGTTCTGGGTTTTAGAGATAAAGTGCGAGGCAAGGGCATTGCAGAGAGCCTGGGAAGCAAGTGGAGGGGAGGAGACTGCTGCAGGGTTGGCAAGCTCCTTGCAGATTTTAAAGAGTTTGGCAGAGTTGTTGGATGCCCCAGAGACACAGGCTTGAATGTGGGCTCTTAGTGCAGACAGAGAGTCGGTATTGCCTTTGGAGCAGGCGACATGCCAGTTTGTCAGAGGATGAGCAAAAAGACCTCCGTTTCCTCTCAGCCGCCCTACACTTACGTTTAAGTGTAGCTAGGTCGGAATCATACCAGGAATTGCACTTGGCTTTGGACTTCAAGCGGATCCTCATGACAGGGGCAAGAGTATCAGAGATGGAAGAGTAGAGCAGGGACAGGGTTGTTTGAAGTGTATTAGTGGGCTTGGTCAATTACTTCCCCGCCCCAGTTGGCCCGCTCTTATGCAATCTTTGTAGCTGTCCTATGATGTGGTATTGTGCTTGGCGGAGAATCCTTCTGATCCTCCTCCGTTGAATGAGGAAGAGGACATGAGGAAGAGGGTGGTTCAAATATTTCCCTGGCTATTCTTGAAATGATGCATTTTTGTCACTTGCTTTATTGCCTTGCCTGCAAGTCCCCCCCACGCCCCTCCCCATTGTGCTTCCTTGTGACTTCTTGCTGCCAAGGCCCCCGGAATTGATTCATGCCTCCACCTGGGCCAATTTTACCTTCAGGGGCTTCAGCCCTGTGATGATTGCTTTGCGTACTGATGCTGTTCTTGGGGAAATATAGTGAAGTTTAAAATGTTAACCCACCATGCAATTTAAGCACTTAACCGCACGCCTTTACAATTTAAGCATTACAATAATTCTATCTTCTAGACTTTGCTTGCAAAGTACACATTGCAGTAACCTGACATTAACACCTTAAGCTAAAAGAAAATATCCGTGTGGCTTTATTTTTCACACCCTGAAAGGAAAAGGTTACAGAATGTAAAATAATGTAAGCCTGCAATGTCTCCTATCTAACACAATGGTACTTTGAGGCCTCACTGAAAGTAGGTGTGTAATCTCAGTTGAGTAAAAACTTCCAGCTCCTTGTTTTGATGTTACTAATATTTGACTTGACAAAAAGCTCACTTTTTTGTAAGCATGTTTATTAAGGGGCGTAGTGGGGACTTTTATTTGCTTAGTCGGTCGAACTCTGCGGCATTCAAACTGGGGGTGGGTGTTAGCGCACCCAGTCTGTAGAGAACTTTTTTTGAGTCCAGATTGTAGACTCAAAAAAAAAATCTGGTTTTTAGTTTAGACCGAATGTTAGTGTAATGATAGCCATATGCAGGTTACTGGTATGACACACGATTTTCATTGCAAGCTGAAAATCAGATTTAGCAAACGCCCCATTTATAGCCAACGAACAAATGCCAACACGTTTGTGTAAGCCCGAACATCCCAGGTACCCCATTGCTTCCCAAAGTAGCTTGAGAAGATTTCAGAGCAAGTAAACAGAATAGTTCTGTAAGCCTTTAAAAATTACATGAAATGTAAATTATAGTTGCTTTTGGCTCAAAGTACAAAAGGGCAATTCTGGAAACCCTGTCAAACTCTGGCTCAATCATTATAAGGGTTAGCCATGTTCATTGGCACTCGGACGGACTCCTGCAGTGTTTGGATTTGGCAGCCCACGTAAGTGTGCTCTAAAATGCACCATTTTAACCCATCATTTAAAAACATGTCACGCCTCCCCAAACCCATCGCATTGCATATCTGGGGGAAATATTTGACGCTCCATCTAAAAAATCAGCAGCTGCCACTGGCCCTGGGACTGCTGGGAGCAGGTTGGGGAGAGCCCAGGGACTGGATGGGGGGTGGAGGCGGGTTGGGGAGAACCCCAGGTCCTGGGTGGGGATCCATGGGATAGTGGTGGAGCAGGGTGGGGAGGGTTCAGTCCAGTGTGATGGAGCACATAAACTGTCAAGGGGGCAGGTGAGGGAACCAGGGACTATACTCTGAGCAGGGTGCGGTGATGGCACACAATAGTTCGTAGCCATTTGGACTTCCTGTCCATTTGCCATTTTTGGGGGTGGCTGGCCTGCCCACATTTTTCTCAGTGGGATCTAGGTAAAAAAAAGTGTGAAGATCGCTCACTGCTCTAACTGATTGGGAAGTGGGCACATCTTGTGGATTTGACTATTGATATTTGGGGAGTGGGGGAAGGGGAATGGCCAGTGCTTGCTGGTCTATGCAGGTATGACTCTAAATGTGGCTCTTTTCATGACCATTTAAACTGAAGGTACACACTTGTGTCCAAGTACCACAGCATTGCAAACATTTTATTTCTAAAGCATTTGCTGTGCTGAGTATCCTAAAAAACCCAACCTGCTCACTCGTAATTTCAAGCTCAAAAAGTTTCTCATCTGTGCAGGAAATGGCCCAATGTCTTAGCCCTGTGCGTGAGAAGGCCATTGAGTTCTATTTTTTTCCTGTGGAATTCTGGGACTTGGCGTTTCCGCAAGAGAATCCAATAGTAAAAACTGGACTGGATGGCCTACTCATGCATGCCCACAAGAAACTTGGGAGCACCAATACAATATCCTCTGTGTGACTGATTAAGTGCACCGGCAGCCTTTACAAGAGGCTTGGGAGTATCCCTCGCCTCAAATTGTTTAAAATGACATACAATCTTAGTGCTGTATGGTAGTGGGTTTTACATTGTCTGCAGTATACAGGAGTATTATCAATGCGGTTGCATTGTGCCTGTGCCCACAATACATGCAGCATTGCCACTGCAAAGCAACCCATTATTTCCGTCCACAATATTCGTCAGCACTAGGTAGTACGTGATCCACTAAGGCATTCATTTGTATTAACTTTGTGGTATCACCTATTCTATAACCTTTTCGTATAGTGCCCGCTCTCCCGCAGGCCACTCACTAGACAGGTTTTAAGTTTATTGCATGTTCTAACACATCACGGTTTCAGTTATAAAAACAGGAAGATTTAAGGTGGTCCTCCCTCAAACAGATGGGTTTTAAGGGCTCTCCTGAATTGGGCGAGCGAGGGCACCTGTCATGCTTCCACCAAACACCTGTTTTCACCCTCCTTGGAGAATCAGTGGAGGTATGCTGCTAGTAGTGGGGTTGTGGGCACAGATTTGAGGATCCATGCTGCGTTCGGAATTGCTCGGAGTCATTTGCTCACGACTGGTAGAGCCTGGTTAGCTTGAAACCAATGGCTAGCTACCAGCTTTTTTTGGCTTCTGGCCGACTGGTGTCTTAATACGGTACATATGTGACATTAACTTGTAGTATTTGAGAATGTTAAAGAATTGGGACACAACTAGTACACAGTTAAATAGAAAGAATTGTTAAGTGGAAAAGTTAGTACCTCACCTGTACAAGTTAATTTGCTGTAGGCTGCTCCTGGTTCCTGTGTGCTTGTTCCTGGTTCCCCAGCGGAACCTCCTGCCTGCTGTGTGATGCCCAAAACCCAGGAGCTGGATTTATCTTATTTAAAAAAAAAAAACCTTTGATTTTAGAAAAGGTGAAACACATGACATTCTCAACTAAAAATGGATGACAAGAAAAAAACCAATACACGATTATTTGCAAAGCAATGATCCTCCTTCGCAGTATCAACAAAACAAATGAATGTCAGCCCACCGACTTTCATTTTTCTCCTAACTTAACTAGTACTTCCAGTAACGTGCATTTGTCCATATCCCGTTCCCATTTTCGAAAACTTGGGAGGTGACGTGTGCCTGATGCCAATGCAATATTAAGTTTAGCAGTAACTAAGGCGTTTGACACGTTTTTTGTAACTGGATTAGGGGAGTAGGCTGTGTTCACCCCACATGCCCAGCAAGAACAGCTTTGGGTCTATGGGCACCAGCTAGTCTAGTTCCATTGATACGAGTTAAAAATTGAAACCCAGAAATTCCGTATCGTGGCACATTGCCATATTAAATGATGGAGAGTACCTCGTGCGATCTGACAGTGGGAACAATCGGGGGTGGGAGGGGGGGGTGTGGCATGACCACATTTAAAAAGGAAACTGCATGCTTAGGTTCTATGGAACATTTTTAGTTGGACTTGCTGAGCTGGGATAGCTACCGGATCCTCGTGCCAGTCCTGCCTCAAGGAAGCCACGTTCCCATTCCCAGTATGCCCGAGCTTTGCGAGTGATAAAATCGAGAATGATCTGATAAGCAATGGCCTTCTTAAGGAATTAACTCTGCATTAATATTCAGTTCTAGGAGAGGTAGAGTAGCTACGATGAAATTGTTTAGACAAAAGCGTGGCTAAGCTTCATGTACGAGGATTGGTCACAGGCAGTCAGTAAAAAAGTAGGGTTCGAAATTGGGATTGGATAAGCGGGAGCTAAAAGTAGCTCCTGGGTATCCAGCATTAACCAGTGACCTGGAGATTCAGATGGCGTTCCACAAATCTAACTTCTACATAAGATGCAGACATCCAGGAGTGGTGTGCCGACAATTATCTCTGCCTTCACGCCAGTAAGACCGAGATACTCTTCATCGGCACACCTCCTCCCTCTCCTGTCCCTCTCTGGCCGGCCTCTTATGGCCCTCTACCTGCTCCCACCTGTGAGGCTAAAAACCTCCACTTTCCTTCTCTCCACACATCTGACGTCTCTGAGAAGTCGCACTACCAGCTGCACCTCCTCGGAGGTATCCTTCCTTGCCTCTCCTTCCCCCCCCAGAAGCTCACTGTCTCCAGAGCACTGGTTCTCTCTAGGCCGGACTATTGCAATAGCCTCTTTCTAAATTTACCTGCTTCTACTCTCCGCAACTCACCAAGAACAGGACTGCGAGACTTTTGCTTGGCCTCAAGCCCAGGGATTGTATCAGGACTGAAATCTCTGCACTGGCTCCCTGTGGCTGCAAGGGTGGCTGCAACGATTAAGTTCAAAACCCTCTGCTTTGTCCACATGGCCTTCTGGGGCCTCAATACCTTCAACTCCCTTCCTTCTCGAGCTCTTCGCTCATCTGCTCCCAACTCCCTCAGGGCCAGTCGCTTCTCCAAGCAACAAGTTGGTGGTAGATCTCGGCTGGGGCCTCCCTCTGGAACAGCCTCCCTGAAACCTAAGAAGAATCATCTCCGGTTCTGGAAGCACCTCAAAACCTTTCTCTTTGCTTCTGCTTTTTCTCCTCCTCTCCCCTGCTGACTTCCTGGCTGAAACCGAAACTGCACTGGTTGCCTGGCCAACCTCTGATCTCGGGCCCAGGTCCCCTCCCCCTCCAGTCGCACACCTGCACTGCCTTCCTGGCAACCCCCATACTTGAAGACTGTTTCTGTATCCTTACAGACCCACTACCAGCACTAGACACATGTTGTCTGCACTTACCCTTGCCACCTGCTGGCCATACTTCTCCTTATTTATTCTTTTGGCCCATGTACCTCACTGCCCCCTTCCCATGCGCTTGCACGATCTGAATGACACCTGGCCTAGTAGGATCGTTTTCCCTCTGCCCCCCCTCCCTTGCCTCGTTGTGCCTTGAAACACTTGTGTATAGACGGGTTATAAATGCCATCATATCATATACCATTGTCCAATATTTTTACCCCCATATGCTTTAAAATGTTGTATGGATGTGTCCTAATGTTAAGGTCTGTTTGTTCTGCTTAAATTAGCCTGTAGAGCCAAATGTAGCAGTTGGTATCAAGCTAACCAGGCTACATGCAGGAGCTAAATGGCTCCCTGCTCTCAATGTCGAACCCTGAAGTGTTGTAGTAACATGAAGAACTGTGTTGGGCCCTCGGACATTACATCCATTAGACCAGATTTCTATTTGCCCATCTCTTGCCGAAATCTAGCGAGTCTCAGGCAGTCTCTCTTGCCCCAAAGCAGAGCCTTTAGGGAATCTACCCGGCCCCCTGCCAGCGCAGAGTGTTTGTAACTACTTGGTGTGCTCTGATCTGCTGGAACGCCAGTGGTAGGGTTTTGATGACCTCACTGCAGTAGAGCATCTGGAGTGAATCACTGCCAGGAACCAAGAATGTAAAAAGGCCCATATGATGGCAGGAGTGTTCACAGTGTAGCCATTCGTTGGCAATTGTCAGTTGGAAAGCCCAATAGTATTTTTGAACGTCCATTTACACTTGCCCAATTCTCGCAGGAAACCATTGGATCCCAGGGATTTGCCAGATTGGGGAGTAGCCAGGACAGCCAGTATTTTTTCCTCAATGATGTATCCAACTCTAGGACTGCTTTTTATTGAGATGAAATAGTAGGTCAAGGGATCTCTTCCAGAAGATCAGAATATTTCAATCTCTGAAGTTCTGTTGACACTGCTTACAATTGACTGGAAGTCTGTTAACATTTTCACAATTTCAATGTCACCATAGCACAAATAGCCCTTTTCCAACCATGCCCACATCATGTCGTGATCTCCGGATTCATGTCGACACCAGATGCCAGGTGAGCTTGTCAGGCAATATTGGTCGTAAAGTATTATCAAGAGTCTTAGTTGTGCATGCATTGGCAGTCTGTCTCAGGGGAGCAATCGGTAGCAAACCTGGTTCAACAGGGTCTGTGCCATCTCGATTTTAATGAGTCCTGACTTATTACTCGTGCCACCAGAACAGATATTACCTCCCTGTGGATCAGTTTTGTTCCCTTCCCCTTGGGTACCAAATGGTCAGCATTGACTGCTCGTTCAACTCAAGAGTATTGTTTTTATTTGTGAGATTCTGAACCATTTCCCGAAAACCCAGGGATTGAGACACAAAGCGGCCTCAATGGGCAATCTCACTAAACCCAAGACTAAAAAGAATGGGTAGTGTCTTGAAATGCCCCCGGGGAGATAATGCATAACTGAAACAAGAGAAAGGTTGGTATTGGTCATAAAGACATAATTGATGCATGACAAAGGTGTACCCCTTGAGTGGAATGAGTCATACTGTCTTGAAGGGTCATGGGGCTTAAAGCACTCACATCCGCTAATCCTGTGGTGTCAACTAAGTCCTAGTTTGGTCTGGACTGTACGCTGGTCACTGAATTTGTACGGCTATTCTGGGCCCGATCCACGGCATTGTAAAGTCCTTAACCCCCCCACTCATCAGTCGGCCACATTAAACTTCAACAGATCATTAAGCAATCCCAACATCTCCCCTTTAAACAAACAAGCTGCATGCAACCCTGTTTGGAACACTTCGTAGTTGGTTCTAGGGGGAAAACATACAATTCTTGCTAGCAAGATTTCTCCTGAAGAGCGACAACAGTTTATATCTATGAAGAAGCTGCTGGAAATCGCTGGTTTGTTCACAGGCTGCTCACATTCCGAGGAAAGGGACGTGGCTTTGCCAATACTCATGGGATCCTGTGTACATCTATATGGGGGAGGTAATTGCACTCTTTTATGTGTAACACTTCGGCTATAGTAACAAGACAGTACGCAGTCACTGGTTGACAACCTGCTGGGATCCTGTGTGCTCTCCAGTAAAAAAAAATGGGATAATCCAGATGAGCCCACCAGTTTTATCCAGGATTCAAAAACAGTTCTGCACAATGCCCCTCTGCTCTTTCAGGAAGACCATCAATTGGACATTGTTGCGTCTGGCTCTCCCCACTGCTTTCTCCACATGATCCTCCAGGGACTTACTGCAACTCATAGGCATTGCCAGTTGTTTCTTGATCGTGTTTGTGTATTTTCCACATTGAAACGAGAAAATCTTGTGTCCCTGAGGTATTGATTTTAAAATAAAAAGAATGAGCCCCGCCAACCCCCTTCGAGGATCTGGAATTGGCATAGTGGCCATCTCTGACCAGGGGTGGGCAAGCGCGAACTGGCCTGCAGGAGTGGATACCAACAAAGAGTTCAGAGGGGCCACCAAAAGCCGCACGGAGGCTCCTGCAGGTTTCACGGGTTGTCTGAACTGTCCACAAAGTGCACTCATTGCAGCGTAATACCGGTATATGCGGGTCACTAAAGCCTAGAGTCCATGACATTGGGTGGGGGGGGATTGGTGGCACAGGTGGGGCGTCACCACTGTTTTGGTGGCGGGGCGTGAGGGTGGTCTCTACCAGTAAGAGCTTGTGTGATCTCCTTTGCCTAAGCAGGACCCCTGAATCTAGTTTAGAGTAGAGATGTAGCGCTCCCCCTCAAGCCTCAGATTGAGCACACCAGGTGCTGTATGGCCCCACACAACCAAAGCACCAGGCAGGAGAAGGAGATGGGATCAGCAATAGTGTGATCTGTAGATCTGGCGGGGGTATATCCTGCGCTCACCCAGGGCGAGCCCCTGGCAGGCACTTTCTGGACTCGTCCAGAGCCCCTGTGGTGCTACCAATCTCCCCGTGTCCGTCACCGGACCCCTGTTGCAGTCTCCCTGCCGGGGCGAGGTCCGATCGGGAAGGCCAATCTGCTCCTTTTGGTCTCTGGCTCCACCCAGGACTATGCGCCTTTGCATCTACTAGTAACGCACAATACCAGGTGGGGGGTCTAGTAACCACAATACCAGTTTGGGGGGGGGTCCAGGATTGCTCCTCGCGGTTGTCCAGCTACTTGCCTGACATTGCGTCTAGGCATGTTAAGCTAGCCCTGTGGCTGCCAAATATGGGTACCCATCAGGTATGATACAGAGCTGCAGAGATGGCAACTGCATCCAGTTGCTTCTCGCGAGCACATCATCCC
Organism: Ambystoma mexicanum; assembly: GCF_040938575.1. NCBI lineage: Eukaryota > Metazoa > Chordata > Amphibia > Caudata > Ambystomatidae > Ambystoma > Ambystoma mexicanum. The sequence goes on along the minus strand of NC_090933.1, from coordinate 869,222,805 downwards.
TGGTTCTTTAAAGTTTATTTCTAGCCCTGTCTGAACCTGATGATCGCGACCCCCCTTCCCCCCCGAATGCTGCCTGTCTTGTTTCTTCCTTATAGATGCCCTTTTTTTAAATTCTGCTCAAGATCCTTATTTTGGAGCGCTCAAGCTGGACTCCTTTACCCCTCTTTTATTGATTTTAAGCATCAGTTTACAGAAAGAAACACAAAACACAGTATTCCCCCACCCTCCGTGCCTTGAGTAGTCCCTTCAATTCAGAATCCCAAAGTCTCTTAGGATCAAAAGTCCAATATCCTGATTCTGTGGGCACCACTGGAGCATATAGTCACTTTGTAAATATGATAGAACTTGCCCCCATTCTCGTTTGAAAACTGCTAGATTCCCTGAATTGTGTTATGTCACCTTTTCCATCGAAAAAAAGCTCCAGACATAACCAGCCCTTTCCCCCTTACCCTTTTTGCATATGTTTCTTGATGCATGAGAATAGCCTGCTCCTCTACCCTCACACATTTCCCAAATTTTTTTTTTCCCCTCTTTTGACTGGGGTTTTATACGTTAATACCCACGTCTTCATTTCTTTGGTTCCCTCCCCCCATTCGCAACCTTTCCTTGGACCTGAAACCCGCCACTTCTACATCTGGCACCAATCCGCATCCAAACCTCCTCCTGTTCCATCCAACGACCCCCCCCCCACCCCCCCGAATGTACGCCCGAATGTATTGCCCGTCGTGCCTAGCTCTCAAGTATTCCCAGAGATATTTTGTGGGAAATACTAAGCCCCACTATTAGATTCTAGTCCCATTCCCTCCCCAACCCTGTTCCCCGCCGGGCTTCATGATCCGTCAAAACATGCATTTCTTACCCCTCTTCGGGGTCCCATGACCTGCTGCTTCCACTCTCCCACCTGTGTTCCACAGAATGTCCAACAGATCAGATCCTCCATATCACTTTGTCTTATCGCCCAGCCTCCCATGGCTTCCTGTTCCACCTTTGTTCACTTGGCTGACCTTCACTATCCTCCTCCACCTTCTTGCAGTTTCAAAATCGGTTCCCCTTCCTCGCATGACGTGATCTCACCCTACCCACGTAAATGGCAAAATATTGCTTGGTGGGTGTATTTGGATGCCATTTTCCAGTTTGTCACAAGTGGTAATTCTGGGAAATATTCGTTAAGAAATGAAAAGGTATTAAGAAAGCAAAAAAAGTTTTGGCCTACTCCCATTCATTATTCCCATAGAGGAAAAAGTCCGATATTGATGATCAATTTGAACGCTTCATCCCATATCTCGCCTATTAATGCAGTGATCTGCGATGCATTTATGCTGCAAGGTCGGTCCTCCCTAGTAAGCCAGAAGACTGCATCCAACGGTCCCCCCACCAGTGCTTTATCCATCGAGACCCATAATTTGCTGTCATCCCGATAGCCATTGTCTAACCACCTGCAATTGAGCTGCCCAATAATACTGCCGAGTCAGGGAAGGGCAGTCTGTCCCTTTTCCTCAGGACCATTAAAGTTCTGAGACGCCAGGGTCTCGTATTGTACCATATGAATATGTACAGTGCACAATGAAATTTAAAACAAATATTTGGTATAGCAATTGATAAGGCTTGAACATAATAAAACGTGGGCGGGTCACCATCCTTTCGCCCCCACTATGAAACGTGTAAGGGATCCCAGCGTCATAAATCAGCTTTGGTGTTTCAATGAGTTGGGGGTAGTTTGCCTCATAGCGTTAACTATTCCGTAATATCCACTCCTAGCTATTAGATCTTCCCATCCGCCCACTTTTTGTCCTCTATTTCTGTCAAGAAAACAGTCTCCCTGGATCCATGCTGGTAGCACCCATTGCCATAGTCCCTGGCGTCGAAATATCACGTTTCGTGTGGCCGCCAAGGGTGCATGATCTGGGAAATTCCCCAATACCCTCCGTCAGCTGAGGGGAGACCCAGATGTAATCAATTTGTGATTGAGTTTGGTGTACATGGGAGTGGAATGTGAACCCTTTTTCTTCTCCCTTGACTAGAAACCATATGTCTACCAGTCCCATTGTTCAAGTTTATTTTTCAGTTGTTGAGATGGGGTACCGCGAGAGACAAAACCCTCCTGACTTCTCATCTTCGAATCTCACACTATGTTCAAATCCCCTGTCAAAATAACACATACCCTACCGCTTCTTGTTCTAATGTCCGTAAAGTAGCCCTTAGTGTCTTGTCCAGATTTGGGCGCATATACTGTGGTGAATGTGAAAGTCTGTCATGATCCGGAGCTTAACTACTAAGTATCGCACCAATTTATCACGAATACTACACAAGATTACCATATCAAGTTTATTACGAATTGCTATCAAACCCCTGCTTTTTTCTCACTCGCGTTAACTTGAAAAATGTGAGGAAGAACCCCTAAGTTTGCATATATGGGTTTCCTGGAGCGCCAGAACCCAGTTTCTCATGCCCCAGAAAGTGATCCAGCTTACATCGCTTCGCCAGGGAATTTAGCCCTCTAATATTGCATCTGACACTTTTGACTCCCATGGGTAATCTCGGGTCCCTCTCGTTCTGACACCCTACTTAATATCATGGATTGCCCCCCCGTCCCCCCTCCTTGGGGGAGCCTAATCTTGAAGCTTAGCCCATATTGCTAGTGAGAATGTAGTTCTTCCCACCCCCCTTGAATTGGTTTCCCCATCTGTTCTTTATCAACCCTGCCCCCTTTTTCTCAGCCCCACAGCTCCCCCCTCCCTGTTCACCAACCCAACATTCCAGGCCGGTTCATGGGTCCTGGTGACAAAACGGGCAAACGCCCAACCATGTGCCAGTAAACTACCTGGTTTCACCAACTGCAGAGATAATGTAACCCTCTCCTTAAAATCCCAAGATAACCCCCTACCTCCCCCCCCCCCCATATGATCACCTTCAAATACGCCCCCGTCACAAGGCAACCATCTCAACCAGGTCTTAATGGCGTTCTGTGCCCCCAATCCATCACCCATCTGGCTGCGGCGTGTTCATTGGTTTCTCCCAGCCTCTTGGGGCTTGCGATTTACGACTGGCTCCTTCCATTGTTGACCATTCCCATTGCCTTCTCGACTTGGTTCATCGGCCACCACCCTCTTGTGTGTCTTGCGATTCCAAAGATTCTGGTGACACCACTGTCGAGCCTTCTTCACATGTAGTAACTCTTAATATGTCGACCCTTGCAGGAAAACGGGGGGCCCAAAGGAAAAGTCCACCTATAGCATACTTTTTTCTGGCGCAAGAATCTTAGTAACTGGTCCCATTTAAGTAGCGTTGAGCACGCCATGATTTGGAAGAGTTGAACCTCTGAACCATTTAGAGACTGGGACGTGCTAGCCTGAGCCGGCCTTAGGATTTCTTCTTTCTGTGTGTATGATGTAAAGGCTGCCAAAACATTCCTTGGGCTGACCCTGGGCTCTTTTCTTACCGTACCCACTCTGAATCCTGTCCATAAGAATGTCATCCGAAGTAGTCTCTTAAGGGTTGTTCAGCACAAAAGGTTTGTATTGATTGCTTGAGGTCTTTGTCTGCAATCTCTTCCGGAGCATTCTTAAAGTGAATGTTCGAGCGCCTTGATCTATTCTCCAAGTCTTTGCATTGAAGTCTAGGTTATAAGTCGTCCTTGCTAGATGTTCAGAGCCTTGTCATTTTTCCTGGTGTCATCTGCCAATTGTTGCAGGGTCTGCTCATTCATGTCCACTCGTGCCCCCATTTTTGCAATTTCTCCTTTTTATATCTTGCCCTGCAGTCTTGATATCCGTTTTTACTGAAGCAAGTTGTTCCTGAAATGATTCCGTCAGTTTCCTTAAGGTGCCACGCATTGCATCAGCTCCTCCTTAGTAATCGCCTTTTTATCTCCGTGGTTAGGTGGGTCTTTGTTCTGAGGTTCCGAATATTGCAATTGACTTGCACTGGAAGTTGCCGGCTCCTCAGTCTGCCATATTTCGTTAAAGTCCCTTCCGTCCCTCGAGCCTTCGAAGTGGAGCCTCCTGGGGTGGATTTATTATTCCCTTTAGTTTGTGGCATATGCTCCCACTAAAATTGTTGCCGACAATTTTCCTGGCGTTGTATTGGCAGCTCCGACTGTTGGGTCACCCTGCACCCCTTTGCCTGCTAATTTATTGCACGTCTTGTCCCCACGGGTACTGCATTATCCAAGTCAGGCCTATGGATATAAATTGCTTGCTATGTGAAGTTCAGACGCAGTTACTTGTCAAAAGGTCCATATCCCACAGGCTACAGCTTTCAGTAACGGGAAGCGCAATAGCTGGCCCCATTGGATTACCTTCAATCTTGGTGCTACTCACTTGTCTTGTTAATATCATCCAGTTCACCAAGTTTGCACGTATAGTAATGGCCCTCAGACATCCCATCATCCACAATGTTCTCCAAAGGCCTCCGTGGGGTTCATCCCATGATTGAGTAACTTGCTGCCTTTCCTCCGGCCGTGCACTCCTTTAAGTGAGTGCTAGTTCAATAGTGTGCCCTAGTAAAATCACGTTATCCTGTGCCAGTTCCCACCTGTGGGTGTTATCTGTTTTTAATTGGCTTTCAGATGTCACTCCCTGTCCCCAAGTAGCCAGAGGTCCAGAAGGGGGAGGGACACCACAGGGCCCCCAGTGTCAATCCGCCTGTCTTTTATTCTGAGCTGGCTGACTCCCATATCAGGTGTCCTGCCTCCAAAGGGAGGCAGGAGGGGAAACCGTAAATCCTCAGTTTAGTCTGATCTCGCTGCACGCAGTCTCCGTTGCCATCTCCTCAAGTCGCAGTGTGCCCTAGTGTCTGATCCTTCAATTAAATGCTGCACCTCACCAGCTGCCATTTAGCAGGCGCACGCCCTGCGTGATCGATGCATACTTCCGCAGTAGTCTTCCTCTCCCCATATACTGGGACCCGGGATCTTCATCAGCGCTCCAGCATATGTCATGACACTCAAATGTGTTTTCATTTTGCATAAGAGGGGGTGGGGCGTGATATTGGCTTGTTAAGCACCTTTAGTCATGGGTGAGACGAGCTGAGCTCACCATGTCCATCCCCTACGAGTGGCCGTTTGGAATCCCGATCGAGGAGATGTTGATGGAACTTACTGCAGGGCTTGTCAGTAGAGTTTCCAGCTGCTTGGCGTTTGACCCATAGCGTGTGCTGGAGTAACAACTGTGTGCTTTAGCCCTGTCCCACAGTCAAGTTGCCTACTTTTGATGTCCAGTGAGGCTTGGGATTCTGAAACATCTGTGGATAGCAGTGCTTTATCTCCTCCCTTTGCACCCTTCATTCTTGGCTCGCTAATCCACAAAGTTCATACTGGTTTGATTTTGAGGTTGCCTCTACACCACTGGCGGTATTTATTCCATGAGCTATTTTCACTAATGCACGCCCCCGCCCTGCGTCCCTCCAGCCCCCCATCCCATTTAATTTCAAATGGAGTACCTCTTGGAGTTGGTGTTTCCTTGCACTTTATTTGAGGGTCCCCCTGCTATCTTTCACATGGATTGACACTGGTTGTAAAAGGTAGTTTGTTGCAAAAATGGACTCTGGTGTGGAGGACAGATTTGCGAAGATTAGTGATGCTAGGAGACAGTTTTCAAAGGAATTTAGTGCAAAAAAAACCCCCACTTAATCCTTTCCTTCTGTTTTTTTCTTTTCCTTACATGATGGTTAAGTTTGCAACTTTTATTTCTTTCGTCCGTGTGCTTTGTCATGTTTGGTCAAATCACGTGTTTTTGCCTTTGGAATGCGTCGCTCATAATTTCAAGTATTTATATGGTAGTATTACATGTCTTGAGATGCTGCTACAGATGTTGGGAAAATAAACCTGTGGAATGTGCTCCTCGTAATACCATTGTCTACATATGTATGCCTTCTGGTTTGTAATGGCGGTTGTATTCAGTTAAAAACATTTCTGGGGGGAAAGCTTGTTTGAGCATGAATAAAAGGTATAATTTGAGGGGGCCCTGTGGGTGTTTTTGGTAGCTGTAGTAAACGTCTAGAGGCATTGACGCGCATACCATCCCCTGGTCTTGAGTGGAGGTTTTGGATTTTTACCTTGACTTTGGAAGTGGTGATTTCAGTTCTCTAGTTTATAGAAGACCAGTACTTTCTATTTTGGGATGTTTCTATCTTCATCACAGTAGGAATGTTTGAACGTTCAGTCAGGCTTGTTGCTCATAGTACATCTTGGGAGTTGCAGCTAGAAAAGTACCGGGAAGGTGCTGTTTATGACAACTTTCAGTAGTTCAGCACAGCACATTGAGATTAGCTGTTTTCACCATGTGCATTCTGAATGACAGAGGACATACCTCAACATGAATTGTACCATAATGCACATGCCTCAGTGGGGAGTAGTAAGCCACGCCAGTGGATCCTGCTTTTGCAGCCCTTGTCCACCAACTCAGTTGTCCCATTGTTTGATTTCTGATCCTGAATTGGTATCTGGTCTGGGGTTGCTTTAGAGAATTGACAATTTGAGGTGCACTGGTCAGTAGCTATGGCTACTGCTGCAGGGATGTCTCCCTTTCTCCAGCATGGGGTCTGGCATGGATTCACATGCTCATGAATATTCCCCGTCGTCAGGCTGGGAATCCTCGGTAAAGAAAAAACCAGTATCAGTTTCGTTTCTGATCTGTCTTTCGTAGTAATAACCAATCACTGGTCTCTGCGTCATACTGACCACAGCCAATGACTGCCCTCTACCTAAGCACCGCCTCTGGCAGCCATCTTCAGATTTTTACCGCACGTTCATGTGTTGGGATCCTCGTGCTATTGCTCTCGAGCGTTAGTGCTATTTTTTCGCGCTTTTTCACAAAAACTTCGATTCTTTCGGTCAAAAGAGCCTCAAGCTCCACCGATCCTACATCCGATCAACGGGGACCCGTGTCGGATTCATCTGTGCCCCTCAAGGGTGAAGATTTCGTCGAGCTACACTTCGGAGGACTCCAGAAGCTTCTCAGGCCCGGTCTCGGAGATGGCCCAGGAGAAGGGAAGCTCGACGCCCGGAAAGCTGTTCAGGGCCTGCCCTGGATGCCAGCTGCAGAACGTCTTCAAGGAGGACGAACACTCTTTCTGCCTTTACTGCCTTCATGGGGACAAGACGCACGTGGAGAAGGACTGTGCGTTTTGCGGCAACATGTCGGAACGGACCATGAAGGACCGCCATCAACGTCTCGCCAGCTGGCTGGAGGGTAAGAGCCCGTCTGGCGAGAAGAAGAAGAAATCTGAGCGGTCTTCTAAGACCTTTGAGGGCGCCCCGGCGACGGGGGCCCAACATAAGGCCAAGCACCGCGAGTCCGCTGGCACCGGGAGCGCCGAACGGTCGGGCTCTACGGGCGCCAGGCAGGGCGCACCCTCCCCGGCACCATCAACCACGAGCCAACGCTCTGGGTCGGGTAAGAGGAAGGCCGAGCACCCGGCGAAGCTCCTGGAGAGACCCCGGTCGAGCTCTAAGGCAGAGGAGGAGCGTGGCAGTGCCCCCTCCCTCAAGGATAAGGCGGTGAGCGCACCTAAGGTGGTGAAGGCCTTGATCCATTCGACCAAGCCCTCTATCGAAACGGTCGCGGCGGCCCTGGCCCAGCCTGTGGAGGCTGCACCAGTGGTGGCGGCCTCGGGGCCCAGAATCTCCCTGCCTCCCCGGAGGGAGTCTTCTTTCGTGCCCATCGATAGGACCCCCGTGAAACCCTCCGTGGGGAAGAAGGGGGGGCAGGGCGTCGTCGTAGATTCGGCCTCAACCTCAGAAGAGGAACTGATCGAGGTCTTAAGCCACGGCCTAGGCGTGGAACAAGACCAGCCCGTCGGAATGGGCCCCGACGCAGGTGACGACGACGACATCGTCGAGGATACCGACGGGGCCCCTGCTCGCCCGTCGGATTCCCCTCTGCCAGCGCCGCAAGACAACTCAGCGGCCATTTTGTTGGCTATACAGTCCTTATGCTCCGAGATAAGGACGAGACTACCGTTACCGACGGAGGAACCTCTCCCGTCGGGGGATCCAGAACCGGGACCTTCTGGTGTTCCCCCTACCAAGAAAAGAAGGATCCATCCACCGCCTCCTTTTCAACCGTCGCGCCCCGTCCAGCCCTCCTCCCCGTCCACCCGAGGGGATGATACGGGGACTGACACGGCAGCGACGGGTACGGACGACGAGGCATACGACGAGGATTTTCCGTCGTCGCCTCCCCCCAGGGCTTCTCCGCCCGACGAGATTGGATCGTTCCACTCAATGATCGCCAGGGCATCCGAGCTTTTCCAACTCTGCCCTGAGGAGAAGAAAAAGGAAGGCTTCCTTTACCAACGGCGCGAGACCAAGAGGAAGACGGTCCTCGCAGTGCCTCTGTTGGACGACATTTGGGATGAGGGCCTTTCCCTCCTCAAGAACCCTTCCACGACGCCAGCGAAAAGAGACCGGTACGAGAAAAAGTACCGGGTCCCGGACTCGGCCCCCCTATGCCTCCGGGCGCAGCCTACCCCGGACTCCGTCGTCTCCGCGGCAGCCAGGAAGAAAGCGGGGGGGGGTGCGGCCTCCACGTCGACTTCCCCGCCGGACGGCGAGGGAAAGAAATTGGATGCCATGGGACGCAGAGTCATCTCGTCGGCGGCGACGACGATTAAAGCGGCCAACGCCTTGGCTATCGTGGCCCGCTACGACAGGGAACTCTGGTACAAGATAGCTCCCCTGCTGGATTTTCTGCCGGACGACAAGAGGGCGGAGGCCCTTGAGATCCTGCAGGAAGGTGAGGTGGCCTCGGACCACGCCATCACCGTGGCGACGGACATCGCCGACACTGGGTTCCGCCAGATGGGCAACGGCGTTTGCCTTCGACGTCGCGGATGGCTCAAGGCTACGGACTTTCGGCAGGACGTCCAGAACAGGGTCCTGGACATGCCCTTCGACGGGAACAACCTGTTTGGGAAGACAGTGGACGATTCCCTTCAGGCCATCAAGGCGGATACTGAGACGGCCCGGGCCCTTGGAGTGCTGCAGCAACGGCGGACGCCCTTTCGGAGCGGCGGAGGCAAGGGCGCCTCCAAAGGTTCCGGCGGCGGTTTCGCTTCCTACCGTCAAGCGGCCCGCTCGTCGTCGCAAGAGGCCTACAGAGGACGAGGCAAGTCTGGCGGCCCCCGCCGTCGTCGCCAAGGAGGCCAAGGCGGCAAGGCCGCGTCCAAGCAGGATTGAACCGGCCGTGGGGTCGGGCCCCCACCGAAGCACCCCGGTGGGAGGCCGGCTGGCGGGCTTCGTCAGCGTGTGGGAGTCCATCTCCACCGACCGTTGGGTGCTGGACGCCCTGGCCCGGGGCCACGCGCTCGAGTTTCAAAGAAGGTGCCCGCGCGTCCCCCCCGTGGCCAGGAAAGAACTTCACGTCCCTCAACTTCTCCTGGAGGTAAAGGCGATGCTCAGAAAGGGCGCCATCGAACTCGTCCCAAAGAGGCTTCGGGGCTCCGGAGTCTACTCGCGTTACTTCCTCGTGAAGAAGAAGACGGGAGGATGGCGCCCCATCCTGGACCTGCGACGCCTGAACAAGTTCATCAAGGCGCAGAAGTTCCGGATGGTCACCCTCCAGCACGTCCTGGGTCAGCTGGAGGAAGGAGACTTCCTATCGTCGTTGGATTTGGAGGATGCCTACTTCCACATTCCCATCCTAAAGGGGCACCGAAAATTCCTCAGATTCGTGGTCCAAGGGCGTCATTACCAGTTCAAAGCCCTTCCCTTCGGACTGCGGTCGGCACCCAGGGTTTTCACCAAGTGCCTCGCACCGGTGGCGGCGCAGCTGCGCCGCGAGGGGATTCACGTCTACCCCTACCTGGACGACTGGCTCATCCGCGCCAAGACGAGGGAGCTCGCCGTGGTCCACACGGCAAGGACCGTCCAACTCCTCACGGACCTGGGATTCTCCGTGAACTACGCCAAATCCCACCTGGTGCCCGCGCAAGTCGCACTGTTTCTGGGAGCGAGGCTCGACACAGTGTCCCTTCTGGCCTCCCCGTCGGAGGAGAGGACCAGGACCATCTTGGGCAAGGTGCAACGGATGTTGGTGGCCGACGCGGCCAAGGTGAGGTCCATCAAGTCCCTCCTCGGGATGATGTCTTCCTGCATCTACCTCATTCCCATGTGCAGGCTCCGGATGCGCCCGTTGCAAGAGTTCCTGGATGCGCGCTGGATCCAGACGACGGGCAGCTTCGAGGAAAGGATCAAGCTCGACGAGAGTTTCCGACGAGCGATACGGTGGTGGGGCACCCGCGCGCATCTGACGGCGGGCATGGACTTCCAGACCCCAGCCCACCAGGTGACTGTGACCACGGATGCCTCCCTAGAAGGGTGGGGAGCGCACACCGAAAATCTGCACGCAAGGGGACTCTGGCTCCCGACGGAGAAGTCCCTGCATATCAACGTCCTGGAGCTCCGTGCAGTGTTTTGGGCCCTCAGGTCCTTCCTTCCGTCCCTCAAGGGCAAGGTGGTGAGGATCTTCACCGACAACACCACCACCATGTTTTACATCAGGAAACAGGGCGGAACCAGGTCCCCAGCGCTGTCCAAGGAGGCGCAGGACCTGTGGCATTGGGCCGTCGCCCAAGGGATTCTTCTGGTGCCGTTTCATCTGGCAGGGATAAAAAACACCATCGCCGACTCACTCAGCAGGGAGCTGCGCTCGTGCCACGAGTGGGAACTACGGCAGGATCTGGTGGATCGCCTCTTCCGACGGTGGGGCACACCCCAGATCGACCTGTTCGCGACGGCGACGAACACCAAGTGCCGGAGGTTCGCCAGCAGGTTTCCCCAGACGAGGAGCATGGGCGATGCTTTCTCGTTCCCCTGGGAGGGCCTGTTCCTCTACGCGTTCCCTCCCTTGCCTCTGCTAATCCGGCTCGTCAACCAGCTCAAGAGGTCACGGTGCAGGATGATCCTCGTCGCACCTGCGTGGCCGAGGCAGATATGGTTCCCGGACCTTCTGGACTTGTCGGCGTCCCCGCCAATCAAGCTGCCGGCGGACGCGGATCTACTCTCCAGGGAAGGAGGCGCCATCCTCCACCACGACCCGAAGTCGCTGAACTTGCAGGCCTGGCTCCTGCAGCGCTAGAGTTTGGAGGATACGACATACCGGCCGATTGCAGAGAGGTTCTTGCAAAGGCCAGGGCGTCCTCGACTCTTAAATGCTACGGACACAAATGGAAGAGGTTCTCTGTCTGGTGCCACGCACAGAAGGTTAACCCTCTACGGATTACGGCTCCCCAAGTGCTGCCGTACCTGCTGACGCTGGCCAAAGCTGGTCTGGCACACGCGTCCATCAAGATTCATCTTGCTGCGATCTCCCGATACACCAGAACCACGGGCCGGACGTCCTTGTGGTCTCATCGTCTGGTGAAAGAGTTCATGAAGGGACTGTTCAGATCGTTCCCGCCGGTGAAGGCTCCGGCCCCGGCGTGGGAGCTCAACGTGGTGCTGACCAAACTCATGGGACCTCCGTTCGAGCCTCTGCACTCGGCCCCGTTGAAGTTTCTATCGTGGAAAACAGCTTTTCTCGTGGCCATCACCTCCGCACGACGAGTGGGAGAGATCCAGGCCCTTTCCTGCAAGGCCCCGTACTTGACTTTCCACGACACGAGGGTAGTGCTCAGGACGCACCCCTCCTTCATGCCCAAGGTACCGTCGGACTTTCATCTCAACGAACCCTTGGTGTTACCTGTGTTCTTCCCGTCGCCTTCGTCGCCGGCTGAGAGGACTTTGCACTCGCTGGATGTAGCTAGAGCGCTGAAGTTCTACGTGGACCGCACGAAAGGTTTTCGGAAGACGTCACAACTCTTTGTGAACTTTGGACCTGTCAATCAGGGGAAGGCTCTCTCGAAGGCTTCCATCTCCAGATGGCTCTCCGGCTGTATCATGTACTGTCACCGGTTGGCAAACCGACCGCTGCCTGGCCGTCCGAGAGCCCATTCCACCAGAGCGATCGCAGCTACCACGGCGTTCCTATCTGGTGTGCCCCTGCTGGACATATGCAGGGCTGCTACGTGGAGGTCGACGCACACCTTCACGAAATTCTACTGCGTCGACCGGGATTCCAGGGAGGAGTCCAGGGTCGGCCAAGCAGTGCTGCGCAACCTGTTCGCCTGAGGTGAGCCTGGTGAGGAGGTAAGATGCTTAATGTTGAGTTGATGTGATGCTTAATGTTGAGCCTTTGCCACCTCCCGTGGTTGTGCATGTGTGTACTGCTATGTATTCTTTATTCATGAGCATGTGAATCCATGCCAGACCCCATGCTGGAGAAGGAACAAGTTACTTACCTGTAACTGTTGTTCTCCAGCATGGGTCTGGCATGGATTCACATGCGAACCCTCCCGCCTACCCCTCTGCGGCTCTTCACTTGGTCATACTGCCACTTCACGTGCTTCCAAATCTGAAGATGGCTGCCAGAGGCGGTGCTTAGGTAGAGGGCAGTCATTGGCTGTGGTCAGTATGACGCAGAGACCAGTGATTGGTTATTACTACGAAAGACAGATCAGAAACGAAACTGATACTGGTTTTTTCTTTACCGAGGATTCCCAGCCTGACGACGGGGAATATTCATGAGCATGTGAATCCATGCCAGACCCATGCTGGAGAACAACAGTTACAGGTAAGTAACTTGTTCCTTTTTTGTCATCTGTTGCCAAGAGTCTAGTGCTCTTCTTAGGCTGAGTAGGTAAGCTAAGTTACCAGACCTGCAGGTCTAGCAGAATTTTCAAGGCCTGACTTTCACTAATGTCTTCAGCGGTACACACAAATGCTGTATTGTTGCTTGTTTTATGTCTTGAGTACAAACAACTTCTGGATACATTAAATATATTAGTTTACCATTGCTAACCAAATCGGTTTGTTTGCTAATCAATAACATTTTAATTAGAAAACTCTGCTAATCAATTTTCCAAAACTAATTTATGCCTTGCAATCCTAGCTATGCAATATTAACTTTGTATGTTTGGGAATGTATATAAACGAGAATAAAGTACCACAATTGGGGCATTTAGAGCACATTGGATAATAGAAAATGGGCAGTTATAATTTGCATTTGCTTTGAACTATATAATGGCTCCTGGTTACGCAGGGGTAGCTCCTGCCTAAATAGTTGAGCCTGATACCTAGAGCTGCTTTTTGCTCCTGGTCAACTAATCACAATTGTTATCCCTGCATGGATTTCTAAAACGCTGTTCCCTGTGTTAAGGTATGCTAGACATTTTTAATGTTTGTGAAACCTTTTTTAAAATCTTTTTTAACACTGTTATGTTTTGGTATTGCCAACTGTGGTTGACATATATGTTTAGTGATTTTACTAATGTGTGGGGTGGTGAACTTGATGCTGGCTTCTGTTTCACAGTACATTTCTTCTGTATACTGTCCTGGGATGCTCTTTCTTAACAGGCTTTGGTTTTATGAACAGTTCTTTACACAAAGCCCACAGTCTACGTAGACTCCTTATCTGCATAACTGTTAATGACTGGAGTGTACTCTAGTTGGTTGCAACCCAAGGGTGGCTTCTCAGAACCCCCTCAATAGAGCAGATTCTGAAAAACCCGCTTCAAAATGGGTGAGCCTTCATATGACGTAAACCTATATGGTTCAGCATTCCAGATTCTATCTGTTTTCATATGAATAAACTCAATCTGATTGCTAAAACTCTCAACTGAAACCTAATGTACTTTTTTAAGCACGTTAACTACATTTTTGTTTTTTTACAGTGTCATTGGCGTTGCACGATTATCGGGTTGTTCATCGCAAATCTGGTAAGCTGCCTAAAGTTAGCTATTCTTTAGATTATGATGGATGTTTGCTAAAGAGCTATGCATGTCATGTTTTGATTACAATAACGCCCTTGACATTGCCAGGTTAACTGGACGTGGTTTTGATCCGCTTCACTGTGGAAAATTATTTTAACTGTTGGAATGCAGGTCCTTTTTGGGCTTTATTGCATTCGAAGTTCTCAAATGGATGACCATGCTTTCCATACTAGCAATAAAATAAACTCATTAGCAGTTTTGTCTGGCAGTGGGGGGTTGTGAGTTTTCTTGCATTTGACAATCTTACTTTGAAGGGAAGAGGGACTGTTAACTCTTGGAACCGATGTGAATGTATCGCATATTTTGTGAAGGCGCAGATTAACCCTTTTGAGGCATTCTTTGCAATTGTTGTAATGTGTACCCTTTTCAAATTTGAATAGTGCTACATTCTAAATTCAAACTTGTGTCTATGCTATGAAAGTTGATTACTAAAGTTGTCCTGTCATGTGCCTTTTTATCCTGCAGGTGCTTGTTACTACTGTGTGACCTCAACATGGCTGTAGTCATCCGTTTACAGGGACTTCCTGTTGTTGCGGGCTCTGCTGACATTCGCCATTACTTCGCTGGATTGCATATTCCTGATGGAGGGGTTCATATCATTGGTGGCAAACGTGGTGAAGCTTTTATTCTATTTGGAACAGATGAAGATGCCAGGCGCGCCATGGGTCGTACAGGTGGATTTATCAAGAAGTCTAGCATACAGCTGTTCCTCAGCAGTAAAGCAGAAATGCAGACTACAGTTGAATCGAATCGTAAAGGTGATAGAGGACCACCCCACAGAGCGCCTGGGCCAATTAGTGATGAGAAAGGAATAAATAAAGCTGTCTTCTCAAGTCGTCAAGAGCCGGGCATCAATGGAACACGCCGTATTAGTGCTGGTGCGCCCAAAACCAACTTTGGTGTTGATTTGCCAGGATCTAAGGCATTCCCTTCAAATCTTCTGTACTTGTATGCAGGAGGAATGCCTTACAGTGTAACTGAAGAGGACGTACGTGTTTTCTTTCAGGGTCTTCGTGTGGAAGCTGTTCTACTTCTAAGACACCCAGATGGTTCATTGAATGGAAATGGAATAGTTAAGTTTGCTTCCAGTAAAGATGCGTTGGAAGGACTTAAGCGTGATATGCAGTATATTGGCCCAAGATTTGTAAAAGTCAGTCCTTCTTCTGAAGAACAGTGGGTAAAGTCTGGTGGGCTTTTAACAAATCGTCGAAGGCCTTCACGCATTAGAAGCAGAGAACGATCCCCGCCCCGCGAATTTGCAAAACCGCGTTCTGGTTCGCAGTCTCCGCCAAGGAAGCAGCCAATTCGATCTCGTTCACCTCCTAACCATGAATTTTACATTCACATGAAGAATTTGCCTTTGGATACGGAGAAGAAAGCAATAAGGTGGTTTTTTAAAAGTTTTGATTTGACAAACACCCAAATCAAAATTATCTCTACAAAACACAACACAATGGATGCGTTTGTCTTGTTCAATAATGAGGCAGATTATAACAGAGCTTTACTGTTTCACAAGGAAATGTTTAAAGATCAACGTGTGTATATCTATGCCATTTCTAGAAAATCGATGTTGGAAATGATTGCAGATTTTGAAGCTTGGCAGAGAAAACAGTCTTCTTTTCGGGAAAAACCGCGAGATGAGAATATCAACAAAAACCGCCTTGATGCCTTTCCTAGCTCAAGAATATGCATATATGTAAGGAACTTTCCATTTGATGTGACAAAGCTTGAAGTGCAGAAGTTCTTTGTTGGTTTTGATCTGCGTGAGGATGACATCTACTTGCTCACTGATGATAAAGGTGTTGGACTCGGGGAAGCATTGGTGAAGTTTTCCTCAGAAGAGCATGCAAGGAATGCTGAATGCTTGGACAGACGTAGATTCTTGGGAACAGAGGTGCTGTTGCGTCGTATCTCTGAGAAACAGATGGAGGAGTTTGGTTTGAAGGCTTATTCGGGATTTAATAAATCAAAGGTTCATGACCGTACACCACCATATGGTGGAAAGGACTATTTGCGTTCAGTTGATTTGCGTGGTGGTCCCGAAGATTTCAGAAGTGGTCCCAAAGAATTTAGGATCCCATCTGATCACATCCGAAGTACACCTTCTCACATGGATGTTATTGAAGCTGGCACTTTTGGCAAGGCAAGACAGGGTAGATTCCCTGAAAAAAGGATGAGTCTAGGCATGGGTGATTTTGCGGCAGGAATAACGAAAATAAGATTGAGGAATGTCCCATACACAGTCACGGTTAATGAAATTTTGGATTTCTTCTATGGTTATCGGGTAATACCAGACTCTGTTACTATAGCCTACACAAAGCAAGGATTACCAACCGGAATTGCTATACTTGCCGTTGAAAGTTATGAAGAAGCCATCGCTGCCATCCGCGAACTAAATGAAAGGCCGATCGGTCCACGGAAAGTTAGTGTAAGCTTGCTCAGTGATCCAGAACCCATGCACCCGTAAGGAGAATAAAGTTTTTCAGTATTGGTTCAGTAAAGAACATTCTTTTGTTACTTTCAACAAACTTCATTCAGTGACTGTATCCTGTTTTATGAGCAGTTCAAGTTCCAGGGGGTGAAATGGTGAGCTGGCTTTCATACAGATGGACCAAGTCGACATGCTTCTCAACAATCTGCAGCACAGTTCAAGACAGTCCAATACAGGTTCACTGTTCAGCTCAATGCCGCCTTGAACCGTTTTTAGTTGTCCGGTTACAAGATTAGTAAAATGCTGGTTGATGGCCAAGTGATTAAATGTAGTGATACAGTGCCACTTGAATACTTTCTAGGTTTCCTTGTTAATTGGCTAGATTCCAATACCCTCTTACTGTCAAACCTTTTGCTTGTTTTTATGTATTACTGGCAATTCCTCACAAGTAAAGGAAACGAGACTTTTTCTGACTGGCTTATTTTCCTAATGCAATGAGTAACTGGGTTTGTCACACTCTGTGATTGGCCTGTTTTCTTTGTCTAATCTGTTTTAAAAGAAATAAGTGAAATCCTCACCTTTTCCTGGTCGGTCAGTATCTGTTTGACCACAGATGTTTGTTCATGTTCTACCTGAGCCTGTTAACTTTCAATATTAAGCAAAGCATGACCTGGTGCTTTGCTCTTTTGACATGTCACCAGTTTAATGCTAGTTAAGCTTTCAGAGAACTTTCATTTTGACTACTCAATTGCCTTACTTTTTAGGTTGCAGCTGGGGTCATCTTACTCCCTTCTGCACAGAAATTGACAAAACTGATGGTGATTAAGGTAGCCTGAGTTCACTGTGCTGTGACAGTTTTCCTTTTCGGTTTTGTGAATTGTCAGTTTTGTGACAAATCGCTGCAAGTTGTGATTAACTGGTGCATTACTGCCAGTGTGACGCCCACTTACTCTGATATAGCTGCCAGTTTACTCATTTTTGTCAAGTATCTTGCCATGCTCTCTGGCACCATACTGTCTTAAGGGCAGCAATATGAGGGGGTATGAGGGGAGGGGGGGTCGCCTGACCTCTCCAGCCCTACAAGCTACTAGTCGAGTCCATCAATGTGTTTTATCTAGTTAAATCTTGATCTGCGTTCATCCCTTTGGAGTACAATGGTAAAATCTGAAGAACTAAAACCCCCTAGGAACCATCTTGGCTTGTAGAGTCTGTCCCAGAAGCGTGATTTGTCGGAGATAGGAAGTTGTTTTCGCCATGGAGTGCCTTTTTGCATTTTGCCCACTTTAAGCAGTGACAGTTACCAGGGAGCCCCGTGAAACTTCCTTTCGATGATAATCGCAAAATAGAGCCGAGGAACATGTGCCCCTTTGTGAGACTTTCTTGCTTACTGATGGTCATTTTGGTAGTGTAAACACTTTTGTTTTTATAATCTATACTCTTGGCCATAGCTATTCAAACATCAAACCTGCGGTTTGTTGAAGGGTATGATGGAACACCAACTCTGCTCGTAATCCTTTGGATGTCATTTTAGTTTTACTTTTCTGGCGTTCTCTTGCCATTATCCTGCCGTTCAGCATGTATTGTTGGTAAAAAGGACCTATGTATTGGCAGCAGGCTTGGAAGAAATCCTGCTTGTGCAGCACTGCTTGAATGGTCAAGTGGGATTTCCTAATCGGTGATTGCAGTAAAAAAAACACCACGCAATTTGATGTTCTGTTTAAAGAAACGAGTTTATTCTGCTTTCATTACTTTAATAGACTTTCTTACAAAGCCAACTTCTACTCAGAGGATTCCTCCTACAAAATTTCAATTGTCCATTGGTCTTCATTTTTGTCTATGCAGGAGTTACTGCTCAGCTTCACATATTTGGAGTCTTTGAATATGGTCAAATTCCAGGGTGTTGGAACATTTTAATAGTATTAGAAACGACACCTCATAGTGTGACATAAAATTAAGTCAATTGTGGCATTTACGTTTTGGTCATATCCATGAATTAGTTTTGAATTTTAGACTAGTGAAATGTTTTCTCTTGCTCTTTGAGGAGTTATTCTACTGCCGCCTCCCACCCCCCCATGAAACACGATCTAAGGTGCTTTTCTGTCGCTTGGCAAACTGTAGGGAAGGTGTCACAGAGTTTTCCTTTCAAGAGACTACTAATTTGGTTAACAGATTGACAATGCTCTGATAATCTGGGTTAAAATAGTGCAGCATGTTTGAAGTTATTTCGCTAAACATTCCTTTGTGCGTGCTCTCCGGTATGCCTCTAAATTGGTTTGTTTGTGTTCCTGTTTGCCACCTCCTTTAACTGTATCATTTCAGGTAACTGAATTCACCATGAGCAACAGACAATTTTCATTTTTTTTTACCTTAGTTTTTGTTAGGAGCTGTTCAATTGCGGGCTTTGTTAGACATTTTCCAGGAATGTTTTTGTTTACAGAAAACCGCTGATACTCATGTCTGTGTTTTAGTAATGTAGGGTTCTTCATGGGCGGTTTGTTCTATTGCCTGGTGGTCGCTTCATGGTTTTCAACAGCACTGCACCATCTGCTTTACCTGGATTTCTTCTGGCAGCCATGGATCTTAAAACTGTAAACGTGTATCTTGTTAGTGACGTGTCCCGTTTGTACTCAATACCGCTTCTGTACTTGATTGGATCATGGCTTAAATGTATTGATATGGTGGTTACAAAAAACAGCAGATCTGGTTGGGTGCATGTGTACACACTGGCTAATTTCTTTGAAATTCTGCATAGGTCTGTTGGCCACAACTCCTTCACTGCAAGTTGCCAAACATCCTGAGTGCAAGCTTGGGTAAAAGTTTATTTTGCCATGTCATTTGGAAAATGCCAATACCGACGATTGGTTTATCATGTGAAAGGTTTATGCTTTCTTTTATTGCAAACCATAGCTTGTTGGTTCTGCAAATTTGAATTTATTGGGCTTCTGTAATGTATGGTTTTCTCTATGCTGCTTCGGAATAAGATTGCTACTTGGGCCATGACAGCTATGGAGAGGCATCTGCAGTGCCTCTATCAGCGATTTGGCCAGCTGATCTCGATAGTGTTGTGGGTGTCACTGCATGGTGACTTACTTTAAGGTGTCTCGATAGGTTGGTGTATTGAATGAGTTCAGCATCTGATGAGACTGCTTTCAAAAAATGTGCTTTACTCTTAAAGCCAATGTAATCTGGTGTTGCATAGCAGGCATCAGCCATTTTAAAGGCATCGCCGTATCTTTTTGGCTATGGTTTGCTTTGACAGTTACTGAAGTACCCTGCTTTTCTAAATTTGCAGTGTACAAGATCCATATCTCGCCAGGTTGACTTGATGGTTCTAGAAGATGAATTGTGAAGTCCTATTGCCCAATATTTTTAAATTTAATGCTATGCTCTAATGGGGTCATATTCAGGGCTTTCAAGGCTGGTGTTGCATTGTCCTGTTTTTAAGACTAAAACTAAGTTTGGTAGCTTTGAGTATCTGTTTGACATTACAGAATCTACTTTATTGGGCCGCCTGCTTAGATGGTGTTGCTGGATCGGTACCCTAATGAGGACTACTTGATGCTTTACTTTGTACTGGGAGGATCTTTTTGAGCAGGCTCAGTCTCTAATTCCTTTCACTACACAATTTACTTGTGGTGTTAGGGAAGAATGGCGAAGGAACCCTGTGCCAAATGATTACTACATTTCTTTTCTAAAATATTGTAGGCCTTCCTCGATGGTTGACATTTCAAGCGAGCGGACGCCACACTTTGAGACTATTGCCAACCACGGTTTTAGATCCCTTAAGGCACAGGTAACTTTCCTTCGTCTAGAAAATATTTTTTTTCTAGACTGCAATGTTGTGTGGATTGTCATCTTTCGGTTGTTAAAGCATTCATACATTTAAAAGAAGTTCATGTTCCTCTATAGCTTGTCCATGTAAGTATTGATTAAAGGTGATATGCAGGATCGGTTGGTTACTACATTCTCTTTTGGATGCTGAATTGTGCCATGCCTAGACAGCCCATTAGGCGTACTTTGACCCATTCCAAGGATGTTCCAGAAATGCCATCGCCTTCTGGTGATGTAGTTGAAGATCATGGAGTTGGCTGTTTGCTTAAAA
Organism: Ambystoma mexicanum; assembly: GCF_040938575.1. Lineage (NCBI taxonomy): Eukaryota > Metazoa > Chordata > Amphibia > Caudata > Ambystomatidae > Ambystoma > Ambystoma mexicanum. Next base: position 869,202,463 of record NC_090933.1, on the reverse strand, counting down.
GGAATCTGGCATTTTCTCGTTGGAGCTTTCACATTTTGCTCATAAATGTGAAGTTTGAGATAATCAGGAAGGTAAGGTCACTGGGTTCTGCTGACTCCAGGATAGTGGGATGCATCGGAATTCTGGAAACCGGTTAATCTGCCCTGGAGGGCTGAGCTCAATACATCAATATTTCAAGCCATGCCATGGCACACACTTTCATGTGGGAATTCAGACTTCTTGATCACAAATGCTGATGCCTTGCACTTGTTTGGACTCATTGATTTAAAGGTTGGTAAAGTGACTAGAAGGACAATGAAGGAATGGTAAGGTGAGGGGAACAGCAACATGCCTGGGGAATTGATCTCTTGCCCATTGATTGCACATTAGAATGGGGAAAGGCGCAGAGGTTTAATGACCTTTTGGTTCACCCGTTCCTGGTATAGTTTAAACAGGTGGGGAGGATGCATCCTTAACATTTTTTGGTTGTACTCACATTTTGGTGCTTTTTATATTGTCTGGTTTCATTTTTTACTGTTTTGGGTTCCATCTCATTTAGATATGCTGTAATGTCTGACTAAAGCATTGCCAAAGGATATGGGTGTGTGGCTTCTCTTCTGGTAAAGATGCATACCAGACACTACATACTTCTCTAATTCAGTCCCCTTCCTCTCTTCTCTTGGGAACTATCCAACCACATCAGAAATGGTCCAGAGCTACTTTTCAGCAAAAAACGTAGTGGCTGCATACTGCATGCATGTGCCCACCACCCTCTCCCCGTTTTACCCTTTCTATGTGATGGATGGGCTGAAGTTGGCAACTCATGCTGTGCCTGTCGCATTTTTTTTATGCCCTTCCTCCTCTTCCCCCAACTGTGCAGCAGCTCCTTGTCCCTCATTTTATGCTGGCTTAATCTGGACTAGGTTAGCTGCTATGGGCAGCTTTCTCTGGCAGGCCCACTCTGTTTGCTTAGAGTGGCTATGTCCTAACCCCCATTGCTGCCCCTGCAGGCTCTTTCAGTGCTGTCACTTGTCGGGTGCCTCCTACAGTGAGCTTTTTTTTTTAATTCCACCCCCTACCCCCCAGGCTGCCTGAGCCACATTACAGAATTCCTGTAACACAAGCAGGGACATCAAGTGGAAGTTTTGATTTTTCTTTTTTTTTTTCCTCATCGGCTGCTCGACCCTATGAACTCCTTTTTTGGGAACACTCTGGCTGAGGGGGATTCCAATGGTCTTCAGCTTGCCTGGGGTGACCCAGATGTACCCTGAAAAAAGGGTTAGAGCTGCTTAATGCTAGAGGATCCCAATTACGTTTTTTCCAGTTGAGCCAGCGGATCCCAGACGAGTGGCCAAGAACTGATGTTCCTGAGGTTCCACTTCTAGTTTTTAAAAAAACAAGCTCTTTATTGTTCTTTTCCGTCTGTGTGCGCATTGACAGATCAATAAGGCACAGTGTCCCAACACAAACAGCTTGTCATATGCTCCCAACTACACCTTTGTCAGTGTCCCAGTCCATCCACTCCAAGCAGTCCTTGCTCAGCGGCGTCTGTTGTCAGAGGAGCAGAACAGAGCCTGTATCGGGGCATTCCACGCCATCTTATTTGCTTCATGGGTACCCTTTTAATGGCCCTATACCATACTGTTCTCAGCCATACTCCACTTGTTGTCCACCCACCATGCCCCAAAGCTTTGCCCCTCCTTTCTCTTCCATGCCATGGCTATCCTGCGTTTTGCCAGTTTACGGGACAAGTCTAGTATCTTGGTCACGTGTTTATTCTTCGGTCAAGGGTAAATTCCCGATGGGCACCCCTAGAGTGTCCACTAGAATGCCTTAATATCAACCCTCTGTTTTCAGCTTAATAAGATTCCAGAAATCCTGCGCCACTTAACATTTCCAGAACATGTGTTTAAGATTTGCTTGATTTATACCACACTACGTGCAGAATCTCGACATCTGGTTGTTAATTTAGACATCCTCTTTGATGTTGAATGACCTATGGAGCACTTGCAACTGTCAGTCTTGCATTCCCTGAAACAATTATCACGTACAGTAACTCCTTGTCCCATCATTGTTCTCTATACCAGAGACTAAATCAGATTCCCACACACGTTTCATTTTGAGTCTCAGCTCCTATGCCGTCCAGTAACTTCCTGTAGATTCTAGAAACATTTTGTCACCCGTCCTCTAACTCCTATAGCGATGAGAACTTGTGGTAGATCTGCCCATTTCTAATTGCCAATTTCTTCTTGGCAGTCTGCAATAACTGATTGTATAACAGATTGTTGAACAGAAATTTACCTTTATGCAGACTATTCCTTCTCTACCTCCGGGGAACCCCATTAATTCCCTAACTGGAATGAATCCTGGTCTGGCTCCTGAACATGCAGTAGCATATTGTCCCCCATATAAGGAGATAACATTTCACGTCCTGTCCACCAATATCCCAAAATTCTTTTCTCAAAACGCCAGCAGTTCCAGTGCTAAAATAAACAGCATTGGTGACAGCAGGCAACTCTGTCTGGCCCCCCAATGCAGTTCTCAAGTGTCCCACCCCGGCTGAAGGGTTTGCATAGATGTGTACCCACCTCGGGGACCTTACCCTAACTATGAAGTAAGCTTTCACAACATCTAGTGATGCCACCACATACTGTGCAGCGGGTGCACGAGTTCTGTCATTAATGTAATGGAGCCGCCACAGATTAAGGGAAGTTCCTCCTAGGCAAAAAAAAAAATCTCTATGTATGTGACCCAATATTTGGCCAAAACCTCCCGGCCAGAGGGCAGTCAAAATCAGTAGTAATTCAACCTTGACTGCCGTCTATACGGCGCGCAGAGTTGCTGAGGTTTTCAAGGCTTATTTTGGATTAATTACGGATTGCTGCATACTAACGGGTGAAAGCTCCTTCCCATAAGCTGAATCCAATACTTTAAAAAACTGCAGTGGCAGCTCCTCTGTATATGACTTGACCATTCAGCTGGTAACCGATCTGCTCCTGGTGTCTTCCCAACTTTCAGACTTGATCACTAGCCTCAGCTACCCCTCCGTCAGAGGGCACCTCAGCACCTCACCTGGTCCTGCGTCAATTTTGGCAGCAAAATCTGTGCTAATATAATGCTGTCTGCTCGTGAAGCTGCTTAAATATTGCATGCTGCGCATATAATCCACCATCTAGTGGTAATTCCGTAGTATTGCATCTTTCTGAGATTGAAAAGAGACGTCGACATGGACGTGACAAACATTATCCCCAACGCGATGTGTAGTGTACCCAAAATCCCTCGTGTCAAGGTCCCACCAGATTGTTTTTTCCACTTGATACACGCGTAGCTCGTATAGAGTTTGCTTGTCTTGCTTAAGCGGTTCTTGCTTAACGTCCTGGCGGGCTGTCTCGACGACAACTTGCTATCCTCCCGGCGACTGTTCCTGCCATGCCGACTATACATCTCAGGCAACTGATTTCTTTTTGGCCTTCCGGCCCAGCCTAACTGTAGGGATAGTGGGGTGCCCTTTACAGACTTTCTCTTGAGTGCCTCTTGGCTCCTCCTTTTTCCTTTGCTCTGGCTGCCTTTATTCTCTGGTAAGTATTTTGGCCCAACACCTTAAGACGGGTGCACCAAGTGGTGGGCGGCCTACGCCATGTCGGCACAGTCACTCCACCACCGGTGTTGAGAAGTCTGATGCCAACCATGGCTCTGGTTCGGAAAACTTCACGTTACTAGTGGAACATACTAGTTCCTTCGTGACCGTCCGTGCCCCGGACTAGCATGCCACCGGCAGTGCGATCGATCACTCTGCCAAGGGCGCACACATTACAACGACGCAAACATGCATGCAACCCATAAGCTTCTCTCGACTGATGCGTTGAAGCCATCGACGCTTGCATGCCAGTCAAATTTCAGAGCGGGCTACTGAACCTCGTGGATCAGCACCCTCTGGGCGCCTGCCATTGTGGCCTACGCACAGCGCTCACTCAGTCTTCAGTAGGTGCATCCCAGACATATTTGTGCCCCTGACACAGTATTGTCAGCAAAAAAAAAAAGCTGAAACTGACTCGTCCAACACTCCCCAAGCTTTGGGAGAAGCTTTCTAAAGCCCATACACATGGTTCAGATCCTAAAAATGTCTCCCCTTTACCTGTTGGGGTGATGTCCCCTTCCCCCACCTGAACTTGGTGAATAAACGCATGGCTCCATCTTTGTTCGTGCCCTCACTCGAGCTGTCAGCGCTAGAGTGGAGAATGTTCCCCCTAGTGCTGTCAAATCTCTTGCATATTGGAGGCCATGCTGTGCAGGACTCTCTGGTTGTTACAACCATCAGGAAAATAGTGGTACCGCTATCCTAGTCAGTCCACCCCAGACGAGGATTGTAAAAAGCTGTATGCTCTAGGCAAACGGGTTACCACCTCTGCTGCTTTCTGTACTCTGATCGCCCATAGCACCATGCTCCATTCTAGCTACAGTGATGTGCAATGGGGTCTTGTGCCGTAGGGCCTGCAGAACGTCACAGAACCTACTCATCCAGCTTTTAGCAGTGGTTGCTGAAGGGCTGTTGGGTGACGCGAAACATCCTCAAGAACGTTTTGGTTTCGGCTGAGACAGCTGGATGACTTCTCACACAGGGTATCCTACTCAAACGCCATGCGTGGCTTAAAAAGGCTGGATTTAGTCCAGAGACTTCGACTTTCCTCAATGTCGAATCAGTGGGTACTCAGACCGTCGCCCGTGGGTACGGCATAGAATTCCCAAGAGCAGACTGTCTGCTGAGCATCTACAGATCCTGCTTGGAGAGGTCCAGGTCCTTCTAGAAAAGGGAGTGATCAAGGTAAATGTAGGTATTCAATATACTTCCTTGTAAACAAAAAGGATGTAATCATGCGCCCTCTTTTAGATGTATGTCCTGCAATCAAGTAGTTAAAACCGCAGAAGGTCAGCATGACAACTTTGAAGGAAGTAATCCCACTGTTGCAACAGGGGGAATTACATGGCCATGTTGGATATGAAAGCATACTTTCATATTTTTATGTCGGCGCACAGAGAATACCTCAGGAGAACACCATCAGTTCAAAATACTCCCCTTTTGGCATTGCCTCCGCTCCAAGGTTATTTACTAAGGTGCTAGGGTAGCGGCAGCTCACCTGCGCAGCCAGTCCATTCTGGTGTAGCCTGATCTAGATGACTGGCACGTAACTGGAGACTTGTATGAAACATCTGGAGAACTCAAAATAAGCTCATTCTATAATCTGGGATTCTCGACCAACGGGAAAGTGAACTCTGGTTCAAAGTCCAACAATTTCTAGGATCACTTATTCAGACAGAATATTGTCTTGTCTTCCCCTCCGAGGGTTCAAAACATGCTGTTCCAGATCTCCCCCACCCACCCCCTCCCAGTATGTAGCCTGTCACCGGATAACTGTACGGAAAGCCATGCAGCTAATGGTGATGGCATCCTGCATCTTCCTAATGCCCATGCGCCCCATGCAGGAGTGGCTCTCAAGCCAATGGTGTTGGGAAAGCGGTCAGTGGGACGATCTAGTGGTTGTCTTGACAGCCCTTGTTCAGTCTCTGCAGTTGTGGTCAAAGGAAAACCATCTGCAGGGTAAAGCAGTTGCAACCCCTGCAGTAGAGTCCACTCACCATGGACGCATCACTGCCGGGTTGGGGAGCACACCTCGTACAACACAACAGAGCACACGGCATGCCCCCATCCGTAGCATCCAAACCTATCAACCTGTTGGAGCTACTTGCAGTGTTCAAAGCCCTAAAATCCTTCCAAGCACACCTACAAAGGAATACTGTTGTTGACCTTACAAACAGCACCCTGGCTATGCACTAGCTGAGCAAACGAGGGGCCACTCGCTCTCCAGGGCTATCCAAACTGTCACAGAACACTTGGAAGTGGGCATTCAAACATGTGCTAGCAGTAACGCAACATGTTCCAGGGGAACACAATCTTCTGGCAGATGTGCTCAGCAGAGGCTTGCACCTACCTGTAGAACAGTGGTACAAGTATGTATTCTACTCCATGTCTTTGCAAAATGGGGTCATCCAGACATCGATTTGATAGCGACTCTGTGGAACGCCCAATGCTCAGATTACACCTTCGGGTACCCTCAGACGGTCCAAAAGGAACGGTCTGTGGATGCACCAGGAACCAGTTGCTATGATCGCAAAAACCTGGCTCTTCAACACCAGACTCGAACTGAAAACCGAAACACAGAAAAAGGATGACTAAACGGGAAAGGACACAGACAACCCCAGAATTGACAGAGAAGATCCCACGGCACCCGGATGGGCGACTCTGGGCAGACTAACGCAGGTGACGCGCATGGGAGACCAAGTCAACTACCCTAGCCAACCCCACTCAACATCGTTGCCCGCCCCTTGATTACCACCAGGTATCAGTGTTGTGGAATTGTCAAGAAATTGACAACCACCACACTATCTGAGTTGTTGACATTGGCAGGTGCACTGGCCACAGGAGTATGCTGTGAGGACAGGTGGGGCTATGAGAGCGCCTGATAGAGGTGGGGGCAAGATGAAAAAGGGACCTTGAATGCCTCCCGGGCCAAGATCAGGACAGCGGCGCATCAGGGGAGACTACGCAAGCCCAGCGCCTCAACTCGGGATGGAAATGCCAACTAACTCCACTAACAATTTCACCCTCTGCATACACCTCTCAAACTCAACCAAAAAAACCTACATCACAACAAACTGCACAAACCTGACTACATTGAACAACAAAACAAAATTCACACATGTACTTGCACAACAGTACACAACGTCTAACTGCCGCAAACACCCCAGGCCCAGCCAATGGACCCACCGGGTTGAGGCCGCCAACAGCACATCACTGCTCTCTTGCACTTTTCCTGCTTCCTCCCACTAACTCAACCTCCCCTCTTTTAGAGCCGCCAGGGGACCACTCCGGTGGTGATAGTGCGCGGTACAAATATCCTTTAACATTAACATCCTGGTGGCACCAATGTGGGCCCCACAGCCATGGTTCTCATCTCTTGAGAATGTTGGCCTCCCCTCTGAGGAAACTGCCCTGCCCGTACAACATGCATCAGACCTAGGGAAAACACTGCACCTGATGCCTGGAGCTTTGCTCTCATATAGCCCCAAATCTCGTGATGGTGAGTGACATTTAACCTCTCTGGGCTCTATCTAAATATCATGTAGTGTTTGATCCGGACATGATTGTCCTGGAGGGTTAAAGGGGAGAAGAGTATCACTAATTCAGTGTTAATGTCTATAGGGTCTGCTAGACACTTGTCACCGTAAATAATGGATTTAACCTTGTTTGTGTCCCTATGTTCTCTCAGGCCAACAAGTGGCCTCTTCGATCTAAGTCTGCATATTCCCAGGCTGTGTTTTTTTGTTTACAGTTGCAGAACATGGATTGCTGTGTTTTGTATAGCCATAGCAAGGCCCACTGTATGAGAAGCCAGAAGTTTCTATTTTAGCCGCTTGAGCTCAATCTCACCTTTAAGTCACAGCTTTTAGTCTCAAGTCCTGGAAACTCCTAATCGCCCCCTCTCAGATGTACAACTTTTGTGTTTCCTATACTTGGACTAGATTCCCTGGGTCATGTTAGTAAAAAAGGAGATTTCTGCCCTAAAGACGAAACCAGATAAAGCATCTGCTTTGAATCTCCATGTGGAGGTCCAAGTGAGGCGTTACAAAAAGTATGGTTCTAGGACTACAGGAGAATGGTCTGAGAGGTCTAAGGATTATCTTGTCTGCAGCCTTACTATCCTGGGTGTGCCTAACGACATGTCTATCCTGGAATGATGATCATGTACTGCCTAATGCTGATTCATAGCCAGTCATGAGCCCTCTGCCAAATGTCAGATTCAGCGTCACTATTGCAACCCCGAAACATCAACTTACATCTATATATTTTGCATGTTTATGAACAATCTTTATGGCAGTATGGGTTATCCTGGTTAGGGGCATACATGTTTGTTATATTCTATTTGTATATTGTCTCATGCCATATCGGAGAGGCAGATGTGGAGTATGAACAGGCAGTAGTGGTAGGGAGGAGCGAAGTTGGGTTGATTGGTTGGTTGAGGGCGGAAGATGGATGGCTTTGGAAGCATGCAAAGGAAAGGTTTAAGGACTGTACAATTGAACACAAATTTATCCTGGAAGTCATTTGTATTCTATGTGGATGCCACTGTATTCTATATTCAAACGTCTAATCTTCTGAAATACCATGACATGGGTTCCTCAAAGTCTGTGTCACCCCAGGCCCTTGTGATTTCCCCCACATTTGCCAGCCAGACTGTCTCCTGCACAAGTGCAATTTAGGTCCCATGGCTCAGAAGATAACCAAGCATTTTACTGGTTTTCACACTTATTCAGCTCTGACATTCAGAGTAAGGAAGCGTAATTTGTTTTTTTGTTCCTGTGCTACAGCCCTAGTTCTAGCATAGGAGCATAGCATTTTGATATTTATATACCTCTGATCTACTACAGCATTTCTCACCCAATGATGAGGTGCAGCAGCTTCATCACTTAACACCTGGCCACCCATCACGGTGCCACAACCACTTACCAACCGTCACCACCCATAACCCGGGAGCTGTGGAAACTACACTAAACTAGCAGGCAGACATACTGCTATGGTGAATTCTGCTCAACCTGACCACTGCACATGTGATGAGCCATCAACAAGAGTGCTAGAAGCGTGATTTAAAACCTGCAGTGAACGGCCTAGCAGATCTGACACTTGTTGTCTTTGTGAAATGTTCTTCTGGATGCATGAACTGCTGCACTTAATTCCAGGAATATTTGGTTCTCCTCAGATTGGTATTGGAGAGACGGTCCTGCTCTCTGGCTGTGCAAAGGATTAAGTCTCTGGCCCTCACCCAGGTGAAAATGGATCTGCCCATGTTCTAGCTTCAAGCCCAATGCCCTACGAGCGAGCTCAATCGGAAAATGAGGGGAGCAGGTGGGGCAGCCCAAAAACTCGGACAAGCTTTTCCAAGAATATCTGACATGTGGGAATGGTTTCCGGGAGCCCAAGGATGCACATATTCTCGCTTCTTGCATGGTTTTCAATGTAATGTTTCTTGGCTCTGACCCCAGTACAGTTGGGGGTGTATCCAGTGCCTGAATTATCTTCCGCATTTTAGATACTTTGTTTGACCCAATTTCGCAATTAGGGGGGTTGATGGTGTGCCACTCTGGCAACTTGATCATTGTGCTCAGAGGCAGATTCCTCCTCTTTTGACAGTAAGGGTCAAGCAAGGGATCAGTTACTATGACCCCCTCCTACAGTGCCCGCAAAGCAGCCATCCGGACCAGCCTTGAGTTATGTTACTTTGCATTTATATAGCGCCTTATGTATCCTTGGTATGATCTCAAAGCGCTGGTAGATAGAACGCCCTCGGGAACTAGCCAACTAGTTTGTTCCGGTTTGATTGTTCACACAGACTGAAGCGCCTTTTTCTCTAGCATGGGGTCTGGCATGGATTCACATGCTCATGAATATTCCCTATCGTCGGGCTGGGAATCCTCAGTAAAAGAAAAAATCAGTTTAGTTTCTGAACGGTCTTTCTCCTAATAACCAATCACTGGTCTCTGGGTCATACTCCCTCCCCCCCCCCCCCCCCCCGACACAAGGCAATGACTGCACTCTACCTAAGCCCCACCTCTGGCAGCCATCTTCAGATTTCTATCGCACGTTCAAGTGTTGGGAGTTTACTCATATTTTATCGGTCAAATTGAGACTCAAGCTCCACCGATTCATCTTCTGTTTCAACGCGGATCCATTTTGGAAATCTCTACGCCTCTCAATGACTAATGTTGTCGAATTTCACTTCTTGGAGGAGTCCAGAAGATCTTTAGGCCTACCCCTCGTGGACATGGACGAAGACGAAGGAGAATTGACGCCTCTGTTTAGGATCTGCCCAGGATGTGAACTACAGAACGTCTTCAAGGAGGATGGGCACTCCCAGTGCCTCTACTGCCTGCACTCAGACAAATCGCACGTGGAGGAGGCCTGTGCGTTCTGCAAGGACATGTCTTCCCGTACCATGAAGGATTGTCCCAAGTGACTCTGGAGACAGAGCCCGGCGGCAGGTGAGCCCCAGCAATGTACTTCTCCCAAGAGAAAATCTGAGCGGTCTTTGAAGACCTTTGAGGGTGCTCCGGCAATGGAGGCCCAACATAAGGCAAAGCACTGCTAGTCCGCAGGCACTGGGAGCGTCGCCGACGCTGTTAACCACGAGCCAACGCTCTGGCTTGACGAAAAGGAAGCTTCTGGAGAAGGCCTGGTCGGCTCTGACGGAGAAAGCCAAGGGGGAGCGAGTGGCCCGCTATGATGGGGAGACAAGAGGGCGGAGGCCCTTGAAATCTTGCAAGAAGGCTAGGTGGCTTCGGACCACACCATCGCGGTGGCCACGGACATCGCTGACACTGGCTTCTGCCATATGGGCAACAGCGTTTGCCTTTGCTCGCGTGGTTGGCTCAGGGCCACAGACTTCTGTCAAGATGTACAGGTGATGGTACTGGACATGCCCTTCGACGGGGACAGTCTATTCGGCAAGGCAGTGAATGCGTCACTGCAGGCCATCAAGGCAGACACCGGCGGCCTGTGCCTTGGGCACGCTCCATCGACGGCCATATTTCGGTCTTCCGAAAGCAAGTCACAGGGTGCCTCCAAAGGATTCGGGGTCAGCTCTTCATTCATCCCAGTAAGCCGACAGAGGCTGCAGCAAGGCTGGAGGACATAATCGTCGCCAAGGGGGCAAGGCCGCGGCGAAGCAGGACTTGAACGGCTGTGATGTCAGGCCCCCACCGAGCACCCCGGTGGGAGGCCGGATGGCCAACTTTGTCGGCGTGTGGAAGTCCATCTCCACCGACCGTTGGGTGCTGGATGCCCTGGCCCACGCACACATGCTGGAGTTCCAAAGAAAGTGTCCCTGTTTCCCACCTGTGGCCAGGAAAGGGAACCACATTCCGCAGCTCCTGCTGGAGGTGCGAGCAATGCTAAAACAAGTGTCTCAAAGAGGCTCTGGGGCTCCGGAGTATACTCGTACTTTCTCGTCCGAAAGAAGACTGGTGGTTGGTGGCCCATTCTAGATCTACGCCGCCTCAACAAATAAATAAAATCCAGAAGTTCCCGTTGCAACCTGCACCTATACCACAGGACAACTCTGGAGCAATCCTGATGGTCATACAGTCCCTGTGCGCAGAGATGGATGAGGATGCCCTTACCTCCCACCAAGGACTTGGCGGAACCTGGTCCGTCAGGAAGCCCTCCGAACAAACGGAGACGTCCATCCCCCCCCAACCCCCCTCTTTCAGCCTGTATCCCCATCCCCTCCTCCGAGGGATGAGTCGGGAACAGAGACGACGACTACGGTGGTGACGATTGGATGGACCTCCCCCTCACCACCTATTCGGGCCTCTCCACTCTATGAAATTGGCTCCTTCCACGCCATGATCACCAGGGCATCTGGGCTCTTCCAGCTCTGCCCCGAAGAACAGAAGGAAGGCTTCATCTAACAAAGGCGGGAGGCCCAGAGGAAGACGGTACTCTCAATCCCACTACTGAATGACATTTGGGGCGAGGGGCTTGCGCTCCTGAAGAACCCATCCACGGCTCCCGCTAGGAGAGACAGGTATGAGAAGAAATACCGGGTCCTGGACTCTGCCCCCACGTGTCTCGGGGCACAACCGTCCCCGGATTCGGTGGTCCCCGCGGCAGCCAAGAAGAAGGTGGTGAAGGCAGCTGCGTCAGCTTCAACTTCCCCCGCTGGATGGCGAGGGGAAGAAGCTGGACAGTTACCTCGTCGACGACGATCAAAGTTGACAAAGCCCTTGCGATCGTAGTGTGATAAGACGGGGAGCTGTGGCTCAAGATCGCTCCCTTGCTTGACTTCCTCCCGACAAGGCCGCGGCCAAGCAGGACTGAACCGGCAGTAGCATCGGGCCCCCACCTATGCACCCCGGTGGCAGGCCTGGTGAACTTCGTCAGCGTGTGGGAGTCCATCTCCACCGTCTGTTGGGTGCTGGATGCTCTGGCCCACGGACACACACTGGAATTTCTAAGGAAGTGTCCCCGTATTCCATGTGTGGCCAGGAAGGAAAACCATGTCCCGCAACTGCTACGGGAGGTACAAGTGATGGTAAAAAAAGAGCCATCGAACTTGTCCCAAAGAGACTCTGGGGTATACTCGCGTTACTTCCTCGTGAGGAAAAAGACCGGCGGTTGGCGACCCATCCTGGACCACCTTTGTCTAAACAAGTACATCAGGTCCCAGAAGTTCCGGATGGTCACCCTTCAGCACGTGCTGGGACAGCTGGAGGAAGGCTCTGGATTTCGAGGATGCCTACTTTCACATCCACATCCTCATCCTGAAAGGACACTGAAAGTTCCGGCTATTCGTGGTCCAAGGGCGGCACTACCGTTCAAGGCCCTTCCCTTCAGACTGAAGTCAGCGCCCAGGGTGTTCAACTGCCTAGCACCAGTGGCGGCGCGGCTGCACCTGCAGAGGATCCATGTCTACCTGGACGACTTGCTCATCTCAGAGAAGAAGGTCCAACTGCTCTCGGAGCTGGGATGCTCAATCCACTTCGCAAAATCCCACCTGGTGCTGTCGCAAGTCGCCCTGTTCCTGAGAGCCAAGCTCGACACAGTGGCGCGATTGGCCTCACCGTCAGAGAAAGGACGAAGGCCATTCTAGGCAAGGTGCAACGGCTGTCGGCCATGGACGTGGCCAAGGTGAGGTCAGTCAAGTCCCTGCTTGGCATGATTTCCTCCAGCATCTATCTTGTGCGCCTGTGCAGACGGCGGATGCGACCACTGCAGGAGTTCCTCGATGCCCTTTGGATGCAAGCAACGGGCAACTTCGAAGACAGGATCCCACTCACCGAGACCTTCTGCAAAGCAATCCGGTGGTGGGGCACCAGCGTGAATCTGGCGGCGAGCATGGACTTCCAGACCCCGGCCTATCGGGAAACTGACGACGGACTCCTCCCTGCAGGGATTGGGGGCTCGCTCCGGAGATCTCCACACAAGAGGCCTTTGGCTCCCAGAGGAAAGGTCACTACACATCAATGTCCTGGAGCTCCGTGCCGTGTTCTGGGCGCTCAGGTCATTCCTTCCGTCCCTCAAGGGCAAGGTGGCGAGTATCACCCCCATGATGTTCTACATCCGGAGGCAGGGAGGTGCCAGATACCCAGCCCTATCCAAGGAAGCCCAGGATCTGTGGCATTGGGCCGTTGCCCAAGGAATGTTTCTGGTACCCTTCCACCTGGCAGGAATAAAAAAACACCATCGCCGACGCAGGGAGCTGCGCTCGTGCCACGAGTGGGAACTGCGGCAGGATCAGGTGGATCTCCTTTTCCGGCGATGGGGGCAATCCCCAGTTCGACCTATTTGCGACAAACAAAGTGCCAGCAGGTTTCCCCAGCCGGGGAGCATGGGTGATGCCTTGTCATTCCCCTGGGACGGCCTGTTCTGTATGCGTTCCCGGCGTTGCTGCTGCGACTCATCGACCAACTCAAACGGTCCCGGTGCAGGATGATCCTCGTCGCACTGGCGTGGCCGAGGCGGATCTGGTTCCCGGACCTACTGGACATGTCAGCGTCCCCCCCCCCCCGCCACCCCTGTCAAACTGCTGACGGACACGGATCTTCTCGTCAGAAGGAGGTGCCATCCTCCACCACGATCCTGCGTCGCTGAACTTGCAGGCTTGGCTCCTGCAGCGCTAGAGTTCGGAGGGTACGATATCCCGGCGGACTTCAAGGAGGTGCTTGCAAAGGCCAGGGTGTCCTCGACCCTCAAGTGCTATGGACACAAATCGAAAGAGGTTCACTGTCTGGTGCTGTGCACAGAAGTTAAACCCCTTATGGATTACGGCCCCTGAAGTGCTGCCGTACTTGCTGTCACTGGCGAAGGTGGGGCTGGTGCACACTTCTATCAAGATATATTTGACGGCTATCTCCTGCTACACTAGACCTCTGGGGCGATTGTTGTCTGTGGTTGCGAAGTTCATGAAAGGACTTTTTCGCTTGTTCGTGCCGATGAAGGCTCCAGCCCCAGCGTGGGAGCTCAATGTGATGTTGTCGAGGCTCATGGGCCCCCTGTTCGAACCTCTGCATTCGGCACCTCTGAAATTCCTATCGTGGAAGATGGCGTTCCTGGTGGCCACTACCTCCGTACGACGTGTGGGAGAGATCCAGGCCTTCTACTGCAAGCCTCCGTACTTTCCATGCGACAAGGGTCGTGCTGAGGACGCATCCCTCGTTCATGCCAGAGGTGCCGTCTGACTTCCAACTCAGCAAGCCCTTGGTGTTGCAGGTTTTCTTCCTGTCGCCGGCTGAGAGGACTTTGCACTCGCTGGATGTGGCTAGATCGCTGAAGTTCTATGTGGACTGCACAAAGTTTTCGGAAGATGTGGAAGTTGCTTTGGCCCTGTGAACCAAGGGAAGACTGTCTCCAAGGCCTCCATTTCCAGGTGGCTCTCCGGCTGCATCACGCACTGTCACCGGTTGGCAAACCGACTGTTGCCTGGCTGAGCCCATTCGGCCAGAGCGATCGCTGCAACTACAGCTTTCCTGTCTGGTGTGCCCCTGCTGGGAATCTGCAGGGCTGCTACGTGGAGGTCGACGCACACCTTCACGAAATTCTACTGCGACGACCGGGTTTCGCTTGAAGGTGAACCTGGTGAGGAGGTAAGAGATGCTTAATTTTGCGCCCTGCCACTGCCCATCGTTGTGCGTGTGTACTGCTGTGTTTATATTCATGAGCATGTGAATCCATGCCAGACCCCATGCTGGAGAAGGAACAAGTTACTTAACTGTTATTCTCCAGCATGGGTCTGGCATTGATTCACATGCAAACCCTCCTGCCTACCGCTCTGCGGCTCTTGGTCCTACTTCCCCCTTTACGTGCTACCAAATCTGAAGATGGCTGCCAGAGGAGGGGCTTATGTAGAGGGCAGTCATTGGCTGGGGCAGTATGACAGAGACCAGTGATTGGTTATTAGGAGAAAGACAGTTCAGAAACTAAACTGATTTTTTTTTTTGTTTTCTTTTACAAGGATTCCCAGCTTGACGACTGGGAATATTCATGAGCACGTGAATCCATGCTAGAGCCATGCTGGAGAACAGTTACAGGTAAGTAACTTCTTTCTTTGGCACTGAGGTGTACTTTGCTCATCGGCTTAGTGATGTGCCATGTCACAGTGCTGGCTGCACATCTCCAGGTCTGTGTTCTTTGCTGGATTTTGCAACAATGCAGGATGCTCCGTGGAGTAAGCTGCTGCCGGAAGCCCAGTGGTGGGTACACTCCTGTTTTCCCCTCCACCGATGGGGTTCTCTGTGGTACAAACCGCAACATCGGCCAGGTCTGCTGCTTTGGCCATTGGGCAACCCGCCCTTTCAGGTGACTTGCTGCAAATGTACATTTAAGGGAGTAGGAGCAGAGAGGACCTTGGCGGTCAGCTGGTCTGTGCTGCATTGCCTCCAGGCTCTGTATGGCTGTTTTCCCCAGTCAGTCCCTGAACCGTTTTATGTTGTCTGCTTACCGGACATAACGCCCAGCTCGTGTGCAGCATTCCATATCTCCTGGCTGTTAAGGGGACTGCAATCAATTGAGCTGCTGGAGTGTCCCACGCTAGATCTCGGGAGGATAGCTCAGCAGCAACATGCTTGCCTTGGCAGCAAGACACAAGCAACACAGGTTTGATTCCCGGGTCTGTGCTTAGAAACCTCTGGGTATTAAGCGTGTTATAAATAACCCATCATATCCATCCACAGGATATATGCTGGGGGAGTTGGAACACCTTTATAACGTGCCAATTCCCTTAGGTACTCGGCCAGCCCCTCCACCCCCATCTCCTCTAGACCCACCCGTGCAGGCACATATTCTTGACCTGTTCCAGCCGAGCTGCTGATGGGCTTTGTGAAAAGCCCATTTGTGAACTACTTGATTTCCTGTTGAAGCTTAATTGGAAGCCCTTTCCTTGTTGTACCCAAAAGAGTAGGAAGATAAAAATTGTTGGAGATATAGTGCTTTGAAGAGCTCTGGATGAGAGAGCCTGACTGATCACCCTCGACTCGGAGAAAGAAGCAGCACTGCTCAAGGCACTTGGGTCCTTGCAGGGTGCTTCATTCTCCACCGAGATCCAAATCTGTCAGTATGCCATTCTGGTGGAAGGAGGGAGATTTATTGCTCCAACTCAAGACTTGGGACAATCTCCATGGAGCCTGTGTCATCCATTGGTGAGGTGGATTTTGTGCTTTTCACTTGCTGTCTGCGAGTTCAGTTAGCGCTGGACATCCTGAAGTTGCTGTGCCTTGAAGTTGTGGAAGAGACGCAATTATGGCTTTTCCTCCAGGTTGTTAAAGGTACCAGGGTCCAACCTTGCAGGCCTGCGTATTGTCCTAGATCTTTCTCACTTGAGCCTCTCCTTTTAGAGGTTAGTTATCTGCAGGATGCCTACATGCATGTGCCAATTGGGGATCCTCCTTGTGGTTTCCCTAGTTTCCCACTTGGGGACAGACTGCTTCAGTACAAGGTGCTGCCCTTTGGGTTGAATGCTGCCTCAAAGCTGTTTACACACTGACTGCAGCAGTGATTGCTCATCTCTGCTTCAGTTAGTGCCTTTACCTGTACCTGGATGGCTCACTTGGCTGGGTCACCAATCTGGGGGTGTCTGATTCTGGGATGACTGCTAGGTGCTCTCTTCCAATTAGGTCTTTCGGTCAACCTGAGGAAATGATCATGAACTGCTGTCCGATGCCTGCATCATTTGTTTCCACTGGGATGGAGATGGCAAGTTTGTACCACTATCCTTTTGACTTGAAGCATCTTTCTCAACCAAAAAATGACTGAAGCTTAGTCGTCCCAGAAGCTGCTGGGACTGATGGCCTCTTTCTTCATCTTGGTCCTGTCTACCATGCTCAGACTGTTATGAAAACCACTGAACTTTGATTTAGAATCCATCGTTTATACCTCAGAAGAGGGTGTTTTCTATCCTGGATTGCCTGAGTGATGACCTTCTTTGGGGGCTCAACCGTGTGAATATCTAGGTTGGGGGTTCTAATTTAAAAAAGATTTTGTGACTTCTCACAAAAGATGAATCCCGCCTAGGGTAAGTCTTGACCATTAACAGTTTACAGTTCCGTGATTTGTGGTCGTTTAGCTGGAGACGGGTGCACATCATTGTGTTGATATTGCAGATCTATGTCCTGAAACCATTCCTTCAGAGCACCACTGGTAGTGTGGTCCAGATCTTGATAGACAACATGATTGCAGTATTTTGTATCAACAAGCAGTGATGAGATTTCATCTGGCCCTCCTGCTGGTGGATCTTTTGCGAATGGGCATTGACTCCCATGCTTCAAGCTGTACTTTTTCTGGGCATACTATTGAAACCACAAATGGGACTTGTACCCTAAGGTAGTTCTCAATGCTGCCACTTTTTTGGTTGACTGCTTTGCCGCTCACAAACGGGAGGTGCCTTTTTCATACATTTGAGCTGGAGAAACAGTCCTCAACTCTTTATGATTTTCCTCTGTGCCTGCTTGCCCAAAGGGTGATGAGGAAGGTTTTGGATTCTAGGTGATTCTGGTCATCTGGTGTTGGCAGACCAGGTTCTGCTTCTTGGACCTTGCATACCTCTTGTTTGACCCCCTAGTAGGTTTTGGTCACTTTGTCTTTTGGGTGAAAGTATGCATATCACTATGGTGAATAGGAAGCAACCTAGAACAAAAAGCAAGTGGTCCGTTTTCGCTGCTCAGCTTTAATGGAGAGCTGAACCCCTTGTTATGGTGCCTGTATTATGCACTCCGGTCTTATTTGCCATCTATGATGATTTCGGTAGATATCAGCAATACCTTCCTCTGTCATTGGGGCTTATAAGAGTTCCAGTGAGCTTTCCTTCTCAAACCCAAGAGACTTTGACGGACTTCTACAACTTGTTCCCCGCCCACCCCCCCCCCCCCCATCTTTTGTGGTATTTGAACATGTCTTGGCTGCCATGGATCAGACCTTTTTGCCCTATGGCTTTGATGGGTATTGTTTGTCTCATGGAAAACTGCTTTCCTAGGAGCTGGCAGCTCTGCCTGAAGAGTCATGGTGCTCCAGGTAATTTTGGCTGTACAGCCCAATAGTTCATTTTGAAGGATAAGGTGGTCCAAAAAACATTGATCTTTCACTCTGAAAGTAATGTCAAAGTTGCATATAAAGAGGAATTTACCTTCTGATGTTTTTTTTTTTTTCGAATCCTGGGTGCAATTATTCTTGATACATATGGTGTTCTTGAATTCTGTCTGGAAAGTGACAACTTTTGATCTTCACAGCACCATCGTTGTTGATTCTTGCTGACAGCTGGTCTGACTGGATGGTTCCCTGGTTGGTATACACTAAGATTGCAGTAGTCACTATGGTCAGTGACTTATTGGGGGTATCATGTAAACTGGCTGAGGAGAGCATTGGATGGAATGTTGTGGAGTCATGGCACGCTGATGCTGTTGGCATAGGAGTGTTTCTGGAGTAGCAGTTTGATCAGTGTGTGGACAGGGATTTGATGCCATGATCTAAACTGGCGGTTCTGTTGTGAATAATAAACTTAAAGGCCTGCACATAACCTGCATCTCCGATGCTTGAGTGAATAGAATTGGGTCAATAAGAATCCAGAATCCTACAGCTACTGCCATCAAGGAGAGAGCATCATCTACCCTGGCACCCTCAAAAGCTGGCTAGTCTGATGTTCGGAGGAGGAGTCAGTGAGGCGATCTGTTCCCAGGAGACCACCACCACATTTACCGAGGTGAGGGACCCACCTGGGAACCTGAGCCAGCCTAACAGAAGGGACTGAAAAGAAGCAATCTAGCAACCCCACCTTCAGTGTTTCTTCTGAGCTGCTGCACCATGGACAGCAGAGATTGGAAAAACCACCAGTGAGCATCTAAATTACCAGTTTTGAGCGATCAAGGAGTGCATTTTAGAGAATGTCATTGCTACTGTAGGACCTTTTTTCATTCTGAATAATGATCAGCTTAGTGTGGATGATTACTCTGAACATTCAGCACTACTGGCTGCTTAAAAAAAAAAAAAATCCTTGCACGAAGCGTCTGCCAGCCTACGTGGAGGTGCACATGAATTTGTAGGAAGGTTCCTTTGTGCATCCACTGCACCTGAAGTCTTTCGTCCTGATGAGTTTTGCATGGAATATACGACTAGACTGCTACACTGCACACAGTTCTGTACCATGGGGTGGAACAGGACGTTGAGTACAGATGCATTTGGGGCACGTAGTCGGGGAACATGAAATGCTGGATAACGTTTTACTTTAATTTTTTTAACTATTTCATCAGGAGAACGAATATCGGGAAGTTGGGCTTAGAAGGATGTGTTTTTACTGTGTGGTGCCTTCACCATGCAAAAGGAAACTAAGTGCTTTGTTACATTCCATTACGTTGAGGTACATAAATGCAAGTTAATACATGATACAAGAGTAACTTTCTCACAATCAAAAAAGTAAGTTATACTGGTGCTAGAGAGCACTGAATATTCGAAGCGCTCCGTGCAATGCATCATGTTACAGAAGCACACTCACATTACGAGCAAAAGGGTGCTACTGGCTTTTATTTTTCCTTCCAGTTTCACTGAATGAATTGATGGTTTCAAGCACAGGGTCCGATTGATACTTTGATATTTTTAGATCTCACTCGTACAAAAGTGTTTCAGTGCAAGGCAGGGTAACAAGGGAGAACAAAAGCAATGATCTTACTAGGCCCAGTGACATTGAGAACGCACAAGTGCATGGGGGGGGGGGGGAGGGCATGTAAGGGGGGGAGAAGTGGAAAGTGCAGAGCAAAGGAATACAGAGAATATATGCAAACAGTGGTAGTGCAGCCAGCAGGTGGCAAGTGCTAGGTTTGAGACAACAGACAGGGCGAGTCTGGTAAGTGCAGAGAGAAAAGGGGGGTGGGGCTGCTGTATGGTTACAGATACAGGCCCCAGTGCAATGGTTTGCCAGGAGACCGTGTGGGTGGGTAGCTAGGTGAGCGGGTACTTGGGCCTGGAAGTCGGAAGGTGGGCCAGGAGCATGGTGCCAAGTGACCAGATCAGCAGAGGGGTGAAGGCAGAAAAAAGAGGAAGGTCTTGAGGTGCTTCCGTACATGAGCACGCAAGGGTGACATTTCCAGGTAATGCAGGCTTTACTGTGCATGGTCTAGTGCATACGTTTCCAAGTGCTCAAGCTTGTTATGTTAATAGTACTTATACCACGCACTACCACCACTAAGCACTGTATTGGTGGATGCTTGACAGAGGAGGAATTCATCTAAGGATGTTTAGGAGACAGGAAAGTCTTCAATGCTTTTTGGAATGTAACATCTTCCATTCTCAAGGTTACTGGCGAGTGTTCCAGAGTGCAGGAGCTGCTACCGAGAAGGCCCTACCACCTACAGACACTTTCTTAATACGCTGCACCGCAATAAGACCGAGGTTAGATGAACTCTAGTTTGTTTATAGGAAATGATCTTCTCCTGAAGGTAGAAGGTGCTTTCGGCCATAAAGCTCAGTGGTTCAGACATAGGGCTTTAAACTTTGTCCTGCTTTCGACTGAAAGCCAGTGGAGTTGATGCAGTACATGGGGAGGGTAGGGGGGAAGATGGGCGTACTTCGGTAGGCTGGCGACTAAGCAGGATGCAGAGTTTTGAAGTACTTCTAGTCTGTTAAGATGGTACTTGGCTGAGCTAACTTAGCATTGCAGTAGTTGGGGTTTCAAGAAACACAGAAGCAGCCACAGTCCTAGTGCATGTGTTAAAGGAATCCCCTTTCTAAAATTTTTAGTTAACCTGCCTGGCACTGATTGGGCAAGAAACCTAGAAATGTAAACTCCCAGATTTTTTGCTGAGTCAACTGGGGTAGGGTGCGTACCTAGAGTGGGAGCAAGCAATCTCAAATGTTAAGCCAAATCCTTCAGGTTCTGATTAACTCCAAGGATCAGCTGAGTGTTGTCCGCTTAAGAATAAAAATGACATCCATGCCAATGAATGAGGCTTCCCAGCAGGCCATATTTATCTTGGAATATTGGTTAGCAAGTCTTACTGTTGATTATATTCTGTATTTATGATGCTTGTTAATCTGCTTAGAATCACATGCTGTGCAAATAGTCTGGCATCCAGTGGTAACCGCAGAGTATTGCATCTACCCTTTCGAGAATCAAAAGGGTACGTCGACGTGGGCGTGCCTGTAACACTCTCCCTATGTGAAAAGTAGTGTACCCAAAATCCCTTGTGTGTTGATGTCCCTTGGATAGTTTTTTTCTGGCCAGCATACTGGTCACCTAATTTGGAGCTTGTCCAGCGACATTGCTATTATCCTTTTGAGCCTTGGTTGTGTATTAAGTTATTGATTATCCTACAGTCCATTCCATCGACGGCGGTTTCCTGATCTATGCCGAAGCCAGTACCATGGACCTTCGGACCGTGTTCCGGTCGTTGCTGCCGGCCTACACAGTAGGGAAGAATGTGGTCGGGGTGGACATTTACTTTTCCAAGAATTACTTTCTCTTTCCTTTCTCTTCATTCCCTGGGTCTCTTTGTCACAATATGTTTCCTCAGCTATGGAGAGGACTCTGTTTAGGTTTTGCCCTTCTTGCAAGGCTAAATTTCCTTGTAGGGATTAACGCTGTGTGTAATAGGTGTCTGCCCCTGAATCATGACGAGACGGCTTTTGCGGCTTGCAAGCTCCTGCGTCCAAAGACTCCAAAGGTGCGCCGTGTTAAGCGGTGGGTGGCTGACAATGTCGCAGGCAGACTAGTGCTCCCCCTGCCACAACCACGGATTGTGACGAGGGGGATAAGTGACGAAGAGGCCTCCGATCTGGAGGCCATTGCCTCTCGGTGGAGCATTCCCGCTCTGCGTCGTCAGTCCGAATCAGGCAAGACTCTGGCCCTGCTATGGGGACTGTACATCTCAGCGACAAGGACGCACACACTCTATACATTAAAGACACAACCCCCGGGATGTTTTCGACAAAATGGTCGAAACGGCCCATGGTGCCAACAGGCACACCGAATATTTCGGCCATGCCTGCTGGTCATCTGGATCAGCAGCCCAAACCCGCTCCCCCCCCCCCCCCCTTTCGGAAGAAGGTGTCCATGGTCGAAGGCCCTGGTTCAGCCGAAAACGACTGTGCACCCGCAGGACCGAACTAAACACTGTTCCGCCTCTGAAGAGGTTGCCGAAAGCATTGCTAGGATTATTTCGGCGAATAATCCGAAGCAACGGTCCAGGGATTCGTCGATACCTAGGGATTCATCGAAATCCCTGGATAGGCCGAAGGACTGACAAAAGGACACACATCAAACGTCTGTCCCATTCGACCCCCCCCCCCCCCCCCCCCTTCAAGGGCTTTTCAGGGGGCACTGGAGGGATTTCTTTGACGTTAAAGGAGAACTCTTGACATTCTTCGTCGTAAAATCTATTGCAAGAGCCTTTTCCACCTCTAGACGACTCTGGTGCATCTATATGGACCAGGGAGAAATTTGAGGGATATATGGATAGGTTGGAGAGATTTGTACAACTCGGAGGTCTCCCTGTGGCTAAACTTCAAAAAGTTCTTCCTTCTCAGGAAGAAGAAATCTACTTCTCCAGCATTGGATCTTTCATGGATTCACATGCTTAGAATATTCCCCGTCAGGCTGGGAATCCCCGGTACATTATATAGACCCTTTCCCGTAGGAAAACTTTTTCGACGCTTATGCGTCCTATCCACCTCGTTTTGTATCATGCGTGCCCGCGCCGTCAGGACGCCATGATATAAATACAGGACCCGCCCCCGCGCTCCCTCAGATTTCAACCGTCTTTCAAAGTAGTGGGATCCTCGTGGTTACTGCTAATTGAAATTAGGTTGTATTGTCGCTTCGGCGACGTTACATTCTGGAAAAAATATGTACGGAAAAGCTTTATTTCGTCCTTGTGCGACATGTGGACTCAAAAAAGTCTATGAAGGTGATGCCCACATGGATTGTATCTACTGTCTCCACCCGCACCACACGGCGGATACATGCGAGATATGCCAGGGTTTCTCCCAAAAAACCCTTAAAGACCGGAAAAGAAGGTTGGTCGACTGGCTTAATGACGGAGCGGGTGCCTATCCGGCATCAGAAGTTGGCTCCACGGCCTCCAGGAGCAAGTCGGAACCTCCCTCGAAGAAGGTGCGGCCCGTCGAAAAATGCCCTGCGGACAAGCTTACGGGGAAGCATGCTGGGTCTTCCTCATCACACAAAAAGTCGTCCTCCTCTAAGACTGAGAGGCAAGCAGCATCAAAATCCTCCTCAGGGGACCGTCCTAGGTCTTCCGTGAGTCGAGGTGCTTCGGCAGGGAAGTCGGCAACGAAATCAGCTACGAAGTCTAAAGGCTCGGTGCTGGCTACTTGCTCGTCGACCCCGGTGTCGCTGACGATGCCTATTACTATTCAGGCAGCAGCGGTGGGGATTCCTTCGTCGACGGTGACTCAATCTATGGCCTGGCAGCCGGAGGTCTGCGACCCGGCCCCCCAGAGGTCCTACTGCAGCCAGACACGGCTTTGTCGGTGGAAGGAGAATGTGGCATGGTTATGCAGCCGTCGGACTTGGGCTTACGGCCTTCCAATACGTCGACTGCGAGTGGGGGTGTGGTCCCTCTATCCTCGGCGTTGCTGACCCCCCAGACGGTTTTTTTCTCTGGATGTGCTTAATACACTTCAGAAGCTCCTGCAGCGTCTGGATACGCAGATCCCTCAGCCTGGCACTTCATCGTCGATATTTTCTGCACCTTCCGTCGACGCTCAAGCAGCTCGCTTGACGACCAAAAGCCCGTCGGCCTCCCAGGTGGTGAAGGATCGTTCTCGAGCGCAGGAGGAGGGTGAGCTATCTGAGTCCGATTCTATACGAGGTGACTCAGGGTCGGACATTTCCCTGTCACCGTCGAGAGACCCAACATGGAATTCGGATGTAGAGGTAGAGTCTACGAGGAGCCAGGCACAACCATCTCCTCCCGATGATGTGGGAGCCTTCCATGCAATGATGGGAAAAGCGTGTTCCGAGTTTGGCTTAATTCCTGAGGAGCAAAAGAAAGACTGGTTTCTTTTTGATCACATGGGTCAAAGGAGAAAATCGGTATTTGCCATCCCAATCCTGGACCACGTGTGGCAAGAAGGCCTCAAGACGATGCGTCATCCGTTTTCGGAACCGGCTAGTAAGGGGCGTACTGAGAAAAAGTTTAAAGCTCCGGAGTCCACTCAAATGCCTAACATCACAGCCTCTGTCAGACTCTGTGGTTTTGGCGGCGGCGGCTAGGAAGGCCAGAGTACAGCAAAAATGTTCAACCCCACCAGAAAGCGAGGCCAGGAGGCAGGACGCCTTTGGGAAAAAAGGTGCTCTCAGTCGGCGCCACGACGGTAAGAGCAGCCAACTCCTTGGCGATTGTATCACGATATGATCGGGAGATGTGGCATAAACTAGCCCCTATCCTAGAACATCTGCCGGAAGAACATTGAAAAGCAGCCATGCTGCTAGTACGAGATGGTGAGGAGGCCTCGAACCATGCAATTAATATTGCGGTGGACCTAGCAGAGTCTGGGTTCAAACAAATCAATCATGGCGTAGTTCTATGTCGACAAGCGTGGCTCAAATGTATTACTTTTAGACCTGAAGTCCAGTACAAAGTCCTAGACATGCCATGTGAAGGAGAACATCTGTTTGGAGACAAGGTAGATGAAGCCTTGAAGGGGATGAAGGAAGACACGGATACCGCTAGGTCTCTCGGCGCCCTCCAGACAGGTAAAAGTTTTCGCTCTTTTCGCCCCTTCAGGGGTGCTTCCGGAAACTCCCGCTTTGGAGCCTCTAGGGACCGTGGGTTTAACAGGCCCTCATACTCCTCACAAGGTTACAGACGGGCATCCCAGTCGGCACGTAGAGGCAGAGATTATCAAGCCTCCAGACGACGCGGCTCGGGTCCCTCGTCGACGAAGGACAAGCAAACCAGCAGCCAATGACGGCCTTCGGAACGTCCTGGGGGGGTCGAGTCTCATCATATCGACCAATGGAAATGCATCACCACAGATCGATGGGTTCTGGACACGATTCTCGGGGGTCATGCGCTGCAATTCAAAAACAAGCCTCCAAGTCTTCCGCCAGTGTTTTCGACCCAGCCCCACCTTCGAGTTCTAAGACAAGAGGTGGCACTTATGCTGCAAAAAGGAGCGGTAGAACGGGTTCCTGTGGCACAGGAAGGAAAAGGGGTTTATTCCCAGTTCTTCGTTGTCAAGAAGCCAAATGGAAAATGGAGGCCCATTCTCGACCTGAGGGTACTCAACAAATGGCTAAAGAGTTCAAAATGCTAAAGCTCCAGGAGGTTATCAGATCAGTGCAACCCATGGATTATCTGTCGTCGCTAGACCTTCAAGATGCATATTTTCATATCCCAATACGTCCACGACACAGGAGATATTTAAGGTTCGTCGTCGGGCGAAAGCATTTTCAGTTCAAGGTCCTCCCGTTCGGTCTCAAGTCCTCCCCCAGGACATTCACCAAGTGTTTGGCCCCTATAGCGGCACATTTAAGGAAGGACGGTCACCATGTCTATCCCTATCTAGACGACTGGCTGGTCAGAGTTTCGTCCATGGAACAAACACGAAAGTCTGGGGGCCACGATGTCCCTCTTACAGGAACTGGGCTTTGCGATAAACTTCAGCAAGTCCTCAGTAGAGCCTTCGAGGACCTTGGTCTTTCTAGGAGCGGAGTTTCATACGCACACAAGCCTTGTAAGACCACCCAGCGAAAGAATACAGAAGCTACAAAGCAAAGCGTCGGAATGGAGATGTGGTACCAGGGTGTCGGTGCGCAAATACATGTCCCTGCTAGGGACCATGTCATCCTGCATTCCGTTGATAAACAACTGCCGTCTGTTTGAGGCCTTGCCAGGAATTTCTAGCGGATCGTTGGGCGCAGAGCCAAGGTCGCTGGTCCGACAGACTGGTCATCGACGAACAACTGGTACAAGCACTCTGTTGGTGGAGAGTCTCTACTCATTTAACAAAAGGAATGCCTCTGGTGGAACCGGAGTTCCAGAAGACGGTGGTGACGGATGCATCGCTGAGCGGATGGGAGCTCATCTGGATACGTTACAGGTACAAGGCCGGTGGTCGTTAAGAGTCCTCCCTGCATATCAACCTGCTAGAACTGAGGGCAGTGCGGTGGGCTCTAAAATCTTTTCTCCCTCAACTGAGAGACTCCGTGGTGCGTGTCATGACGGACAACACGACTACAATGTTTTACCTCAGGAAACAAGGAGGAACACGTTCCAGGTCCCTGTCGAGGGAGGCACAGAAAATCTGGCATTGGGCCCTGCAACACAACATGCTAATCTTGGCGTTCCACCTGCCAGGTGTGAGAAATGTGGAGGCAGATGCCCTCAGCAGGGAAATGAACGAAGTTCACGAATGGGTGTTGAACGACCAGCAACTACAACATGTATTCAAGAAGTGGGGACATCCTTCCATCGATCTGTTCGCGACGAAGGACAACAGGAAATGCCCGCAGATGGCCTCAACAGGGCTCACTGGGGGATGCGTTCTCCCTCCCATGGACGAACAAATTCCTGTACGCATTTCCTCTTATCCGGAGGACGTTGCAATGGATCCTCAAGTACCCATGTCGGATGATTCTGGTGGCCCCGTATTGGGCCAGACAGGTGTGGTTTTCAGACCTGCTGCACATAGCGGCAGCGGAGCCAATGAGGTTCAGGAAGATCCCCAACCTTCTGTCTCGACAGGAGGGTACCGTTTGGCATCACGACCCGGACAGCCTCAAGTTGACAGCCTGGCTCCTGACTTCGCCGAATTTGGTCAGCTAACGATTCCGGAGGAGTGTCGTATTCTGCAAGCGGCAAGAGCACCTTCCACAAACACTTCATACTCGTACAAATGGAGAAGTTTCTGTCAGTGGTGTGTGGATCAACCAGGTTTGGTTCCGCAGTCGATTACGCCGGCACAGCTCCTTCCATACTTGCTGTTCTTAGCTCAAAAGGGCTTATCGGTGTCGTCGATAAAAGTACACCTGGCCGCCATCTCCAGGTTTACGCGTCAACGGCATTCCGCACCATTATTCAGCGACCGCCTGATTAAGCACTTCCTTAAAGGTTTGTTCAGGAGTTTCCCGAGAAGAGATTTCCTCCGGTGTGGAGCCTCAATCTGGTGTTAGTGTCTCTTATGAAACCTCCTTTTGAACCAATGTCATCATCGTCTCTAAAGTTTTTGTCGTGGAAATTGGCCTTCCTGGTGGCCATCACTTCAGCCCAACGTATTTCGGAAATCCAAGCTCTAATGGTAGACCCACCATACTTAAGATTTTTCAAGAACAAGGTGGTCCTTGCCACTAACCCACAGTTCATACCGAAAGCTCCTTCAGTGTTCCATAAACATTCCTCTATTGTCTTACCTACGTTTTTTCCAGAGCCATGCTCGGGAGCGGAGCGCACGTTACACACATTAGACGTGAAAAGGGCTCAAGTTTTATCTTCATCGCATGCAACCTTTCAGGAAAACGAGGCAATTGTTCGTGGCCTATGGTTTGGGTGCTAAAGGCAAAGCCTTTTCAAAGCAAGGACTGTCAAGATGGGTATCGTCTACCATTTCGTACTGCCATTCCAAGGCTGGGAAGCCTCTTCTGCGACGCCCAAGAGCTCATTCAACTAGAGCGGCATCGTCGACGGCGCTGTGGTCTGGAGTCCCTCTGGGGGACATCTGCATGGCGGCTACCTGGGCGGCTACACACACTTTTACCCGCCATTACTGCCTGTCACAACAACATGCCGAAGATACTCGGATGGGACAGGCGGTGCTTCGACACCTATTCCAATAAGGTAAGCCCCGGTTGAGGGGTTAGATCTTGTTGCAATTATGACTGAATATTGTTCGTTTTCTATGTTAACAATTGCTTATGGGTACACGACCATAGGGAACGGGCATTGTGAGGAAAGTATGTGAGTTTGCATGCACGCCTCCTCTTTTCGGGATGGTACTGCTATGTAATCTATTCTAAGCATGTGAATCCATGAAAGATCCAATGCTGGAGAAGGAAATAGTTTCTTACCTGTAACTCCATTTCTCCAGCATTGGTATCTTTCATGGATTCACATGCGCCCGCCTGCCTCCCCTGGCCATGCAAACTGGTTCCCCCACTACTTTGGGGGCCGAAATCTGAGGGAGCGCGGGGGCGGGTCCTGTATTTATATCATG
Organism: Ambystoma mexicanum; assembly: GCF_040938575.1. Classification (NCBI taxonomy): domain Eukaryota; kingdom Metazoa; phylum Chordata; class Amphibia; order Caudata; family Ambystomatidae; genus Ambystoma; species Ambystoma mexicanum. The sequence continues at coordinate 869,174,223 of NC_090933.1, read as the reverse complement.
GCGTCCTGACGGCGCGGGCACGCATGATACAAAACGAGGTGGATAGGACGCATAAGCGTCAAAAGTTTTCCTACGGGAAAGGGTCTATATAATGTACCGGGGAATATTCTAAGCATGTGAATCCATGAAAGATACCAATGCTGGAGAAATGGAGTTACAGGTAAGCAACTATTCCCTTATGACCGCACTGAAGATGAGGTACCTGTGGACCAAAACAATCATGCTGACACCGAGGATGTTCATATTGACCAAACAGAAGGTGGGGGAGGGGCACAGACTTGGGTGACCCTAATCCAACACCGGAACCTGATGGCCTACAACGCCATATTAAGGCAGGCAGCTGAACATTTCCAGATTACTACCCAGGAAGCTGTACCTTGTCGAGGACATCTTAAAAGCAAAACCACAGGCCAGCCAAGCTATTCGTCTGCTACTCGATCAAAGCCGTTGGCCCCTTCATTGACACCTGCCTTAAATAGAGCAGTAAATCCTAGAGTAGAAAAATTGTTTTGACCTTCCCCCTCTGATCCCCTTTACATCAGGGGCCATGCTACTCCTGCCTCACTGGTGGTAACTACAACCAGGAAGAAAGAAGTGGTTCCCATATCAACTGGAAGAGGAAGGGGCCGGAATTCTACCCCTCGAGGCTCCCCGGCCTCGGGCCAAAAATGACTTGGCAGATCCGGTCCCCTCCCATGCCTCCCCGGTCGGGGGCCATCTTACATTTCTTCAAGCATGGAAGGGGATAACTACAGACCAATGGGTGCTAAAGACCGTGGCCCACGGGTACTGTATAGGGTTCAACCGGTCACCCCAACATTAAGACCCCCACAAGCAAAACGACTGACACCAGACCATCTTTGCATTCTTCTGCAAGAAGTAGAAACTCTACAGGCGGAAGGAGCCATAGAAATCTTACCTCTGGCACTGGTAAAAGAAGGTATTTATTCAGTGTACTTATTTGTACCCCAAAAAGGATCTAACCATGCGCCCTGTTCTAGATCTGTGCCCAGTGAACAAGTTTGTAAAGCCACAAGTTCTGCATGGTCACACTGCAGGAAATAATCCCACTGCTAACACAGGGATTACATGGCAACACTGGACATGAAAGATGCATACTTACATATTTCATTGTTGCCAGCGCACAGGAAATACCTCATTTACAAGACAAGCATTATCAGTTCAAAGTACTACCCTTCGGCATAGCATCTGTACCAAGGGTATTTACAAAAGTACTAGTGGTGGCAGCAGCACATCTGCACAGGCAATCCATCCAGTCTATTTTTACCTCGACGACTGGCTCATAACAGGGGACTCTTACGAAACATGTCAGTCAAATACCCGAAAGACAATAGATCTTTTATTCAGTCTGGGATTCTCTATCAACGAGAAGTAATCCAGCTTAGACCCCAATCGGGTCAAACAGTTCCTAGGGGCTCTAATTCAAACAAAGGACGGCCTCGTCTTCCCCTCCAACGAGAGGGTCCAAAACTTGTTTCAGATCCCTCAATATGTAGCCAGTCGAGAGGTGACTGTATGCAAGTCTATGCGACTGCTAGGAATGATGGTGTCATGTATCTACTTGGTTCCTCATGCGTGCCTGTGCCCAATGCGAGAGTGGCTCAACAGCCAGTGGTGTTAGGCCAGCTGACAGTGGGATGATCTAGTAGTCGTCTTGCCGGCCCTCGTTCTCTTGCTGCAGTGTTGGTCGAGGGAGAACCTCTTGAAAGGGAAATCCTTTACCGCCCCTGCAGTTGAAGCCACTCTAACCACAGACTTGTCTCTTACATGGTGGGGAGCTCACCTGCTTCAACAAACAGCGCACGGAGCTTGGTTGTCAGACATAGCATCCAACCACATAAACTTGTTGGAAATGTTAGCAGTGTTCAAAGCATTACAAGCTTTCCAGACACAACTGCAGGGGAAGACGATACTCGTCCTCGGACAACACCACGGCCATGTACTATCTGAACAAACAAGGGGGCACTCATTCTCCAGGGATGTCCAAACTGTCCCAGAACATTTGGAAGTGGGCTCTCAAACGCAACATGTTCCAGGGGAACTCGATCTTCTGGCAGACTTGCTCAGCAGGCACTTTCCGTTACCTGGGGAGTACGAATGGCAATTATACGAAGACCTTGTCTCCAATGTTTTTGCAGAATGGGGTTTCCCAGAGTTGGTTCTGTTTGCAACTCGGGAGAATGCTCAATGCCAAGATTACGTCTCCAAGGGAACGGACTCTAGATAACATGGTCAGGGAGCTTGGTCTATGCTATTCTTGTCCCCGCTGACTCCCCTTCTCAATCAGATTGTGCACAAGATGCACCAGGAACCAGTCGCAATGCTACTGGTGGCCCCCATGTGTGCCCGCCAACCCTGGTTCACTCATCTGATGGAGATGTCCCCATCTCCTCCAGTCAAACTGCCTTGCCGTGCAACATATTGCAAGACAGAGGGGAGATGCGTCACCCATGCCCGCAGACATTGAACTTAGCGGCCTGGCTCCTGAGGTCATAGTTTGGACACCTGCATCTCCCTCATGTATGGACATTCTCAGGGAGGCAAGAAAGCCTAACACCAGATACTGCTATTCCAGTAAATGGAAACAGTTTGTCATCTGGTGCAACCCACAGAGCATTAATCCAATTAACTGATCTCCCACACACCTTGTGTTATACCTAACTCATTTACTTGACTCAGGCCTGGTCTTCAACTCCATAAAGGTACACCTAGCTGCACTTTCAGCCTACACTGAAAGTGTCATGGTGGAAGAGACCGGTTATTAAAGCTTTCGTGGAGGGAGTGAAAAGAATTCGCCCTCCCATTTCTAACCAATCTCCTGGATGGGACCTAAATGTAGTGTTGACTAAGCTTATGGGGGCTCCTTTCGAGCCCATGCGCAAAGCAAGTCTTAAAGACCTCACCCTCAAGACTGCTTTTTTAATAGCTATTACATCCATCAGGAGGCTAAGTGACCTACAAGCGCTCTCGATCCTGGATCCCTTTGTAACAGTTCACAAAGACAAGGGTGTTCTGCGCACTCACCCTAGATGTGCGCCTAAATTCATTTCGAAGTTCCATGTGAACCAGTCAATAGAACTACCAACGTTCTTTCAAAATCCTTCAAGCCTGGGAGAAAGAACCCTGCACACACTGGATGTACGCAGAGCTGTCATGTTCTACATGGAAAGAACTCAACCACTTAGAAAGACTGTGTTTCGGTGGTGGCAGGAAGAAAAGGAGATGCAGTCTCCAAATCCACTATCTCTAGGTGGATTGTCAAATGCATTACTCTGCTACAATCTTGCTAAGACAGAACTGGCCTTCCAAGCCTCGAGCACGTTCCACTCGAAGCACTGGGGTGTCCATAGCATTCATTGCAAATGTTCCCCTTTAATCTATTTGCAAAGCTGCAACCTGGAGGTCTGTACACACCTTTACAAAGCACTATTGCCTAGACACTCATTCTAGGTCTGATTCTCAGGTGGGACAGGCAGTACTAAGACATCTTTTCACTACTGTTCCTTCTCACAACCCACCTCCAACTCCGGGCACTGCTTGCTAGTATGCACAGCATGTGATTCTAAGCAGATTAACAAACATCAGAAGACCTGCATTACTTACCGTAGAAGCATTTCTGATGATTCTGCTTAGATTCACATGCACCCACCCTTCCTCCCTGCTCGGATGGAGGTAACATAGACGTTTTACCACTTTATCTCTTTTTCTGTACTCACTCAAGATAGTCACAAGGCTCCCTCTTGGCAGAAAAAATACAATCGGAGGGACCTCGACGCGTGAAGGATTTTGGGTACACTAGGGGTAGTGTTACAGGCATGCTCATGTCGACGTCCCCTTTCGATTCTCGAAAGACTAGATGCAATACTTGGCGGTTACCACTGGATGTCGGACCACATGTGCAGCATGTGAATCTAAGCAGATGCAACCATCACAAATGCTTTTACGGTAAGTAATGCATGTCGTATTTATTCAGTGTACTTCCTTGTACCCATAAAGGATCTCCCCATGCGCCCTGTACTGGATTTGCACCCAGCGAACAAATTTGTGAAACCTCAAGTTTTCTATGGTCACCCTGCAGGAGGTAATCCCCCCCCCCCCCACCCCCCACACAGGGGCATTACATGGCAACATTGTTCAAGAAAGATGCATACTTTCATATTTCAATGTTGCCGGCGCACAGAAAATGCCTCAGGTTCATGATACGTCTCAAAGTCCTGCCACTACCACCCTTAAACTCTTAAGCGCATCTTTCCATATCTCTCCTTTCCCAACAGACTCTCTGCGGTCCAATGAATTGTTATATCAAGACTGGACTACGCTAACCCCCCCCGCCCCCCTCGGAGTTCACGCTTGCCAACTGAATAAACTTCAAAGAGCACAAAACACTGCAGCCAAACTGCTACTAGCGCTCGGCCAGAGAGACCATCTCGTCAGCCCTTAAAACTCTGACTGGCTTCCAGTGGCCCGAAGGGTGACTTTCAAAACCTTGTGCATTTCTCATCGAGCAGTGCATAAAACCGGACCTGCTTAAATCCCATCACCCTCCACGCACGCTTAGATCAAGCTCAGTCGGCCTCCTAATCATACCTAAAACAAACTCAGTCAGGTTAGGCGGATCATCATTCTCAGCCTTGGCCCCCATGCTGTGGAACGCACTCCCACCCCACATCCGCCTAACTGAAGATCTAATGTTTTTCCGCAAACTACTGAAAACTTGGCTCTTCCCCTAAAAGCAACACATACGCAACCCAAACTGAACATCTCAACAACACCAACCCAACAAACTACTAGATCTTGAACAACAATAAGCCAAGTAACAATACAGCATCAAGATCCATGCAAGAATGCAACAACTAATAACCGCTTATGGAAACTAAAAAGACAAACGGAATAGAACGAGTGAAGTAGATGGAAGCAGTAAAGTGGATAAAAAGAATAAATCATGAAACAGTAATGAGGATTAAATTAATTAAATGGATGTAACAAGTGCAAAATGGGTGAAAGGAATAAAGAGAAGCGGATGGGAAGATGAATACAAGAGACTGACCCTGAGTGTATGAATGCATGGCGCAAATGGAAAATACAGAATAGACTATTCAAGTACATTAGATGAGTGTGGTGCATAAAAAAGATAGTGAGCACAGAATGGATCCAGTGCATATGACAAGTGACATGGCCTGAAATTGATAATGCACGGATGAATGAAGTGAATGGAGCGGATGAAATTGTTAGAATGAATGAAGCGCGTGGAAGAGATGAGTGTGCTGAGCAGATGAATCTGTTGGACAGAAGTGTAGAACGCATGAGTGTTGTGTGGCTGAGTGTGTGCGGATAGGGTGTAGAACAGATGAGTGTATAGAGCGGATGAGTGCATAGAGCAGATGAGTGTGAAAAGAACAAGTGCATAGAGCGAACGAGTGCCAGGAATGGATGTGCGCAGAGAGTTATGGGTGCACAGAGCGGAGGAGTGCGCAGAGAAAAGGACTGTTGAATGAAGGAGTGAGTAAGAACGGAGGAGTGTGTAGAGTGGATGAATGTGTTGAACAGATAAGTGGGTAGAGCAGACGAGTGCGTGAGAGCGAATGAGCGGACTGAACGGATGAAGTTTGTGGAATGAATGGATGACATATGTAGCTAGAACTAGTGACGTATGTGGATGGAACGGGTGATGTATGTGGATGGAACGAGTGACTTATGCGGGTGAAACGGGTGAAATATGTGGATAGAACAAATTAAGTATGTGGAAGGTACTGGTGAAAGGTACTGGGAAGTATGTGAATGGTAAAGGTGAAATACGAGGGTCGAGTGCATAAAACGGGAGTGGAGCGGACTGGAGTGCTTGGCGCGGACTTGAGGGCATGGAGCGAACGGGAGTGCATAGAATTGCGCGACCTACATGGAATGGTTTGGAATGCATGGAACGTTTGCTGAGCATGTAACCCACCATCTCCCATCACCACGCTTACTCTTCTTTACACCACCACTCAACTAGAACACAGAGATACTATGACACCATTCGGTATAACTGGTCTCATATCAACATTTGCCTCATACTCTCCATCACTCGAACTAAACACTGCCGGTTACTCGCCCCCCAGCCAGGTGTGCTCCTCAGGCCTAACGCAGCCACAATCGGTCTGGATAAATCCTGCCAGATTGAACACATACTCTTGACCACCACACCTACCGCTAAGAAGCAGCTATTTCACGAATACCACACCAGCTGCACGCCCATCCGGTGCTCACATGCACCTTTGACACCCTCTACTGACCTGAACTTCGGTTCCCAAGGGCGTTCAACCTACCAGCACCTTCAGACCATACCAATGGTATATAAGGCGCTATATAAATGCAAAGTAACATAACATACAAGACAAGCACTATCAGTTTAAAGTACTACACTTTGGGATTGCCTAAGCACAGAGGTTATTTACAAAGGTAGTGGCAGCAGCACACCTGTGCAGGCTATCCATCCCTGTTTATCCTTACTGCGACGACTGGCTCATAACCAAGGACTCTTAAGAGTCATGCCTGTCAAATACCTAAAGGACAATAGACCTTTTATTCAGCCTGGGATTCTCCATCAACGTGAAGAAATCCAGCATAGACCCCAGTCAAGTCAAGCAGTTCCTAGGGGCTCTAATTCGAACAAGGGACAACCTTGGCTTCCCCTCCAACGAGAGGGTCCAAAACATGTTTTGAATCCCTCACTATGTAGCCAGTCGAGAGGTAACGGTACGCAAGGCTATGCCACCGTTAGGAATGATGGCGTCATGCATTTATTTGGTTCCTCCCGCGTGCTTGCGTCCTATGCAGGAGTAGCTCAACAGCCAGTGCTGTCAGGCCAGCGAGCAATGGGATGATTTAGTGGTTGTCTCGACAGCCCTCGTTCTCTCTGCCATGGTGGTCGAAAGAGAACCTCTTGAAGGGAAAATCCTTCACCAGCCCTGTAGTGGAGGCCACTCACTGCAGACTTATCTCACAGGGCGGGGAGCTCACCTGCTGCAACACAGCGCGCAGAGTTTGGTCGGCAGACATCGAATCCAAACACACACATCTGTTGTAATTGTTTGCAGTTTTCAAAGCACTGAAAGCCTTTCACACACAACTGCAAGGGAAGATGGTCCTGATCCTCACAGACAGCACCCCAACCATGTATTGTTTAAACAAACAAGGGGGCACTCGCTCTCAGGGCTGTCCGAACTGTCCCAGAATATTTGAAAGTGGGCTCTCAAACACATGTTCTTGTTGTCTCAACGTTCCAGGGGAACACCATCTTCTGGCACACGTACGCAGCAGAGATTTCTCCTACCCATGGAGTACGAATGGCAATTACACAAAGCAACTCTGGAGAACGCTTGATGGCAAGATTGTGCCTCCAGGTAGCCCGAGAACTGTTCCAAGGGGAATGGACTCTGGATCACATGGTCAAGGAAATTTGTTTACGCTCTCCCAACCCCCCCAACTCCCCTACTCAACGTGATGTTGCACCAGGAACCATGCTATTTGTGGGCCCGCCAACCCTGGTTCGCACATATGATGGAGATGTCTCTCTCTTCCCCCAGTGAGGCTACCTTGCACGTACAACATGTCGCAGGAGAAAGGGCAGACACTTCACCCATCCCTCCAAACCTTGAACTTGGCGGCTTGGCTCCTGAGGTCAGAGTTCGGACACCTGCAACTCCCTCAGAGATGCATGGACATACTTAGGGAAGCGAGGAAACCTAACCCCCGATATTGCTATTCCAGCAAATGGAAGCGCTTTATCTGGTGCAATGACAAAAGTCAATCCCATTGACTGCTCTCCCACGCACATTATGTTGTACCTGACTCACTCACTTGACTCGGGGCTGGTTTTTAATTCCCTTAAGGTTCACTTAGCTGCTCTCTCAGCCTACCCCACATCATAACAGAAAGTGTTGTGGTGGAAGATACCAGTTATTAAAGCTTTCATGGAAGGGGTCAAGAGGATTCATCTGCCCCCCCCCCCCCCCCCCCACACCTTCCCCCTGCCCACATTTGTTATCCAGCTCCTGGATGGGACCTGAATCTGGTTTTAACCAGACTTACAGGGTCTCCATTTGAACCTATGTATAAAGCAAGTCTCAAAGATCTTACCTATAAGACAGCCTTCCTAGTGGCTATCACTTCTAATAGAAGGGTTGGTGAACTACAGGCCCTCTCGGTTCAGACCCTTTCGTTACAGTTCAGAGATTTCATCCTAGATTTTCGCTTAAATCTAGCTCCAAGTTTCATGTGAACCAATCAATAGAACTGCCTACTTTCTTCCAGAACCCTACTAACATGGCCGAAAGAAGCCTACACACATTAGATGTCTGTAGGCAGTCATGTTTGACCTGGACCGAACTAAACCACTGAGAAAGGCCAACCAATTTTTTTTGTTTCAGTGGCAGCTGGTAGAGAAGGGAATCCTGTCTCTAAATCAGCAATCTCAAGGTGGATTGTCCAATGCATCACACTCTGTTTCTCTCTTTCTAAGGGAGAACTGCCCTTCAAGCCTAGAGCGCATTCTACTCAAGCTTACTTAACATTCATTGCAAATGTTCCCCTAGAGTCCATTTGTAAAGCAGCAACTTGGAGTTCTGTACACACCTTTACAAAACACTATTGCCTAGATACTAATTCTAGGTCTGATAGTGTTACAGGCACGCTCATGTCAAAGACCCCTTTCGATTCTTGAAAGATGAGATGCAATACTCTGCGGTTACCACTGGATGTCGGACTATATGTACATGTGAATCTAAGCCGATACAATCATCAAATGCTTTTATGGTAAGTAATACATGTTTTGTCCATTACAATAAAAATGGCTCAACTAAAAATAAGAGGTGAAATAGATGGTCCCTGGGGGACCCCGGAGGCAAGGGCCAATGGTACGGACTTGAATGGGGGATAAGGAAGCTTTGGGGAAGAGTGGGGGGGGGGGGGTTTGATCTGAGAGAAGACCTGAACCAGTGAAGCATTGTAGCTGTAATCAACACAGGGTGGTGTGGTAGATTGTGTCAAAAAGCTGTGGACAAGTCCCAACACAATTAGAAAGCAAACTCCACCCTGGTCACTCAGCCTGGTAAGATCGATGGCTGCAGTGCTAACTTGCTGCCCATGGGCGGAGGGAGGGGGTGGCGAAAACCAAATTGGAAAGGATCTAGGATGCACACACTCTAAAACGTTTCTTAGTTGAGGTTGAACTATGGTTACCTTCGTCAGAAACATGAGAAGTGAAGTGGGTCGAAAATTAGAAAAGTGCTGGGTCCAAATTGGGCTTTTAAAAACATTTTTTTAGAGGGTGCACTAATGTATGTTTTAAGGACAGTAGAAACTAAGCTTTTGCTCAGTGAGAACTTTGGAGTGTAAATGTAAAGCTTAAGTCTGTTTATGCGCTACAGTGCAAGTGAAGCAATCCAAGAAAAGTGGCACATGTTTGGGGAATTATGCAATTGCATCTGAGTGACAATACTGCTATGTATTTTTTTTACTGAAATGTGCGGGGGGGGGGGTGCGCAACGTTGGTTGCTTGAATGGAACTTAGTAAATTCTTTTGATTTCTCTTTGGTGCGTAAGCATCCAGGTATTGCAATATAAGCAATCTTCTCAAATGCTATGTTTAACATTACCTTGATCCATGTGGTGCTATATTCGCAATTTTTCAAGTCTGAGGCATCTGAGCTTGGGCATTTTTCTGCATCTAATTGGATATTTGATTAGATGCAACAGATTTGGAGAAGGACATTTCCCATGAATTCAATAAGATGCCCAGAAGGAAGATCCTAAAGGCTAAAAAGAAAATTCTCCTTTTATTTGATCAATGGAGCAACATTGATTCCAACAAATGTAAAATCTGAAAAAGAGGGGCTCACACATTTGGCCTAGATTTTCTTCAGCAAGATTCCAGTTCAATCTTTTGAAATAAAATAAGGCTTCAAACAATGATAGAGGATTCTTATGCAATTTTGTTCTGAAAGGCTAATAAACGACTTTTTTAGAGCAAGTTTCTGGTTCAATATTTTTCACTGATCTTTAAACTACTGCTACATTTATTTTCTTTCATATGTTGCATCACATTTGTGGTTGTCACCGACCATTTATTTTTACAATGGGGGCATAATTTGATTTTTGGAATGGAATATAGATTAATAAAACGCTGACTCAATACATGAATGTTCCATGAGTAGCACTCAGATGAGGTGAACATGGATGACCGTGAATGGAGTCCTATTGTCAACTGAAGGTATTGACTATGTTCATACTATGAAGAATAAACTACAGACCTACACAGAACCTTCCTCTGGAGTATTCAATGTGCACTTAATTGAATAAAACAAATGGTTAATTGAAGAGCCTCATTTTGTTTGGTTAATTATGTTGGGGCCTGTGATGACACCAGTACATTTTATGTTTCAACCATGTGGGTAGCATTTGTTCAAACCAAGTAAAGCAATGTTCTCAACACTTCTTTTGCCCCTTTGTTAGTCTTGTCTTCTGCCCATAGGTCTAAATCTAGGATTGATATGATCTTTGTTGCGAGTATGAGTGCTGGGCTGGCTAATCTGTTTAAGCCTGACATTCTATAGATTTCTGCCAGGGAGCCTCTTTCTTTACTTCTAAAATCTTTTGAATTGGCTCCCCCCACAGCAGAATAATACACCGTTGGTAATCAATCAAGGTTGTCCAATTTGTTTGCACTATGGTCTAACCATAGGTTCTATTTAATCCCCACCTCCCCCCCCCCCCACCAATCTTGACATCTGATGGTTGTGTCCAGCTACTCACTCTATGCAGCTGTTAATGTTTTATGTCTATTGAGCCATTGTTTGAGTGCACGTCTGTCCACCCAAATGAGTTTAAGTTCTGTATTCTAAGCACTAGTGCTACTGAGATGAGAGCCTCCATGTAGCATGAGATTTCTGCCACCCCAATTCAGTAGCAATATCGTTTTGTCCCGCTTAATCTCCCCTTCTAGCACCTATAATGTGCCATGATCCCACACAAAAAAACACAAACTGAAGGTAGACCTGGAAATCCAATTTTATTTTTTAACTTGACCATATACACATGCCTCTATTAACAATGTCAAAGGCTGTATTATTTTAATTAACTTCCATAAGCGCCCATCATCTGAGGATTCCTGCTTCACACACCCACTTGGATATTGATCACTGGATGACGACCAACCACCTCATCCTCAACCCTGGGGAAAACTGTAATCCTACTCTGCGGGACACATCCCTCATTCCCCAACCTATCCCTTGGCCTGAATCACTAGGACAAGCACCAGTCCCCTCCAACGTGGTTAAAAAACCTGGATGTGAATTCGACTCAGTTCTATCTCTCACCAAACACACCACCAATGTATCCAAAACCTGTTTCTTTGATTTATGTATCCTCTGGTGGATTTTCCCCTATCCTCACTGTTTCTCGGCCATCAAACTCTCCCGCCTCGACTATGCAAATTGCCTCTACCTAGGAGCCCCCCACATCTCCACTACGGAAACTCCAAAGAATCCAAAATGCGATAACAACCTGCTCATAGACCTTCCTGCCAGAGAACACATCGGCCCTACCCTGAGAGTCCTCCACTGGCTCCCTATTGCTCGCCGCACCACCTTCAAAACCATTTTTTAAATTTTTTATTTATTTTACATTTATATAGCGCTCACACAGCCCGCAGGCATCGAGGCGCTGTTACAGGAATTAGTTGCGTAATTGTGCTTTTTTTTTTTGGTCTTAGTTACGTATTTATAACGCGCTTAAACACCCAGAGGTTTTTAAGCGCAGACCCGGGGATCGAACGTTGTTGCTTCGTGTCGTCTTGCTTCCAAGACACGCACGCTGCCGCTGAGCTATCCTCCCGGGACGAAACAATGTGTATCACCCATCGCGCAACCCACAAAACTGGCCCTGAATTCCTACGAGACAAAATTGTCCCTTACCAACCAGCCAGGAACCTCCGATCTAGCAATGCATTTCGGCTAGTGATCCCACCGCATAACCACTTAAGACTTGGCGGCTCCTCTTTCTCAGTCCAAGCGCCAATCCTCTGGAATTCCATCCACCTACACATTCGCATCATCAAAAACCACTTGAAATTCAGGAAGGCCTTTGAAACCTGGCTCTTCCCAATACCCTCCTGCCACTGCACCCCGTGAACACTACACAAATATCCTTCACTCTCGATTACAACTCAGGGGCCGGCAGCGGTTTCACCTGACCCACCACCCCTCTCCTCTCAACAACACTGCCTGCCGTCTAGAAATCCAGGTAATCCAGCAGCTTTCGTTGTGGCTTTCCTGTTCCATCAACACCACTCCCACAACAGCACTCCAACCCTACAAACACCAGAGCTAAGCCAGCAGTCTTCGCTGTGGCCACACATCGCATAATCCCTGCCCACCAATCCACATGAGACAATTAACTATTAGATAGGGGCCTTGGCTAGCACACACATCATTAACTATTCACTCCCACTGCTAACCTTCAACGCTCACACCACTAGTAAACCCCCCCCCCCCCATATCTCTACTCCCCAAGCTTGGTGTAACAAGCCCTCGATGACTGTTATATTACGGATTTCTTTTCCTTACAATGGGCTGTATGTACTGTATGGCCAGCCATGCTTGGGCACCCCCCCCTCCACCTATATGTATCATGGGGTAGCCCCTGCTGTTTGTTGGTTTTAGATAAAGAAACCCCCTCCCACCCCAGCACAGCGAAATCAGGGCTGCCTGCCGACCGTGGAGAATTCTCAATATTTGCAGCAGCCTCTCTTGGCTTACTATGACGAAACATACTGCATGGGGATATCCGGGACTCTTCTTAAAAACTCTGATTAGCCCTCTGCCCAAATTGCACTGTTAGTGTAGGCTGTAGCTTGTTTAGCCTTGCACTCAATAGCATTGTCGGGTGTAGGACTCTCGAATCTACTTGCACTTATGCTGGTACGTAAATTGCACTGGTAGGTGTCGTCCCAATATACAGGACCCTCTTTCTACGGTATGTATATGGCACACCACTAGCGGGGACACAGGCTGCAGGCGTGGCCAAGCATCCCTGCATGATAGAATTCACCCATGGCTAAGCTCATTCGGCCTAGTGGACACACAGCTGTCCAGATTGAATTACCTGATCTCCAGCATTGGATCTTTCATGGATTCACATGCTTGGAATATTCCCCGTCGTCAGACTGGGACCCCTCGGTACAGATATATAGACTTTTCCTATAGGAAAAGTTCTGACACTTTTGTGTCCTATCTACGTCCTTTTGGGGCCTGCCTACGCATGCTCCGTAGGACGTCGCGCTATAAGAGCCCCGCTCCCTTCAGATTTTAACCGTCTCCAAAGTAGTGGGATCTCCTCGTGTTGTCTTACTATTTTGTACAAGGTTGTGTTAGGTGCATTTTTCCTGCATGTTGGGAAAGGCTGGTCCGTCCGTCCGTGCGTGACGTGCGGCTTTAAAAAAGTTTACGAGGGGGATGGACATATGGATTGTATATAATGTCTCCACCCTCATCATTCGGCTGATAACTGTGACATACACAAAGGGTTTTCTCAAAAGACCCTCAAAGACCGAAATCGACGGCTGGTGGTATGGTTGAATGATGGAGCGGGGGCATACCCCCCTTCGAAGGTAGGCTCCATGCAATCGGCGAAAACATCACACCGCGCTGTATTGTCGGAACCACAGGCGAAGAAATCTCGACGGGTGGAGAAAGGGTCATCTCGGAGTCACTCAGCTAGAGAATCTTCGTCGAGAAAATCGTCATCTTCGTCAAAAAAAGCATGACGAGGAAAGGCCGAAATCCTCCTCGGCCGATCACAATAGATCGACCATGAGTCGAGAGTCGAGTAAAAGCAGGCCAAGTGCAGAAAAGGCGGGACCGCCTAAACCACCTGCTAAGCCGCCGTCGTCGAAGACGGTCCAGTCATTGGCCTCCTCCCTACCACTGACGCATGTGTTATTTACCGTCACAACGACTGTGACGGTGGCCTCGTCGACGGAGGTTCTACAGGAAGCCTGGAGGCCTGAAGTTTTCGATCCTATCCCTCCGGATACTTTACTGCAGGAACAGGCAGTGTTGCTGTCCTCGGGAGAGGACGAGAGCGGGAGAATAGCTGGCCCGGCAGACCTCGAGCTACGAGTGGTTGACAAGTCGTCAACAAGGGGATCCAGAATTCCGGTGTCTGTCCCTCTTCTCAATCCTCAATCTGTTTTGTCGTTGGAGATTCTGTCCACGCTTCAGTCTTTAGTACAGTCGTTGGACCAGAGACTACCTCAGGTAAACCTGCCACAGTCACCCGTCCACGAGCCGGGCCCGTCCCGTCCACGGACTCACGTACGCACGCCAGTCTCGGCACCATAGGCACCTGAAGAGGAAGGTGAGCTGCCAGATTCGGAGTCTGACAGAGGAGCTATGTCGGATATTTCATCACCCCCCCCTCCAGGGATCCAACCTGGGAGTCAGAGGTGGAGTTAGAAACCCCAAGGAGGCCGGCTCACCCCCCCCCCCCCCCCCCGATGATATTGCATCATTCCATTCTATGATGGAGAAGGCGTGTAAGGAATTCGGTTTGTCTCAGGAAGAACAGAAAAAGGACTGTTTTCTGTTTGACCACATGGGTAAGAGAAGGTGGTCCGTGTTCTCAATACCCATACTAGATCCCGTGTGGAAGGAGGGTTTGCAGACAATGCGTCACCCCTTTTCGGAACCGGCGGTAAAGGGTTGCCTTGAGAAAAAATTTAAGGCTCCAGAGTCTACCCCCAAGTGCTTATCCTCCCAACCAACACCTGAATCTGTGGTGTCGGCGGCAGCGGCGAGGAAAGCAAAGGCCCAGCACAAGTGCACGACTCCGCCTGAAAACGAGGCAAGACGTCAGGATGCCTTCGGCAAAAAAGTACTATCCGTGGGAGCAACTACAGTAAAGGCCGCAAACTCTCTGGCTATTGTAGCCAGATACGACAGAGAAATGTGGCACAGGCTGGCTCCGTTGCTGGATCCTCTTCCGGAAGAGCATAGGCAGGCGGCGATGTTACTTGTCCGAGAGGGTGAGGAAGCCTCCAATCGCGCAATAAACATCACGGTTGACCTCGCTGAATCGGGCTTCAAGCAAGTCAACAATGGGGTTGTGTTACGACGACAGTCATGGCTTAAGTGTACCTACTTCAGGCCGGAGGTACAATACAAAGTATTAGATATGCCCTTTGAGGGAGACCTATTCGCAGAAAATGTAGATGAGGCCCTAAAGGGAATGAAAGAGGACTCGGACACGGCACGTTCATTGGGGGCCCTCGAGAGTGGCCGAAGCTACAAGTCTTTTCGTCCGTTGAGAGGGGCTTCAGGTAATTCCAGATTCTCTGTGTCCGGAGACAGATCATTCGGTAGGTCGGCGTACCCCTCCCAGGGATACAGGCGTGCTTCCCAAACAGCAAACCGACGCCGGAACTTCCAGACCTCCAGGAAGAGACCATCCTATCCGTCGTCAAGAGAGAAGCAAAATAAAGATGATCAATGACGAGCAACACACCGTTCTGGGGGAAGAGTATCAGCCTATGTCGACGAATGGGAACGAATAACGACAGATCAATGGGTGCTGGACACAATAAGGAACGGGCATACTCTACAATTCAAGCGTAGCCCTCCGCACATTCCACCTGCGTTGGTCGCTCATTTCCCATCTGAGGGTACTGCAACAAGAGGTAACACTCATGTTAGCAAAAGGTGTGATAGAATTAGTTCCAGCATCACAGAAAGGTCAAGGGGTCTACTCAAGATACTTCGTCGTGTAAAAGCCAAACGGAAAATGGCGTCCCATTCTAGACTTGCGCGATCTCAACAAGTCCTAAAAGAGCCTAAAATTCTAAATGCTCACGCTCCAGGAAGTGATCCGAACCGTTCAAGAAGGGGATTTTCTGGCGTCCCTGGATTTACAGGATGCGTACTTCCATATTCCAATGTGTCGGAAACACAGCAAGTTCCTGAGGTTTGTGATAGGGCAGACTCACTACCAGTTCACGGTTCTTCCCTTTGGGCTCAAAACCTCCCCCAGAACGTTCACGAAATGCCTGGCCCCAGTAGCGGCCTGGCTAAGAAGGCAAGGCCACCATGTATACCCATATCTCGACGACTGGCTGGTAAGGGGATCCTCCCCAGCGTCGACCAACACAAGTTTGCAAGCCACCATGCAGCTTCTACAACAGCTGGGATTTGCCATAAACATCAAAAAATCCTCGCTGATGCCATTGAGAACGTTGGTGTACTTGGGGCACAGTTCGAGACCCAGTCGGGGCTAGTGAAGCCTTCCCTCGACAGAATCTCAAAACTCAATCAACTGGCGAGTCGACTATGGTGAAACGCCAAGCTCTCAGTGAGAAAATACTTTTCGGTCTTGGGGCCATGGCATCCCGCATCCATCTGTTGGCTATTCATGAGGCCAGTTCAGGAGTTCCTCGCGGACAGGTGGACAAGGATCGTGGTCAGACAAGATAATCATCGACGATGACAAACTGCTTCGGACTCTTCAATGGTGGCAGAGTTTCCACAACCTGAAAAACGGTGTACCCCTACAGGAACCGGAGTTCCAGCTAACCATAGTCGCGGATGCGTCTCTAACTGGCTGGGGAGCTCACATGGGCACTCTTCAAACGCAAGGTCGTTGGTCTCAAACGGAGTCACTCCTACACATCAATGTGTTAGAGCTCAGAGCAGTGCGATGGGCCTTGAAGGCGTTCCTACCACACATCAAGGGATCGAGAGTACGAGTGCTGACGGACAATACGACGGCCATGTTTTATTTGAGAAAACTGATCCAGGCCCCTTTCCATGGAGGCCCAGAAAGTATGACATTGGGCATTAAAGCAAGAGATTTCCATCGTGGCTCACCATCTCCCGGGAGTGAGGAACTAGCAAGCGGATTCCCTCAGCAGAAGGATGGCCCAGATACATGAATGGGGAAATGGACACAGCTCAGCTGACGAAAGTTTTCGAGAAATGGGGTCACCCCCCACTGGATGTCTTCGCAACGAAGGAAAACAAGAAATGCGAGCAATTCACAAGCAGATGGCCTCAGGAGGGTTCCATGAGGGAGGCGTTCTCCTTCCCATGGATGGACAAGTTCCTTTATGCTTTTTCGTCCGATCCCCCCCCTCCCCCCCCACCCCCCCCATACGGAGGATGGTGCAGTGGTTGCGCAGGTACAGTTGCTGGGTAATTCTAGTGGCACCGTACTGGCCGAGGCAACCATGGTTTTCCGACCTGCTTCACCTGTCGCTGGAACAACCAATAGCGTTTCTGAGAGTCCTGAACCTACTGTCCTGGGACAAAGGCACGGTGTGGCATCACGACCCGGACAGTCTCAACCTCACAGCCTGGCTCCTGACTTTTCGGAATTTGGTACCTTAGACGTTTCGGAGGATTGTCAGAAAATTCTGCAAGCGGCTCGGGCCCCTTCTACCAACAAATCTTACACCTATAAGTGGCGAAGGTTCTGTGAGTGGTGTCGAGGGCAACAAGGTCTACACCCGTTAAAGGTGACTCTGGAGCAAGTTCTGCCTCATCTGCTTCACTTGGCAGAGGGGGGTTTATCTTTCACATCGATAAAGGTGCACCTGGTGGCCACCTCTAGGCTCATGAGGAAGAGACAGTCGTCTCCTCTATTCAGCGGCAGACTAGTGAAACACTTCATGAGGGGTTTATTTCGAACTTTTCCCCCAGTAAAAAGTTTTCCACCAACATGGAGTCTCAATGTAGTGTTAGCAGGCTTAATGAAACCACCCTTTGAGCCTATGGCCACGTTGGACATGAAATTCATATCGTGGAAGTTGCCATTCTTAATTGCTATCACGTCAGCTAGGAGAATCTCGGAACTGCAAGCGTTGGTCGTAGACCCTCCATACCTAAGATTCTTTAAAGACAAGGTGGTTCTGGCAACTAATCCTACTTTCGTTCCTACAGTGTATCACAAACACTCGTCCATTGTCCTCCCTACTTTCTTCGTGACCCCATCATCGGCAGCGGAAAAAGCTCTTCATACCATGGACGTTAAGAGGGCCCTAAAATTTTAACTACACCGTACACAAGAACTCTGGTCTACTCGCCAACTTCATCGCGAATGGTCCGTCGACGAGAGGAAATGCAATTTCTAAGCAAGGATTGGCTCGATGGGTCTCGTCGACGATTGCTTTTTGCCACTCCAAGGCTGGAAGGCAGCTGCAAGGGCATCTTGGAGCCCATTCTACAAGATGAACGTCCTCTTCAGCAGCATTATGGGCAGGAAGTCCTCGTCTTCGTCTAAGAAGTTAAAAAAAGCGACGTCACAGGTCTTCCTCCTCTTCAGGTGCGAGTGACTTATCCATCCAAGCACTATTCCACTGAAAAAATGTGAGGCCTTTTGGGCTTCGATGCTTAAAATATTTGAGAAAGCGGCCCAGAGCCCCTTTACGTGGAGATCATGCCACTGCCCACTCTAAAAGTGACAGGGAGATCAAAGACCAAACATGCGAGAGACAAAAAAAAGTTGTCATCAGGGGAAAGTTCTCCAACACCTTGTACTAAGGCAAAACCTCTGGGTCATAAATCGGTGATAGCGGAATCAAAGTCGAAACTCGACTCAACACAGTTGACTACAGCACCAAAACCGCCGACAAAAGTGGCGTTGACACCTTTGACTGTATCGAAGCCCCCTTCGAAAACATCCAAGCCAGCGTCTTTATCAATGCCTTTATAAAGGCATTCTTTAATCCTGATACCCAAGTTGACGCCATTGCCCATGCCTAAGTCGATGCCACCCTCTTGTAACGCTCACCTGATTCCCGCAGAGGCGCCGGTCTTGACTGGGTGAATGCCGTATCTTCAAAGGTGATGTGTAACACACGGTTGGCTCTTTGGGCTGGACCTCTGTGCACTGTATGTCTGACTCGAAGAGTAAGATGTCTGCAGATAGAAAATATGGGATTAATGAACTGGGGTTATTGGGTGCCTCTCTCCTCTTCCCTAGAACCCCAAAGGTTAACGCCCTCACCTTAGGTAAGTGAACGCCGAGCTCTCCATCTGCCTCGGGGCAGGGTGCCGTAACCAGTTTCTTCACTGGATAAGTTTGCAGGCCTCTTGACCTCAGAGGACTGCTGTCCGTCGTTAACTGCATGAACGGTAAGTTCTGGGCACTTCAAATGTCTTGAGTCTTTTGTAATGATATCTCTTGTTTTGCAGGGTTCCGGCGATGGCGGATGGCGGGCTGATGAGAGTTGAGGATCGAACCCACGTGAGGAATAGAAGCGCCTGGAAGCAGGTAAGTAAGCGCTTGTAGCCTGCTTCACGATGTGCACTAACTGTCCCTTTTATCTTGCAGGTACAAGTTCGGAGCTTTAGAGAAGCTGAAGGGTGCTGGAATACCCACTGGATTCGGCGTGGGAAGGAGTAATGGCACGTGAGTAATAAAGTTGCCCAATGTCTTTAAACGCACCTTCTTTTGTCTTTCAGATGCGGGATGCAGCGCCGAAGGCCTCCGGAGCGTGCGAAGAGCTGGTAAGCTTTTGTCTTTCAGATGCCGGAATGCAGTGCGAAGACCTCCGGAGCATGCGAAGAGTAGGTAAGCCTTTGTCTTTCAGATGCCGGAATGCAGCGCGAGGCGTTGGTGACAGCCGATGGACCAGGTAAGAGATGCGCTGCCACTGAAGACCGTAGTGCTAACCTGTTCTTTCTTTGTCTTTACAGGTGCTGCTGAAGACTGGATTCCAGGATGGTAAGCCTTTGTTCCCTTAGGCCCAGGATCAGAAGCAGAAGACTCGATGAGCATTCTGCTGCAGAGAATGCAGAATAACGCAAAGCAAGATTCATCGGGTGTGGTTTAAATAGCCTCCTGTAGTGCTTAGGTGTCTCCTTCCACAGCCACGCCTAGGTAAGAAAAGAGTTCCTGCTTTCCAGAAGAGTTCCAGTGTTCTGAACCTAGGGAGTGGCTCCTGTCCCACCCAACAGGAAAAGTAGTCCCAAACAGAAGAGGATCAGGGGTTCAACTGGCAGGTAAGTAAGCAGCATGGTCTGCTGCAGGTAAGTCCACCCAAGCATTATGAGCCCGGCGCTTCCAGCGCTGGGACTGGGCATCTTTATGAGCCTGGTGCCACTGGCGCCAGGACAGGGTCCAAAAGGTCCCAATTGGGACTGGCTGGCACTCGGAACCGGGGTTATGGGTCTGCTTCCAAGGGAGTCGGGCAAGTCTTGATCTTTCGGAAGCCCCCCCCCCCCCCCCCCTCCCAAACCGGGCTTCTCCGGGGGTTTGGGCTTGTTAGGAAATGTTCGATGAAATCTTTTGATTAGACGAGGCGCGTGGACATATTCTGCAGGTTCCCAGGATTTTTCTTGGGGACCGTAGCCTTTCCAGTCAATCAGGTAAAATAGTTTAGATTTGGAGATATTGGAATCCAGGATGCTTTTGACTTCAAACTCGAGTTCTCCATCAACTAGAATAGGTTTTGGAGATGTAGTTAGTCGGGTTTGAGGTTGCACGGGTTTTAATAGAGAGACGTGGAAGACCGGATGTATCTTCATGTGAGGGGGCAAGCCCAACTTGACCGCTACTGGATTTACTATGGTAGTGATGGAATAGGGACCAAGGTATCTTGGCTTGAATGTGCGTGGTCCTTTTAGAGGTAGATATTTGGTGGATAATCAGACTTGATCTCCTACTTGATATTGGGGGGGCTTCCTTTCGATGTTGGTCTGCTCCTTTCTTGTATTGTTCTTTAGCCCTTTGAAGGTGAGAAACGGCTTCCTTAAAGGCTTGGGTGATTGTAGAATGCAGGTGGTCTACTGCTGGTGTTCCAAGATCTTGGAGTGGATCCAACTCCGAGGTTCGAGGGTGACTACCGTATAAAAGAAAAAACGGGGTCTTCCCAGTTCCCGAGTGGACAGAGTTATTGTAGGCATATTCGGCTATCCAAAGGATATCTTTCCAAGTTTTTTCAGTTTGTTGTAGCATGCAGCGCAAATACTGTTCCAGAGTTTGTTTGGTCCTCTCGGTTTGTCCGTCGGTTTGAGGGTGGTGGCTGGTCGAAAGTCTCACATCAATTTGAGCCGCCCGACAGCAACTTCGCCAAAAATGAGAAATAAATTGACTACCTCGATCCGAAATTAGAACTGAAGGAAAACCGTGCAGTCGGACGATGTTTTCGAGAAATTCTCGGGCCAAAGTTGCTGCTATTGGTAAGCCTTTGAGTGGAATGAAATGCGCCATCTTGGAGAATAGGTCCACGATTACTAGGATCGTATTGTATCCGGAGCATGGAGGTAGATCGGTGATGAAGTCCATAGAAAGCGTATGCCAAGGGCGAGGCGGGATGTCAATAGGGCGTAAGAGGCGGCTGGTTTTTCCTTTTGACTCTTGTTTTGGGCGCATACTCCACAGGACATTATAAAGTCTCTGATATCTTTTTTCCAAGACGGCCACCAGAAGTAGCGATTGATCTTTTCCGAGGTCTTGGTCATACCGGGATGTCCTTCCATTAAAGAATCGTGATAACAAGAGATTACCTTTTTCTGTAAATCTGTGCTGGGCAGGTATAACCGTTTTTGGAAATATAATAGGTTGTCCTTCACCGTAAAGTCCTTTCCCTGCAGATGCCAATTCTGTATGTCTGCTGGAGTTACCAGTAGCCTGGCTTTATCCTTAACTTCCTCTATGGATTGTGTGGCGATTACACCTAGAATTCTTTGTTCGGGAATGATAGGTACAGGTTTAGGATTGATCAAATGTTCTTCCACTCCCATCCGAGAAAGGGCATCAGCTTTACCGTTTTTTGTACCAGGTCGATAGGTAATTATGAAGTCAAACTCGGCAAAGAATAGTGCCCAACGGAGTTGCCTAGAGGATTGAGCTTTTGCGGTTTTCAAATATTGCAGGTTTCGGTGATCTGTAATCACAGTAACGGTGTGTCGGGCCCCCAGAAGATAATGCCGCCAAGCCTTAAAGGTGGACTTGATAGCTAGAGGTTCCTTATCAGAAATAGTGGAATTGATTTCAGGAGGCGAGAATTTGCGGGACCAAAATGCCACGGGATGCAACTGATTGGTTACTGGGTCCTTTTGTGATAGAACTGCCCCCATGGCAAGGCTCGAAGCATCAGTTTCAACGATGTAGGGGAGTTCTGGGCGAGGATGTTTTAAGATCGGTGCAGAGATAAATCTAGTCTTCAAATTCTGGAAAGCTTGTTCCGCCTCGGAAGACCATTCAAAACGTTTGTTTTTCTTTAACAAGGCGGTGATGGGCTGGACTATTCGAGAGAATTCGGGGATAAACCTGCGGTAAAAGTTAGCGAAGCCTAACATGCTTTGAACACCTTTTACGGAGG
Source organism: Ambystoma mexicanum (assembly GCF_040938575.1). Lineage (NCBI taxonomy): Eukaryota > Metazoa > Chordata > Amphibia > Caudata > Ambystomatidae > Ambystoma > Ambystoma mexicanum. Next base: position 869,151,848 of record NC_090933.1, on the reverse strand, counting down.
ATGGCGATGGCCATTTGAGAATTGCATCAACCTTCTTTGAATCCATACGCACTCCGCTAGGTGATAATATGAATCCCAAGAATTCAACTTCAGTCACGTTGAAAACACATTTTTCCAATTTAGCGAAAAGTTTGTGTTGACGCAATCTCTCGAGGACCATTTTCACGTGTTTCCGATGTTCAGTTTCCGATGAAGAATAAAGGAGGATGTCGTCAATGTAAACAACAACACACATCTATGAGCTCTCTGAGGACATCGTTCATAAAATATTGAAAGGCGGCCGGGGCATTGCAAAGTCCGAAGGGCATGACCTGATATTCAAATAGCCCATACTTGGTGCGGAAGGCCGTCTTCCATTCATCGGCCTCTTTTACTCGTACCAAGTGGTAGGCTCCTCTAAGATCCAGCTTTGTATATATGCATGCTTTTCTGACTTGGTCCAGGAGTTCAGGGATCAAAGGTAACGGATATCTATTCTTAACGGTGATCTGGTTCAGGGCGCGATAATCTATACAAGTTCTAAGGTCCCCTTCTTTTTTTGGAACGAAGAACAAAGCTGAGGAAGCCGGGGACTTGGAAGGACGAATAAACCCATTTGCTAGGTATTGATCCAGGTATTGTCGGAGGTGAAGATTCTCAGGCTCGGTGAGGGCATAAATTCTACTACAATGAGGAGTAGATCCAGGTATCAGGTCTATCTGGCAGTCGTAAGACCTATGAGGAGGTAGAGAGTTAGCCTGATCCTTCCGGAAAACATCTTGGAATTCTAGGTATTCGGGCGGTAACTGGGGGAGCCTCCGAGGAAATTGCTGCCAGTGCAACACCAGGTCGAGGGTGACAAGTAGAGACACATTCTGGAAACTGAACCGTTCTTGCTCGCCAATCGATCTGAGAATTGTGCTTCTCTAACCAAGGAATTCCTAGAATAATCTGGAACTGAGGGGCCTTGATCACATCGAACACGATCTTCTCATGGTGTCCATCTTGACTTATAGCGTCACTTCTTGGGTGGTATGCGTTACTGGTCCGGAGGCTATCTCCGTACCATCCACCGTAGTAATGACGTCCTTTACAGCCTTTGGACAAAGAGTCAGATTCATCCTCCAAACCATTTCATGATCCACATAATTGCCGATGGCACCGCTGTCGACGTAAGCTTCAATCGCATGTAATTGATCCGGATGTTCCGGGCTAATGAGGACCATAGGTATCACGAAATGCGAGGTCACGGAACTGGTTTTAACGCTCGGCAAGAGGACCTCTATTCTTGTCGGGCGAGGTTGTTTCCCTGCTCAGAGTTTGTGACCCTGGTAACTGCAGCTCCTACTGCCTTCTTGGCTGGTTTCACCGGACAGTCTCGAAGAAAGTGCCTTGAGTTTCTGCAATAGAGGCATAATTGCAGCTGTTTTATCCTTTCCCGCTCCTTTTGTGTTAGTGGTCCTTTCAGGCCCCCTATTTGCATGGGTTCCCCGGAGTCTACTCCTTTGGTAGGAGTTGGTGGTTTGGAAAATACTCGAGCATCAAACTTGGAACGATCGGCCTTCCTGTTCTGCAGTCTGTGGTCAATTTGAACGACTAAGTCAATATAGTCCGAACAGTCTTGCGGGGGATTCACTACTTGGGCTAACACATCTTTGAGCTCTCCACGTAGACCTCTATAAAACGGCGTAATCCTTTTGTTTTCAGGCCATCGAGTTTCCACTATCAGTCTGTTGAAAGACGCAATATAAGCCAAAAGGTCTTGATTACCCTGTCGTAATGAAAGGCGCTCATTGTCCAAGGCCTGCCCCTGTGAATGTCTTGCAAAAAGTTTTTCCATACTGAGCTGAAAAGCTTGAAAATCATGGAGAACCGGATCATCTTGATTAACTAGAGGGATCGACCAGTCTGCCGCATTGCCACTAAGGTACGAAAGCACGAAAGCTACCTTAGCTTGATCAGTTGGAAAGGCTGCTGGCCGGCATAAGAAGTGCAACCGGCACTGATTAATAAATACTTTGGGTCACCAGAAAATCGTTCGGGCGGAGCCAGAGGTACATTTCCAGGTAGGTTGATCTGCACTGGGTTCGTAGAGGATGTTGAAGGAAGATTTGCCCCTGATGCGGGTAACAGAGTTTGTCCGGCTTGTGACTGTAGCAATTGTCTAGCGAGATCGTCTGTTCGCTCCTTGGAAATAATCAGTTCCCTTCTTAGAGCATTCATTTCCTGACGGGCTGCATGCACTTCTGCTCTTAGTTGCCCAAGTAACGGGGCTAGCTGGTCGGTATCCGAGGTTTCCATAGCCCCTGGGTGGGAGTTTTGCCGTAGGCTTTGCGTTCTGTAACGCTCACCTGATTCCCGCAGAGGCGCCGGTCTTGACTGGGTGAATGCCGTATCTTCAAAGGTGATGTGTAACACACTGTTGGCTCTTTGGGCTGGACCTCTGTGCACTGTATGTCTGACTCGAAGAGTAAGATGTCTGCAGATAGAAAATATGGGATTAATGAACTGGGGTTATTGGGTGCCTCTCTCCTCTTTCCTTTCTCTTCTGTAGAACCCCAAAGGTTAATGCTCTCACCTTAGGTAAGTGAACGCCGAGCTCTCCATCTGCCTCGGGGCAGGGTGCCGTAACCAGTTTCTTCACTGGATAAGGGTGCAGGCCTCTTGACCTCAGAGGACTGCTGTCCGTCGTTAACTGCACGAACGGTAAGTTCTGGGCACTTCAAATGTCTTAAAAGTCTTTTGTAATGATATCTCTTGTTTTGCAGGGTTCCGGCGATGGCGGGCTGATGAGAGTTGAGGATCGAACCCGCGTGAGGAATAGAAGCGCCTGGAAGCACGTAAGTAAGCGCTTGTAGCCTGCTTCACGATGCGCACTAACTGTCCCTTTTATCTTGCAGGTACAAGTTCAGAGCTTTAGAGAAGCTGAAGGGTGCTGGAATACCCACTGGATTCGGCGTGGGAAGGAGTAATGGCACGTGAGTAATAAAGTTGCCCAATGTCTTTAAACGCACCTTCTTTTGTCTTTCAGATGCGGGATGCAGCGCCGAAGGCCTCCGGAGCGTGCGAAGAGCTGGTAAGCCTTTGTCTTTCAGATGCCGGGATGCAGCGCGAGGCGTTGGTGACAGCTGATGGACCAGGTAAGAGATGCGCTGCCACTGAAGACCGTAGTGCTAACCTGTTCTTTCTTTGTCTTTACAGGTGCTGCTGAAGACTGGATTCCAGGATGGTAAGCCTTTGTTCCCTTAGGCCCAGGATCAGAAGCAGAAGACACGATGAGCGTTCTGCTGCAGAGAATGCAGAATAACGCAAAGCAAGATTCATCCATCGGGTGTGGTTTAAAAAGCCTCCTGTAGTGCTTAGGTGTCTCCTTCCACAGCCACGCCTAGGTAAGAAAAGAGTTCCTGCTTTCCAGAAGAGTTCCAGTGTTCTGAACCTAGGGAGTGGCTCCTGCCCCACCCGACAGGAAAAGTAGTCCCAAACAGAAGAGGATCAGGGGTTCAACTGGCAGGTAAGTAAGCAGCATGGTCTGCTGCAGGTAAGTCCACCCAAGCATTATGAGCCCGGCGCTTCCAGCGCTGGGACTGGGCATCTTTATGAGCCTGGTGCCACTGGCGCCAGGACAGGGTCCAAAAGGTCCCAATTGGGACTGGCTGGCACTCGGAACTGGGGTTATGGGTCTGCTTCCAAGGGAGTCGGGCAAGTCCTGATCTTTTGGAAGCAGAGATCATGACACCTCTTTACCTGAAAGTTTTCCATCCTCAACCCAGACAGGAATGTTTCAGGTCCATGTCATCCATCTTTGAAGAACAATCCTCTGAAGCGGATGTTACTTCATCTAGAGTTGGGTTTGGAGCCAGAGAGGTCCCTGAAAGCTAGTGGACCTGAATACTAAGATAACAAATCTCTGACTGTCTCCAAAATGTCAGTGGCCTAGACACTTCCCCTGAAGTGGAATTTGAGAGACCATCTTTATCAGATCCGGAATACCTATCTAAACATCCCTCCCCTGAAAGTCTAGTGGTACAAGCTGCAACCTCCACTAGGCAATCAGCTTACCCCTCAATACCACCAGACAGGGATGATAAAGTTGATGCTTGGGCACGTAAGGTTTCTTCTTTGTGCAGCATGGCCCTTAAATCGACTAATGTAACTTGCACTTTAGAGTAAGATTTACATACACCCTGTGTGACTGTATGACATCAGTGGCTGAACACATCCCAGAAGGTGAGGAACGGGATGGTTTCCTGGCGATAGTAAAAAAATGGGAAAGGGGCTATGGAGGAATGCCTTCAGTCAGGACTGGACACTGCTGATAGTGCAAGCAGGTCCATGGCATCTAGCACGGTCCTACGCAGATTTGCACGGCTGAGGAAATCTGGCTTTGCACCTGATGTGCAGTCTAGATTACTCAAAATACCATTTGATGGCTTGAGGCTGTTTGGCAGCAAAGTGGACGAGAGCCTGGAGAAGCTGTAAACTGCGAAAGCGGCAGCGAAATCACTGAGAGCCGCTATAAGACAGCTTCAACAACGCTCCTGCGCAGGCTCATCTTCCTGGAGGAGTTGCCCCTTTCATTTCAACTCCTCTTTTGGAAGAGGGAGGGGGTAGGCCAGTCGGAGAGGCCAACACAGAAAACCCTTTCATGGTGGAAAAGGGAGAGGTGCTGGATCAGCAGCGGCTACTACCTTCTCAGCCACTGCAAAGCCACTTTGAGGTCTTCACCCACAAGACCCCAGTGGGAGGCAGAATCACTTGGTATCTGAACGAATGGAAGGGCATTACGTCAGATGCCTGGGTGCTAGAGATAGTGACCCATGGTTACTGCCTTCCTTTTCATCAAAGACCTAAATCGCCCACTGGGAGCCAACTCTGAAAATTCCAGACCCGCTCCTTGTGCTGGAGATTTCAACCCTGCTGGAGAAAGGTGCAATAAAACATGTATCTGTAGAAGAAAGGAACAAGGGTTGGTACTCCCCTTATTTTCTCATCCCCAAAAAGGACAGAGGATTGAGACAAATGTTCTTCACGAAGGACAAGTTCAAGATGGTGACCATTTCTCAGATCCTTCAGGCTCTTCAGCTTCAGGACTGGCTGGTTTCATTGGACCTTCAGGTGGCTTACTTTCACGTGTCAATCCATCTCGAGCACAGAAAGTACCTGAGGGTTGCAGTTGGCGGTTCTCATCAGTTTCGGGTTCTACCATTTGGGCTGATGGCAGTAGTGGCAGCAAGTATCAGGGGAAGGGGGATTCATGTCTACCCTTTTCTGGACAATTGGCTAATCGGGGCAAGTTAACCCGAACGAGCCCAGGAACATCTGGCCATGACCTGCCACTTCTTACACAGACTGGGCTTCTCCCTCAATTGCATGCAGTCACAAATGATTCCAAGCCAAAGACTCCCAATTCATCCGAGCAGTCCTGGCTACTTCCTCAGGTAAAGCCTCGCCTCCTGAAGAGAGAGCTCGCCACATTCTGCAGATGGTAACAAAGTTTCAAAATGCCCAACATCTGCCGGCATTCAATTTTCTGAGGTTGCTAGGCCTCATGGCATCCTGCATTTTTCTGGTGCCAGAGGCCAGATTGAGGATGAGATCCCTTCAATGGGCCCTCAGGACTCAATGGTCCCAATTTTTGGGTGAGATGTCCGATCTTCTGCAAGTCCCGGCCAGAGTGGCTCAAGATCTTCTATGGTGGGCTTGCAAGGAAAATATCCTCAAGGGAGAACTTTTTTGGCAACCATGGCAGAGATAACGGTAGTGATGAACGCCTCATTCACGGGGTGGGAAGCCCACACCAACGATCTGACAATCAGCGGTCGTTGGTCTCCATCGGAGTCCAAACTACACATTAACTTTTTGGAGCTAAGGGCAATCATACTAGCGCTGACGGCCTTTCTGCCCTCTGCACAGGGAAAGAATGTCCCGATAATGACGGACAACACGGTGGCCATGTACTACCTCAACAAAAGAGGAGGCGTAGGATCACTTCCACTGTGCAGAGAGGCAATGCAGCTCTTGTTCTGGGCAATGCAAGAAGGAATCTATCAGCAGTTCACCTAGCCAGAGAGCTCAACACGGCGGCGGACGCTCTGAGCAAGCAGAGCAGTCTCCCATGAGTGGGAATTAGCTCAGGAAGTCCTTCAAGAGATCTTCGCCCTTTGGGGAACCCCTCAAGTGTATCTGTTCGCTACCGGTGCCAACCGGAAGTGTGAACTGTACTGCTCAAGGGAATTTCCCCCAAGAGGAGCACTAGGGGACGTGTTCGTGGTGGACTGGGTATTTCCACTCCTATATGCGTTTCCTCCAGTCTGTGATTCCTTATGTAATCGGGAGGTTGAGAAAGTTCAGGAAAACCTTGATCCTAATTACCCCGGATTGGGTCAGGAAGACACGGTACCCAGACAGTCTGGACATGTCCATCTGCCCTCCTATACGTCTTCCACAAAGAGAGGCTCTTCTCTTGGAAGAGGATGGTTGGGTTCTCCATCCAGAGGCCAAGACACTGTCTTCACGCATGGTTTCTGAGATATAAGGTTTGGGACCTCCTTGTTGACGTAATGGAGATCTTGCTTTCGGCCAGGCGGCCAGCAACAAAATCCTTGTCATTGGAACAAGTTCAGTAACTGGTGCAGGGATAAGAATGTGGACATTATTATGTAATACTCCTACAGTACTTTCTTTCCTCTTACACTTGGCCAATTTGGGGCTCATAGTTGGCACTATAAAAGGATATTTGGCAGTTCTATCTATCTTTAAGCGTTCCTTGGAAGAGGTGTCCTATTTTAAAATGCTTTTAGTCTTTCAATTCTTGAAAGGGCTGACACGTGTACTCTGACACCTTTTCAGGTGCCCATCTAGGATTTGAATTTAGTCTTAAAATTTCTCGTGTCCCCCTTTTGAACCTTTACATTCTTGCACCTTAAGACTTCTCACTCTAAAAACAATTTATTTTTAGTGGCTATAACATCAGCCCGCAGGGTAAGTGAGTTGCAGGTACTGTCTTGTAAGTCTCCTCACTCTGTTTTCCATAGGGACAACGTTATTCTAAAAGTCAATCCATCTTTCTTGCCTAAAATAATCTCTGATTTCCATCTGTCACAGAAAATGACCTTCCCTTCTTTTTACCTTCATCCTCACGCTAGTAAGCAAGAGGAAAGACTGCACACACTGAACCCAAAAATGGCACTGTTTCTACATTTCCAGATTGGCAAATCTTCAACAATGTGACAAACTATTTGTTGGGTATACTGGACACAAATTGGGCCTTGGGAGTGTCTAAACAAACTCTATCCAGATGGATAATTCTAGCAATCTCTGAGTGCTATAAATTGGCTGGAAAAGAGCCTCCAGATGGGTTAAGGGCTTATTCAACCAGGGGCATGGCAACTTCCACGGCTATTCACAGGGGTGTCCCGGTGCACGATATTTGTGTGACGCCCACCTGGTCGTCAATGCACACCTTTGTGAACCATTACTGCTTGGACTCTACTTCATATCAAGGAAGACTCTTTGCAAAAGCTGTCCTTCATTCAGTCCATAATAGAATTTTCTGGTACTCCCTATGCCAAATTCTTACTGCTTTGGGAGCCTATTTAAGATGAGGAATATGTGGGAGGCCCCAATACATTCGAAGAACAAGTTACTTACCAACTGTAACAGTCTTTCGATTGGATGTTCCTCCCACGTATTCCTCATCAGCCCTCCCAACCTACCCATCTGTACAGTTTGTGCCAGTTGCACTTGAACTTCCTTAAGAGCTTGAGGACTTAAAAGCCTAATGTGACCGTGAACACTGTAAAAACAGAACTGAGGTAATGAGCGCGGCTCGAGCCCTTTTACAGCGGATGATGTCGACGCTTGATGGCGGCCCTCGAGGGACTACAACTCCATGGCCTCGAACACAACACCCTCTAGTGAGATTTATTTTTCCGAAGCAGCAAAGCTGGGAGACAAGATATCTAAGAAGAGGAATACGTGGGAGGAACATATAATCAAAAGAACATTACAGTTGGTAAGTAACTTGTTCTTCTGGCAACCCCTCCCACATGTTGTTTGGGGGGACTTGGAGAAGTATGTAGCTTTCCATCTGTTTTTTTCTTGGGCATGACTTCAAAATGCCCTGTTGCAGTTGAGTACATTCCAGACATACCTTCTGGTGTGGCAAGCATCTCTCTCCAGCTAGCTCTCCTTTTGGTGCTACTTTCTCGACCCACCCCCTCCCCCCCCCCCCTTTTTTTTCTTTCCCTTAGGATGCTTGCCTGAGCATCTTACCTGTCCACTGCCCAATTTACATGACTTTGTTCCTTGCTACCACTAGTGTATTTTGTATGTCATACTCCTTTTCCTCTCTGAAAGGCAAAGCGTGTTGACACCATAACCCAAAATAGGTGGCACTATACAAATGCAAGATAATGTAACCTCTCTACCCAGTATATATATTTTATATCTCAGTATGTACCAGCCTCTTCTCCAAGCCTGGTAACTTAGTTGAGAGATTATGCACCAAGCATTTTCCTTGGAGCACGCTACCCTTCTTCTGAGGGAGCAATTTCTTCTATGGTCTTCTGCCAGGGCTCATTCTTTTGCCGAGTTTTCCAATGAGCTGTAGCACAGTGGGGAGATATTTTAATTTAATATTACAGAGTTGCAGTGTGTATGCCTATGTCCCATCCCCTCATACTGTGCAGGTGTCCCTTTTACAGGGACGGCACTGCAAGTTATGCACTTTCACTTTAAAATTCAATTTGGGTATTCCAAGATGGCAGAGCGACAGGACACACCTCCCCGAGTGCCTGTGCTGTTATGGCTTAAAAGCGCCAGAGGCACGCTCAAAAACAGCATAACCACCCTCTCTGGGTGCTGCAGAGAGGTGTACGGTCACTTAGGAGTGCAAAGCCCCACGAGAGTAACAGTGCTGCTGTGGCTTAGGATTGGAAACCCTGGGGCCCGCGGCCCAGACTCGGAGCGACTGACGGAGTCGGGAGAGCGATCTGCATGGCGCTGTGGACTGCTTTGCTTTCCCGGGCACCTTGGGGGGAGGTTGGCGAGGAGCCGCACGGCGTCCGCTGCTTGGGCCCAGCGAGAATAAGCTTCGGTGTTGGGGGTCCGTGTGAGCGATGACCGAGGGGAGGGGGTATGGAGGCATTTCCCCTGCGAGCGGGAGGAGGTGCCCGTGGGCTTGCCCCCCCCCCCTGCTGAAAACCAGCAGTGGAGGGGCAGTCGCCCCGACGCCCGGATCCTACGGTCCAGTGCTTGAAGAGGACTGTGGGGAGGAGTTGTGTAGGCATATCCCCGGGGGGGCGGATGTAGTAGCCGGGGCGACCGCTGTCCACGACCCGGCCCTGATAGGCATCAGCTGCTGAGGGGCGGCCTGCCTCTCACCAGGGATCGAAGTCCTGAGATTCGGGGAACAACACCAAAGGCCGGGGGGCCCTATAGCCCTACTCACACAGTGACAAGGGAAAGTCGCACGCCACCAGAACTCAGACCCCTCGGAGGGCCATCAAGACAAGGAATTGAAATTGAGCCTTCCTACTATGTCGAAGCACTAAGAAGGTAGGGGGGTGGGAGGGGGTGAGGGGGGCCAAGGTGACTACGCCCCTCCCCCATCAAGGAGATACACCGGGCGGGAGGATCTCCTCTGAAGGACAGGCCTAGAGTGGGGGGACCAGAGAATTCTTACCCTACTTCATCTACTAGGGGCTGTAGTACAGGACGTCATCCAGTCATAGGACCCTTATCAGTGGGCAATAACAGCTGACCAGAGCGCTGGAAGGAACATTGCTAGCGTACAACCAGAGCGCTGGAAGGAACATTGCTAGCGTACAACCCAGATAACGCAACCACAGGAGTCTGTCCGGCTACCCTCCAGGTGGGAAGTATAGGGGTGCCAAGCGGGACATCATTCTTAACACTTCATCTACACCTGCGGTGCTACTGGATCACGCCAGTTCTGGAAGCTACAGAAGCCCTAGCGGCACTGCGCAATTGGGCGCTTGATAATATCCATACCCCTCCTGGGAACCCCCCGCCCCTAAAGGATGTACAGAAACAAGGCCAAAGACACCCCCAGACCCCTCCAAAACGCTGAAAAAGCCTCAGGAAGGGACTCATGCTCAAATCTGGGCCAGAGACTTGGAGGATCAGGGGTCTAGGTACCTCAATGTTGGGACCATGGACTCCATACCGGATAACAGCCAAAAACCACAGGAACCGCCTGCCACACAATCAATGCTAAAGGCTCTTCTAGGGGAAATTGTAGAAAAAAAATCACTGAGGCTGGGCAGAAACAAATGGAAGGGTTGCAGGAAGACCTGGCTGAAGGTCTACGAGAAATAAAAAGGGACCTCAACAAAATGGAAGAAAGGGTGGACATGAATGAGAGGGCTATACAAGAACTGTCTGAAGATGCGTGAAAGGCTGACGTCCTTCTAGAAACCCTAGCCGCAGCCACTCATAATCTAAGAGTTGAGGGCGGAGGACCTGGAGAACAGGTCCAGAAGGTCCAATATATGCATTAAATCTTTGCCGGAGGCTGTACAGGACAAAGACCTGTCCGAAACAATGACAACAATCTTTGGAGATCTGTTAGAGGAGGAACAGAATGTGGACATAAGGTTCGACTGGATTGGTGGGGTGGGACCAAAACATCAAGAACCGGGAGCGAAGCCACGGGATGTCCTGGTGGCGTTTCACAGTCATACATTGAAGGAGAGGATTCTGCAAGCGGCTAGAAAAGCGGGCCAGTTTACCCACAATGGCGCAGATACTCAGTTGTACCAGGACCTGTCTCCAGCCACCCTGAACAGGAGAAGATGCATGGTCCCGGTTCTGGCACATCTTAGAGAAAACCAGGTGCGATACAGATGGCTCCACCCGTTCGCCCTCAATTTCACCTGGCAAGGGAAAAGCCATAAAATTACATGTGAACAAGGAACGTCGTTACTCGGCCTGGAAGAAGATTCCATGCCGTCAAGCATGTCTCCAACGGCTCGGGCGGCTGCTCGGAAACCCTGGCAATGGTCAGAAGTGGGCCCAAAGAAATCAAGGAAAGAGCGGAGACACCCTCTTCGAGGTCTTCGGCCCCAAGACCAACTACCAGATCAGGGGGGCCAACCGGCAAGAAGAACATTAAATCAGCTTGAGGAGCGCATCCAATGGCTGTGAGTTATCCCTGGGGAGGGCGTACACTTGAAGAATGAATGCGCTTAAATTAGCAGAAAGGTTAAATACCAGCACAGGTGCGGGAGGCAAGGGGAAGAGGGAGGTGTTCCGGCTTCTTGGAATGGGAAAGGGAATTCCCGCGTGGAGTCAAACCGGGTGTTTACTAGGGTCCGGCTCTTGGGTTGTTAAACCGAGAGGTGCTGGGTGCCAGCTGGACCCACCTAGCAAGGGGAAGGGGGGGCAGGGGACAGGGCGGAGGGAGGGAGGGGAGCACGGGTGATCCTGGGGCAAGCAATTTTTGTAAGACACCTAAGACCCGGCAGCACACCCCGATCCTTGGGAACCCCACGACATCCCAGAATTACTGGAGCCTATCGTGATCTTCTATACCTGCTAGCATGGACCACCTCAAACTTCTGACTTTAAACGTCAACGGTCTAAACTCCCCTGTTAAGAGGAAGAAAATTGAGAGATTCCTCCGCAAAGAAAATCCACACATACTCAAAACTTCAGGAGACTCCTATACAAACTAAGGACCTGCACAAAATTAAAATCTGGGGATACAAAAGGTTGATTCACATCACACAGCCCGGAAAGAAAGGGGGAGTATTAATTGTCCTGAAAGATAGCCTAGAGATGGCAATCAAATCGTCACAAAAAGACAACCAGGGACGATATCTGGCGGTCCTGATCGAGGGAAGGTGGGAGCCTCTTACAATACCAACTACTGATGCACCTAACAACGGTCAAGACTCCTTCATCCAGAAGTCCCTCATTAGACTGGGCAATTTCGCCAGGGGTCGAATCATACTAACGGGACTTCAATAATGCATGGAACCCATTGATAGATAGAAGCAGGACCACATGGGAACAACAAGGAGGGCCTTCCAGGGATCTTAGAAAGAAAATGGGAGAACTAGCCCTAGTAGATGACTGGAGGGAAGTCAAGGGGGACTTAGCGGGCTATACATTTTATTCATATCCGCATAAATCCCACTCGCACATAGACTATATATGGATGTCTGCTTCTTTATTGGGCACTTTAAAAGATATTAACTTGGGCACTATTACAATCTCAGACCATGCCCCCCTTACGCTAACCATTGAGAGACCACGAGGACCATTGTGGCTGTGGAGATGCCCGGCCTCGCTGTTCAATGATAACATACTAGCGAGGGAGGTAGAACAGGAGCTGGAAGACTTTGCAACCCATAATAAATGAGAGGATATATCACCCCAAGTGTGGTGGGATGCCCTCAAGGCTACGGTAGGAGGTAAGATTAAAGCAAGGAGAGAATGTGAGGTGAGACTAGAGGAAGAAAGTTTGGGGCTCAAACTTAGAGAGGCAATGGAACGCTTGGCCACGAAACCCACCAGAGCTGCTGAGAGGAAGGTCCGCACACTTGGAGGCCAAATAAATCTTATTAAAAAAAGGGCAACGGAACAAAGTCTTCTGTGCCTGTGCCAAAGGTATTATGTTACGGCCAATAGGGTGGACCGACTTCTATCCTAGCAAAAATGTTAAGGAAAAAGGATAAGGATAGGAACATCCTGAGGATCCTAGGCGAGGGAAACCGGGTGGCTACACACAATCAAGAGATACAAAGAGAATTCTGCTGCTTCTATACCAATCTATATTCCTCGTTACCCAGATTTAGCAGCGCACGAGTCCTATCTGGACAGAGTCACGCTTGAAGTAATAGCAAAAAAAGAGACTAGAAGAGGATATGACAACAGATGAGGTTAGAAAAGCTATCGACACCTTAGCAACAAATAAGGCTCCAGGACCCGATGGGTACGTGGCCAAGTTCTATAAGCGCCATAAAGAATTCTTAATCCCATTCTTAACAAGACTTTAACCAGCTGGGCCCCGCCCAAGATTTGCCTAGGTCGATAAAAGAAGCGAAGGTCATACTCATTCACAAAGAGGGAAAGGATCCGGAGTTGTGTGCCTCATATCGACCCATAGCGTTGATAAATGTGGATGCTAAAATTCATGCTAAGGTGCTGGCCTCCAGGTTAGATACGATCATGCCCAAGCTGGTAAAACCCAACCAGGCCGGATTTATTAAGGGTAGACCAACGGCGGATAATGTACGGAGGATAATCCACCTAATAGAAAAGACACAGCGGAAGGAGGTCCCGGCTCTTCTACTGGCGATCGATGCTGAAAAGGCCTTCGATCGGGTGTAATGGAGCTTCCTATTCGCCACAATGGTTAAGATGGGGTTCAGTCCAAAATACATCGATCGGATAAAGGCCAACTATCAAACCCCAACACTTCGATTGATAGTTAATGTCTGACCCAGTCAAGGTAGAGAGGGGCACCAAGCAGGGGCGCCCTCTATCCCCGCTACTATATGCTCTGCATCTCGAACCATTCTTGGCCGCGATGAGAGCGGCAGATTCCATAATAGGCATACCATTTGGGGGACAGGAACACAAGATAGCTGCCTTCGCCGATGACCTAATACTTGCCCTTATGTGTCCCAAACAATCCTTGAGAGGGGTCAGCGATGAGATAGCACAGTTCGGGCAAGTAGCTTAAAATCAATACTAACAAATCAGAGCTACTTAGCCTTAACCTGCCCAGGCCCACTGAACAGCTAATTAAGGCCACACATGCTTTTAAGTGGGCTAATACTAAGATCAAATACTTGGGGGTGTATTTAACTAAAACCATAGAGGAAATTTACCAGGCAAACTATCCGCCGTTGGTCGGAAAGATTAAATCCAAGTTGATTGACTGGGGGCCGCTCACTATCTCATGGCTGGGAAGGGTAAACGCCTTAAAAATGGCGATACTGCTGAGGCTGCTATATCTATTTACTGCCTCCCCCCCCCCCCCCGCCCGTCCCCTGATATATCTACTATGTACCTTCTTTAGAATCCTGCAGAAGATCACCAACAGATTCATCTGGAACCATAAACATCCAAGAACCTCTACTTCCCTTATGAAAACATCTACCTCTCCTGGAGGTGTGGGGGAGCTGGATTTTAGGGCGTATTATATAGCGGCCCAAATAAGAATCCTTAGAGACTGGCAAAAAGATGACAGGGACAAAATATGGCAGAAAATGGATAGGGCGGTGGTCCCAGGACGGCTAGAGGAAATGCTATGGAAAACCAAGATCAGATAGAACTCTCCAAATGTATGCCAGTAAAATTGTGTCGACAGTGGGACAGGCCTAGGATTCTGCAGTGGCATGGACCCAGTTTTCTACGTTCCCATCCCCATATACCCCCATATTCTAAAATCCCCAGTTCACCACGGGCTGTGATAGCATGATTTTTGATCGATGGTATCAAGGGGGATGTCGTCAAGTGCAAGACTTGTTTGAGGGAGGCAAGGTCAAAGAATTTGAGTGTTGCAAAATGGAATTTGGACTGGAGGAGACACATAGGTATGGATACATTCAGCAACGCAGTGGTTATCCCACCTAGATCTGAAAAAAGCAGGCTTGCGGCACTTGACCCCCTTCAAAAAATATTTAGACAACCACTCCGGAGACAAAGGCCTGATCACCTCCATATACAAACATATCAAGGAAGAGGAAAAAGCCCCACACAGATTATATATGTGCAAGTGGGAGGCGGACACGGGAAAGATTATAGGGGACCAGGAATGGCAAAAGCTCTGGAATCAGATCCCCAAGCTCACCAGGTCTCTGCAAATCCGGGAAGCATGGCTAAAAATAATGTTTCAATGGCACTTAACCCCGGTCAAACTCCATAAAATGTACCCATATTCCTCCCCAAAGTGCTGGAGAGAGTGTGGAGGAGAAGGTACGTGGGCTCACATCTGGTGGGGGGGAGGGAGGGAGAGAGGGGAAGGATACAGTTCACTGTTATTTTGATCTCTTCAAAAGTTGTTTATTGCCATTTTTGTTAAGGTGAAGAACAACAAACATATGTTGAAAAAAAAATTCAATATGGGGCTGTGGAGTCTTGGCAGTGCGTGTGCTTGTGCATACTAACCTTGGTACCACAGCTCAGTCCTTTTTTTTAATAGAATGGAATGGACATCTATCACTGTCAGTGGTTATTTTTGTGATGCACACTTCCTCCTGGATGCGGCAAAAACGTGTACTTTTTCCACTTCATTGCAGCCTTTGGTTCCCTGGTCCCCCTGCTTCATGTTGTGCTGGTCTGTTTCTCTAGGTGAGCTTTGTAAGTCTGTTCCTGGTTTTGGATCCTCACGCACTGTTTGGGGGATGAGCACTGGTGTGTTTCTTGTGTGGCATGTGATGCGCTAACACCAATGTCGTTGAAGAATAGGCTTGTGCAGTGGAATCTCCTCTGTATCATCAAGTTTGTGCACAAAAGCAAACACCAACAAAGTAAGTACACCTAAAATTACTAAAGAACCCCAGCAGTGTGACTCATTTCCAGGGAGCGCCATGTGCTGAGGAGCCGAAAGGACTTTAGCACTGGTACCAGACGTGAGGCACTGAAAGCTACCTGTGTATGTGCTGAAGAATCTCAAGATTATCTGCTTTGGTACTGGATAACTGTCTGAGGAACCTTTGGTTTCTTGCACTGGGCCTTGGCTTGAAAGGGGGGTGGGGGTGGAGAACGCATCAGCTCAGGGCTACAAGCCTCCCTGGAGGAAACTGTCCTGTTACACAAGAGAACTGTGCAGCTGCCTGAGGGTCGATCAATGCCTCCTTCAGGGCTCTATGCCAGACAATGGTCACGTGCATTCCTGACTTCTCTTAGCGTCCACACAAAATGGCGCAAGAAGACGAGGGTCAGCCCCACTCTCCAGCATATCCGATAGGGCTTCATTGTTGGTAGACTCTGTCAGCTACAACACCCCCCGGCATCAGACTCGGTCATCTACAAAACCCCCCTGCATTGCATTCAGGGAGATTACCATTCAGTCAGCAATTTACAACCAGAGCAGAACGGTCGTCTGCAGAGTTACCATGGTGTGCATCATATCATCAGCCTCAAATGCCATGAAATACTCAGACCGGTTGGCTTGACCCCCTAGACAAATCTCCTTGATGCCAGACTTGTCTACATGGATCCCCCCTGCTGCAGCAATGCCTAGAACTTTAAGGTACTCCAGCTTTCGATGTCAGATTTGTTCTGACCTTTTTATTTTTAACCTGCTCAAGTCACTTGAAATGTCTGACATCCTTAAAGGGTTGATGGAGGTACTGCCACAGGAACTAACGCAACCTCAGACTCCTCAGTTACCCACACCAGCTCCACCACCACTGACTATACCTGTGCCCTCGGTGCCACATAATGTAGTGCCTCATTCCACAGACAGAAATGCAGAGGCTTCAGCTCCACTAGACAAGTGATCTGTTCCTACAATAGGAAGCTCCAAAGGTCAAAGACTGGAGTCCTGCCCTCTTCTGGATTGATCAATAAAGATGTAGACTCTGAAGAAGGAAGGGGACGACTCAGTCTGCATCTTCAGCTAAAGCCTTTCAGGAGCAGCTCGAGGGTTTGGTGAAAGTTCTTGGTGAGCAGCACCACGAAAAGGTAAACCAGAATCTGGAGTGTTAGCAGAAGTGCTGGCCCTTAAATCGGCTATCGCACCTGGAAATCAGCAGAATGTTTTCAGTTGCAAAGAAAATGTGGTCAAAACAGTTCGTCTGCCAATTATCAAAAATGTAGATGCTCGTTACAAGCAGTCTGGTTTGGAAGGACCTCTGCTCATCAGCCCGCCCGCTCCCCCCCCCCCTCTGCACACATCAGTGTCTATACAGGAAGCCTAGCAGCTCAGCACCTGCACCAGCTGCTTCCATTCTAACTAGTGAAAATAAGCTGCTGACCTTCTTCACAAAGGATTCCTACTCAAGCGCAGCATTGCACCTGTGACGATTGGATGCTTTATTAGCTGCAGTAAATTATAGGCTCTGGAGTGAAACAGAATTGGTGTTAATGGGAGCAAAGCTGGCTGCCCAAGAGATATTGGAGCCATCCTTGGGGCATATTGACACTGCCAGCAGAAGCATGTGCATAGGGCTGAAAATGAGACGATCAGCTTGGATGAATGTGGCTACATTTACCACTGATATACAACATTGCATTTTGGTTCTGCCCTGTGAAGGTTTGGTTTTGGACCGGTTTCTTTCATCTGATGATGAATTAACAAAAAAGACCGGTTTGCAAATTGCATGGCAAAATTAACCTTAAAGTCCTTTTCACAGAACACCACAAGATCTGAAACTAGAGCAAGATCCTTCAGAGGTTTCCAAGAGAGGAGAGCAAGACCGCCAGATAGGTCACTGAGTACCATCAAGTGAAAACAAAGGACTACCTCTAAAGGGTTTTAATCACCGCCCTCCTCTGCATCAGCCTCTGAAAATTAAAAACTGAGATCACCGTCTGGAGCCGAGTCCCTAGAGAGGCCATATTGACTCTGTCTAAGGAGCAATGGTATCATTTCAGAGACCCTTGGGTGATTGCTGTGGTTTTTCACAGGTTTCAATTTCCTGTCCCATTCCCCCACCCTTCCTCCATCTTCACCACCTCTGATCTAGATTGGATCGCATGCACAGTTCCAGGATGTAGCGAGCTTGATGGCAATCAAAGCACTAGTTGGTTCCTTCTGAGGCGAGGGACAAAGTTTTTACTAAATGTTTTTTGCAATCCCCTACAAGAACTTGAAGTTGTGCTAGACCGGTCATACTTTAACCTTTCTTTACCCCTGCAAAGAGTCCAGATGGTGATACCTGCCCAGATTGCAGAGTCTCTCTGTGCAGGTGACTGGCTATTTGCACTGGACCTGAAGTACGCTTACCTGTATATAACAATATGGCGTCCCCACAGACAATTTCTCTGTTCCGGGGAGGCGCTTACCATTCAGGCTAAACTCCACACCAAAGTGTTTACTAAGATTTTAAATGTGATTTCACACATATTAGGAAGCACAAGTGAGCGTGTTCACTATTATTTAGACGACTGGCTTGTCAGAGCGGAGTCTCCCGGTGAAGGCAACTCTAACTCTCCAGTCTTTGACGTTCTTTTCGAACTGGGGATTTTGAATAGATTGTATCCTACCATGTATTCCTCATCTTTGATATCTCCAATATCCAGCTTTAGCTGCTTTGGATTTTTTTTTCCAGTAGAGTGTGCTGTGCATCGATGCGGTCGACTAGATGTCCCTCAAGGGCCTCTGCCTTGAGTATGATGTCATCGAAGTTATATATAGAACGCGCAGTGCCTGTTGGCTTCTGTTCCGTTTTTCAGAGTAAGCTTTCGCTTCATGAACTACGGTGGGCTTCATATATTTCTTCTAAAATTGTCAATAATGTCTTAGTCTTCACTCCTACAGCCCTGAAGATCGGGTTTGAAAAATGCCAAGACTGCGATGCAAAAATGTCGCTGACGGACCCACATCGGGTGTGCTTATGATGTCTCAGTGTGGAGCACAAGACCTTGTCCTGTCAGAAGTGTCAGTCGATGACTGGAAAAGCTCTGGGAAAGGGAAATTGGCAGTAGCTAAACTCCCCAAATAATACCCTTCAACTACCCAGTCGAAAAAATATTCTTCCGACGAAGTGAGACGACTCTCGACGGAAGAAGACTAAAAGGTCCATGTCACGGAGTGGTTCCCACCACTCCTAGTCGTCGAGGAAATCGAAGTAAAGGTGTCCTAAATTGCCTACTTAGTCTTCCTGTCTGACTCCTCCCAAGAGTGTACTAAATCTTGCCCCACTAAGGTCTCTACTCCGGCTGAATGGGAATATTTAGCAGGAAATGCTAAAGATTTTCGAGAGTCAGAAACCCTCGAGGCAAGTAGACCATGCTCCTATTGCGCCTTCTGAAGCCGGTGGGAAAGGGCTAGAGCCAAATTCTGCACACCCTTGAGAGAGCAGTCGAAGCCTTGACGTGACAAAGCATCCTTCGAGCCATCGTAGTCTGCCAAAGACAAGTCGACGTGTAAGTCATCGACGCTGTTCACTCCATTGACCCCCAAGACGTCGTCATCGAAAAACATTGGTGCAAAAAAATAGTTTAATTTCGACTCATCGGCATCTGGCTCAAAGCCATTGACGCCTTTACCAGTAATTTATAAATCCTTCATACCCTTGCCTAGAAAGGATTTGTTTAAATCACTCTCATCCATTTATGAATGCAATGAGTCGGATGACAATGATCCACCTTTTGGATTGCAATATGGCACTCCTAATCTAGGTTACAGGACCTACGTGAAAATTTACAAAACAGCCAGTGGGGTAGACACCTCACCAGAGTTGGATTTTGGCAAGCCAGAACCAGATGATCACGCAGATGCATCTTGGAGACATTTAATGACCAGGGTCACTGATTTTATGGGATGGAGCAGACCTGCCCTCCTATTCGAACAGGATGACCTCCCGGATATCCTGGACAAAGTTCTTCAAAGGGATCCAATCCTACCTTTTCATGTCACACTACAAAAGAGAGTAAGTGCGAACTGTGAAGCACCAGAATCCAATCCAGCAGTCAATAAAAATGTGACAAAAAAATTAGGCAGTCAATTACCGACCCCAGCTACTTGTCTAAACATCCTACCCCAGAAATCTTGGTGGTGCAAGGAGCAACCGCTACCTCCAAGCAAGCTGCCTATCTGACTATTCCACCGGATCGGGATGATAAGGGTATAGACACCTGGTCAAGGAAAGTCTTTTCTGCTGGGAACATGGCTCTCAAATAAGCCAACTCTACATGTATACTTGCAATATTCACCTACACCCTATGGGACTGTGCATCCATGGCGGCTGAACATATTCCTGAAGGGGAAGAAAACGATGGCTTCTTGGCCATTGTAAAAGATGGCAAAGAGGCCATGTGTGAGTCTCTTCAGTCGGTCTGGATTCTGTTGACCGTATCAGCAGAGCCATGGCAGCATGCACTGATACGCAAGTTTGCGTGGTTAAGGAAGTCTGTATTTGTACCGGACGTGCGGTCTAGACTCCTTAATATGCCTTTTGACAGGTCTCATATTTTTGGCAGCAAGGCTGACAAAAGTCTTGAGAAGCTGCAGACCTGGAAGGTGGCAGCCAAGTCTCTAGGTGCCGCTGTTAGGCAGCCTAGGCCTTTTCACGCCAGTGTATTTTCTTGGAGGGGGTAGATCTTTTCGCTATTACGCCTCAGTTGAAAGAGCGAGAGGAATGGCTGTTCAAAGAGGCCAAAGAAGATGCCCTTGTGGCGGACGAGGTAGAGGTGTAAAGCCCGCCCAAGTGACAGCATCTTTACCATCAGCCACAGCTTCAGCTGCCTCAAAACCTCTGAGGTCTTGACTCGCGACACCCGGAGGGAGACTCACTCGCGGAGGGAGACTGTCTCAGCATCTGAAAGAATGGCAGGGTGTTACTTCAGATGCTTGGGCATTAGAAACCATAGCCCAAGGTTAATGCCTCCCCTTTGTTCAGAGATTTCATAATCATCCACCGGGAAGCCATTTGTTAAACGTTCCAGATCCGTTCCTTGTGTAGGACATTTTGAGCCTGCTAGAGAAAGGTGCTATAGAGCCTGTAATGGAGAGGAACAAAGGATGGTATTCTCAATATTGCCTGATTCCCCAGAAGGAGGGACGACTGAGACCCATCTTCGACATGAGATACTTGAACATGTTCCTCTGGAAGGACACGTTTAAGATGGTCACGCTTTCTCAGATCCTTAAGGCCCTCCAGCTCCAGGATTGGATGGTGTCATTGGACCTTCAGTAAACTTATTTACATGTGCCAATCCATCTCCAGCACAGAAAGTACCTGAGGTTCACTTGGTGGTTCTTATCAGTTTCGAGTTCTGCTGTTCGGGCTGACCTCTGCCCTGATGGTTTTCACCAAACTGATGGTGGTGGTTGCAGCGAGTCTCAGGAAAAGGGGTGCTGGGGGATTCACGTCTACCCTTACTTGGACGGTTGGCTGATCAGGGTGTGTTCTCCCAAACAAGTCCTGATCATCTCAGTGTGACCTGCCACGCTCTCCTCAGACTGCTCTTCTCCCTCAGTTACAAGAAGTCCCATATTATGCCATCTCAGAAGCTCCAGTTCATCAGGGCTGTACTGGATACATTATTGGGAAAGACTTTGCCAGCTGAGTTGAGGGCTCAAGACATTCTGCAGATGGTCACCATATTTCCCGGCCTTCGGCTTCTTGAGGTTTTTCGGCCTCATGGCATCCTGCATTTTCCTGGTGCCAGAGGCTTGCCTGAGAATGAGATCCCTTCAATCGGCTCTCAGGAAACAAAGGTCTCAATTCTCAGGCACCATGTCAGACCTACTTCAGGTTCCAAACATGGTCGCACAGGATCTCCTGTGGTGGGCCTGCGAGGACATCCTGAAGGAGACCCTTTTTGGCAACCATGGCCAGCGGTAACAGTAGTAACAGAAGCCTCATTTGTGGGGTCGGAAGCCCACACCAACGATTTGACAATCGGCAGCCATTGGTCTCCATCGGAGTCCAAACTACACATCAATCTTTTGGAGCTGGGAGCAATCAGACTTGGGCTGATGGCTTTTTTGCCCTCTGTATGGGGGAAAGAAAGTCCTGATAATGACAGTCAACACAGTGGCCATGTACTACCTCAACAAGCGAGGTGGTGTACGGTCACTACCATTGTGCTGAGAGGCAATGCAGCTCTGGTTCTGGGCAATACAAGAAGGAATTTCTCGATCAGCAGTTCACCTAGCCGGAGAGGCCAACACGGCGGCCGATGCTCAGAGCACAGTCTCCCACGAGTGGGCACTGGCTCAGGAAGGTCTTCACCCTTTGGGGGAACCCCACAAGTGGATCTGTTCGCGACCAGTCTCAACAGGGAGTGCAAACTGTACTGCGCCAGGCAATTTTTCCCCCAAGAGGAGCTATAGGAGACACGTTTGCAGTGGACTGGAGGTTTCCACTCCTGTTTGTGTTTCCTCCCGTGCCCGTCATTCCTCACGTGAACAGGAGGTTGAGAAAGTTCGGGAAATCCATGATTTTAATTGCTCTGGATTGAGCCAGGAGTACGTGGTACCCAGACCTTCTGGACATGTCCATCTGCCCTACAATAAGTCTTCCACAAAGAGAGGACCTTCTCTCGTAGGAGGAGGAGGATCAGTGTTCTCCATCCAGAGGTCAAGACGCTCAGCCTTCATGCATGGTTTCTGAGAGGCTGAACTACGAGGATCTGGACCTCCCGGATGACGTAATGGAGACTTTCCTCCACGAGGCCAGCAATGAAGTCTTGGTACTGCTGCCATTGGAATACATTCTGCACCTGGTGCAGGGATAAGAAAGTGGATCCTTTTCTATGCTAAACACGAGAGGTGCTAACCTTTCTGCTGCATTTGGCCAATGTGGGGCTCCAGGTTGGAACCGTTAGTTATTTAGCTGTGCTTTCCATCTTTAAGCACTCGTTTGAGGAAACGTCATATTTTAAATTCCTTTGGTGATACAATTCCTAAAGGGACTTACTAATGTGAGCCTGCAGCTCCTTTTCAGGTTCCGGTTTGGGACCTTACAGGCTGATGTTAATGCTACTATCTTCTAAACCACCTTTTACGGTCTTTCATAAGGACAAGGTTGTCCTTAAGGTCAAACCTTCATTCCTACCTAAGATTTTTATCAGTTTTTAATTTAAGACAAAAGATAGTATTACCTACCTTTTACCCTCCACCTCATCCTGGCAAGGAAGAGGAGAGGCTATACACGAAGGGTCTGAGTTTCTGTATTTCAAGGGTGTCAAAGTTTTGTTTAGATAACCAACTGTTTATGGGATACATGGTTCATAGACTGTACTATTTTAGCTATTACTGAACGCTATAGGCTGGCCGGGAAAGATCCCCCGGTAGGCTTGAGAGCCCATTCCACTAGGGGCATGGCTACTACTTCTGCTCTTCTAAGAGGTGTTCCAAAAAAATATCACCTTAAATCAGGATGGAAGCTTTGGGAAAGCAGTCCTTCATACGGTTAAAAAAAAATCCATTGGTGACAAAAGTCAGACTCCCAAAGCAGTATTAGATTTGACAGAGGGAGTCAATCAAAGATGAGAAATATATGTGGGAGGACACAATCCATTCAAAGGACAAGTTACTTACCCCTGGTAACATTGTTTCGACTGGTTGCTCCTCCTATGTATTTCTCATTGACCCTCGCAGCCTACCCCACAGTAGAATTTCCCATGTTATTGCAGTTTATGTCCTTCAGAGTCTAGTATGGTCTAAACCACATTGATGCTGGTATAGTTCTACTGTAAGAATGACATGAAAAAACAAAACGGATGTCAACGGGAACTGTACGTTCTATATATACTTTTGATGACCTCATCCTTGAGACCCACGGAGTTGACCGCATCGACGCACAGTCGCTGTAAGTATTAACCCTGCCGCGCCAAGACTGTACTGTGATCATTGACCTTGACATTCTGAGATGGTGCTGTGAACAGTACCCTGTGTCGCACCACAGAGATTTGTTTGTTGCTGTAAGTCTCTTCCAGGTAGAGCCACATTATGGACAACCACTGAAATACCCTAGCAATATAACCCTATTAGACCCCCCCCCCCCGGACAGCCCAAATAGGAGACAGAGAATAAACTACCCTAGCGATATCACCTGGCTAGACCACCCCAACAGACCGAGCCCAAGCTTGTATCAGACAATCCCCCACACCCAGTCCAACACCACAAGGCAGCCAGACCAACTCTGCAACAATGAACTGAACAAAAACCAACCAAAAAAAGCTCACAAAATGCTGCGAAAAAGGATTGGACCAAAGGAAAGACAAAGATCAGAAAGAACAAACCCAACTGAACACCACCGAAGACGCACAACTGCATAACACACTCCCACAGACGAAAACAATAACAGAACCAGCGCCGAAAGAAGAGAGAAATACCTTTACCTAACACCATGCCTCGCAAATTCTCACCGGAACGAACTGACCCAACATACAAAGCAAGAACAACCAAGGAGAAGAAGAACGGACAAAGCTAGAGATAACAAGAACATAATTGACGACCTAATGTCTTACATTACCAAAACAAGAGGACCCTCCGCTCGACAGCCACTAAATTTAGAAGAGGATCCTGAAGAAAACAAAACCCAAGACTGAACCTACAAGAGCCTTTCGACTGCACACAACTGTACTAACACCTCAACTAGAGAGCAACGTGGTAGAAAACCTCAATACCAGTCAGAAGACAACGCTGACAACAAAGCACAAAACATACCTTTTTAAAATCCACTGAAACTTAATAAACACAAGTTCCATGTCAAAACACTCAACAGAGATCTTTGACCTTCTCTGCGACAACGACATCCTAGTCATCACAGAAACGTGGCTGGATGACAACTACAAAATCACACTCCAAAGCTGCCTCCCCACCAATTTCAAATGCCTTCAGTTAAACAGGAAAAATAAAAAAGTAAGAGGCCTCGCAATAGCATTCTAAGAACACTTGAAAGTATAAACAGACAAACCTCTTAAGATCATGAACTGCAAATCCATGGTCATACACCTATTGGTGAATCCAAAAACAAACATTAAATTAATACTGTCAAACAGACCACCAACATACGATGCAACCTTCGTCGACAACTTCATAGAAGCCATCACCAACATAGTTATCGAAAACGAACATCTAATAATCCTGGGGACTTCAACATTTGGTTAGAAGAAAAACACGCCAACTCTCAAAATTCACGGATTGGGCAGCTAACAACCATGAAACTACAACAGTTGCTCAAAGGGGCAACACACTTGGCAGGACACACTCTTGACGCAATCTTCACCAAGAAAAAACGTATTACCACGGCACCACTGAAACAAATACTTTGGAGCGACCCTCTCATCGTTGCATTTGTGATCAAACTATCAACTCAAGTCAGCATCCAGCCCCTCAAGATCCCAATCACCAAAAAAAAGAAACTGGAAAACCGTCAAAGCAAGCAACCTAGTAGAACAACTGGAGATGACCAAACCTTCAACAGCAGAACTGTAGAAGGCAGACCTTAACGGGGAACGTGGAGCTACTCCACAAATGGATTGCTGATACAATCGAAAACATCTCCCTGGAAAAACCATTTACCCCCTCAAGAAAAAAAGCAATGGCAAAATGGTTCAGCCCACTACTAAGCACCATGAAAAAGAACAAGAAGAAGCTGGAATTGGAATGGAGGAAAGAATACGACCAAGATAAGAAAGCACAGTTCCAGAGACAAATACGATCATATAAGAAGGAATTTCAAAAGGCAAAGACAAGGCATTATGATGACAGAATCACCAATGCCACTAAAACACAAAAAGAAATGTTCGACATCATAAACAAAATGAGAAACCCACCAGGTTGCGACAACACTCCAATACCCTCACAGAAACTGTGCAACAACTTAGAACATTTCAAAAACAAAATCAGCGACATTCGACAAAACAGACCAACCAACCCTAACACTCTTGATGAGGAGCCACAGCACAAACTCTGAAACTTCCCGGAAATACCAGTAGAGACATTTGTCAACCTGCTAAAACACAACAAGAAAGCAGGATCACCCATGGATCCCTGCCCCCTTGACATCTACAAATCAATCCTTGCACAAGCAACACTATCAGAATTTTACAGAAACCTACTAAATCTGTCGCTCACAACAGGGACTGTACCACGATCCTTCAAATCAGCATATGTTAAGCCACTTTTAAAAAACACAAGTGGCGACATGGAAGACCTCTCCAACTACAGACCGATTTCATACTTTCCTACCCGGAAAAACTCTTAGAAACATACGTATATAAATTAATTCAAGAACATGTAGAAAAACACTTGCTAGACCAAGCACACGTCTGCTTCAGACCTGCAAAAGGAACAGAATCGGTATTACTATCCATCTGGGATGACCTAAAAACAAATGCAGACTCCAACACAACCTCGGCTCTCATTCTGCTCAACCTCTCCGCAGCCTTCGCCACAGTAAGCCATGACACCCTAATCAAAAGATTGGAAGATAAAGGTATAATGGACATGGCACTACTCTGGATCAAATAATTCCTAGCAGACAGAACAAAAACTGTATGGATAAAGCCCTTCAAATCTACTCAACAAGTTAATGACTGTGGAGTACCACAAGGATCCTCACTATCGCCACTATACTTCAACATCTACCAAAATTAATTAATCAAGATCTTCAAAAAATACATTACATACTACAACTACGCAGATGACACTCAAATCATCTACACAATCGAAGATACTCAAGGCAATCACTCAACCCTAGTAGAATGTCTAAAAGAAATATTTGACTG
The DNA here is from genome assembly GCF_040938575.1 of Ambystoma mexicanum. NCBI lineage: Eukaryota > Metazoa > Chordata > Amphibia > Caudata > Ambystomatidae > Ambystoma > Ambystoma mexicanum. The sequence goes on along the minus strand of NC_090933.1, from coordinate 869,125,478 downwards.
GATGAATGCCAACAACTTGAAAATCAACCTAGGAAAGACAGAAATCATGATTATATCCAAAAACCAAGAGAACAACACCTACATTCCCTGGCCGACGGAAATGGGAACCACACCCACATCATCTAAGGTAGTAAAAAACCTGGGAGTCCTAATGGACAACGCTCTAACCTTAGAACATGGGTGCACAACATACCGCCCGCGGGCCAGTTGCGGCCCGCCATGCCATTTTGTCCGGCCCGCGAGGCACAAAGACTTTCGTAATGGAGTGCGGCCTGCAAGCAGCATCGGCCGCCCTCCATTAGGAAAAGTCTTTGTAACTCTTCCGGGCCGGACAAAACACTGGCCCTCATTGGCTCAGCACACGTGCACCACGTCGCTCCTACGAGCCACGTAGTGCGTGTGTGCTGCACCAATGGAGTGCCAGCACTACCGCTGGCGTGGCCAGTAAGGCTTGATGCCGGAAGGCATTTCAGCCTTGCCACACCCACGCCAGCCGTAGTGGCACTCCAGTTACCTCGCCAGCGTTCCAGCTAGCCTGCCTTCCAGCACGTCTCCGGTAAGTGGTCTGTTTGTTTGTGTTTGTGTGTCGGGTCTGTTCTGCTGTATGTTTGTGCTATGTTTGAGATGCGGGGGTGAGGTGTCGGGTGTGCATGAATGTTTGTTTTTGTATGTTTGTGTTGTGTATGTTGAAATGTGGGGGGGTGTCGGTTGTGCATGAATGTTTTTGTATGTTTGTGTTGTGTATGTTGAGATGCGGGGGTGGGGGGGTGTTGGGTGTGCATGAATGTTTGTGCATGTTTGTTGCGATGCGGGGGTGGGGGTGTGTCGGGTGTGCATGAATGTTTGTTTTTAAGTGTAAGTGCGGTGTATGTTGAGATGCAGGGTCTGTATGGGTGCATGCTTGAGTGTGTGTGCTGAGTTGGGGGGTTTGGGTCTGTATGGGTGCATGCTTGAGTGTGTGTGCTGAGTTGGGGGGGGGGTTCGGGGCTGTATGGATGCATGTTTGAGAGTTTGTATGGTGAGTTGGGGCGAGGGGGGTTTGGGTCTGTATGGGTGCATGTTTAAGAGCTTGTATGCTGAGTTGGGGGGTTCGGTCTGTATGGGTGCATGTTTGAGAGTTTGTATGCTGAGTTGCGGGGTGGGGGTTTGGGTCTGTATGGGTGCATGTTTGAGAGTGTGTGTGCTGAGTTGGGGGTTGGGGGTGAGGGACATGGGGCATAGTGTTTGGTTGGGGGTGAGGGGGCCATGGGGCATAGTGTTTGGTTGGGGGTGAGGGGGGCCATGGGGCATAGTGTTTGGTTGGGGGTGGGAGCCATGGGGCATAGGCCCTCATTACGACCTCGGCGGTAGCCATGCCGCCATTGCCGCCGAAATCGCATCCGGGTCCACAGAATGAGGAATTACCGGGCCATTCTGAGTTCGGAAGGCCCGTTAATTCCTCCCTCCAAGGACCCGGAACCGGTCCTTCCCCATTCCCATTTCAGCCCCCATAGGGCTGAATGGGAATGGGAGAGGGAGCAAACAACGGGCCATTACAAGCTGGCCCGTTGTTTGCTCCCTCTTCTCCTCGCGGGACCCGGTGAGCACGCCTGGTTTTCCCAGGCATGCATACCGTGTCCCGCGAGGGGACCTCGTAATGAGGCGGTACGGGGTTAACGGCGCCGGCACCTTTTACGGCGCCGTTAACCCTGTACCGCCAGGGTCGTAATGAGGCCCATAGTGTTTGGTTGGGGGTGAGGTGGCCATGGGTCATAGTGTTTGGTTGGGGGGTGAGGGGACCATGGGGCAGTGTTTGGTTGGGGGTGGGAGCCATGGGGCATAGTGTTTGGTTGGGAGTGGGAGTCATGGGGCATAGTGTTTGGTTGGGGGGTGAGGGACATGGGGCATAGTGTTTGGTTGGGGGCAAGGGGGCCATGGGGCATAGTGTTTGGTTGGGGGGTGAGGGGGCCATGGGGCATAGTGTTTGGTTGGGGGGTGAGGGGGCCAGGGGGCATAGTGTTTGGTTGGGGGAGGGGGCCATGGGGCATAGTGTTTGGTTGGGGGTGGGAGCCATGGGGCATAGTGTTTGGTTGGGGGTGGGAGTCATGGGGCATAGTGTTTGGTTGGGGGTGGGAGCCATGAGGCATAGTGTTTGGTTGGGGGTGAGGGACATGGGGCATAGTGTTTGGTTTGGGGTGAGGGACATGGGGCATAGTGTTTGGTTGGGGGTGAGGGGGCATGGGGCATAGTGTTTGGTTGGGGATGAGGGGGCCATGGGGCATAGTGTTTGGTTGGGGGTGGGAGCCATGGGGCATAGTGTTTGGTTGGGGGTGATGGGGCCATGGGGCATAGTGTTTGGTTGGGGGCGAGGGGGCCATGGGGCATAGTGTTTGGTTGGGGGTGAGGGGACCATGGGGCATAGTGTTGCACTCCAAGAGTGAACCCAATAATAAAGCTAAAACGGGCACCGTTAGGAGATGTACATCCTTTGCTTTTTGAGGAAACCTGACTCAACGAAGGCCATACTCCTCTTGGGCAACCCAAACAGCAAACTCGAGCAGTCCAAAATAACGGAATGTCCAATCAAGAGTCAATAAAATATATATAATTTAATTAACCAGTTGATATACAATAACTGAATAGAAATAAATCATAACAATTGAAAATGTGTAGTACAAAATGTAAGTTTGAAATACAAATAAAAATCGTTAGCCCTCAAAAACATATTCTTTTTCCATGTGTTTAATACAAATTGGGGGATGAAAAAGCCTCCTGCCCCGCCCACATTTACTTTTCGGCCCACTATAGACATCATGTAAGGTACTTTTCAGCCCTCTGTCAAAATCATTTGTGCCCCCCTGCCTTAGAACCACAAGTAAACGCAATAATTAAGAAATGCTTCTTCCTCCTTCACACATCAAGAAGAATGCTACCTTTCCTTTCATTTGCCCACAAAACACTGACAATCGTCGCCCTCATCATGCCAAGAATCGACCATGCAAACAGCCTCTACCTCGGGATGCTGGAATACCACCTGAAGAAATTACAACACATCCACAATACAACAGCCAGACTCCTCCTCAAACTATCCAGAAGAGACCACATCACTTCAGCACTACAAATGCTACATTGGCTCCCAATGAAACGTATCACGTTCAAAACAATGTGCATTACACACAGAGCAATCAGCGGACAGGAAGCAGAATTCCTAAAAAAGAAGATGACAATCTACAAGCCAACGAGACTCCTCAAATCAAGCAATGAAATCTGCCTGAAACCAAAACCATACGTCAAGAAAAAACTAGGGCGCTCCTCTTTCTCACATGTAGCTGCAAAAACCTGGAACAACCTACCAAAAGAAATAAGAAACACGGAAGACCACCTAAAATTTGAAAACTAGAACAGATTGACAGAGTGTATGATGGCCCGGGAGGATAGCTCAGCGGCAGCGTGCGCGTCTTGGAAGCAAGATGACACGAAGCAACAACGTTCGATCCCTGGGTCCGCGCTTAAAAACCTCTGGGTGTTTAAGCGCGTTATAAATACGTAACTAAGACAAAAAAAAAAGCACAATTACGCAACTAATTCCTGTAACAGCGCCTCGATGCCTGCGGGCTGTGTGAGCGCTATATAAATGTAAAATAAATAAAAAAATAAAAATAAAATGGCACAAACAACGCCCAGGACCGACTAAGGGAAACTCCTACAAGAACAAGAGAGACGATGCTAGGTTGAATAGAACACAAGCGACAACTCCATCTGGACAGAAGTTAGCATGCAAGCCCAACACTACCAACAACCTTACGCTCTCAGAAACGACACAGGGTATGGGCATAGTTCACAAGTAACTCAATCCAAAAACCTAGGTTACAGCAAAGACAAACTGGGATGAAAGGGCTGGCAGAATACAATGATGGAAACACAAAAGTAGCTAACGTAGCATAATGACAGAGATGAGACAGCCTTATGACGCTGAAACAATCACCGAAAAGAAACAACCTCCTCTAAATCACAAAGGAGACGCAATAGGAATATGCTTTTTTCCTAACAATAAGTATACTAACCAACCCCAAAAAACTACTAAAAACCTCACCACTCCTCACACACCTCTCGCACTCTAACGAAACACATCCCCACATCTTAAAGCTGCAGCAACCCGCATGCTCTTCACCACACCGCAACAACAACCACACCACACAGACCCCCACACAACAGCACACGCCGGACTCAGAACCGAATAACACACCAATATGCACGGTGAACGGTGTTAACCGAACTGAAGCTGCCAACAGTACTTCACAGCCCCCATTGCTCTTCTTCAAGCCTTGTCCTACTAACACGACTAACCTACCACGCTTTGTTTCAAATCCGCCAGGGGACCACTCCAGTGGTGATAGTGCGCAATACAAATATCCTTTAACATTAACATCCCAACTCCAAAACTTTTCTTCATTGGGAAACAATTCAGGCCAGATTATTCCTGACACTAGACAGGCAGAAGGATATTCTAGCAGTAGTTCACTTTTTGACTATGATTGTAACAGCAGTGTGGTGGTGGTATCAACATCTGGGTCTACTGGCTACTTGCATCCTCACTGTTCCTCTCGCAAGGCTCAAGATGAGGTGGCAACAGCAGATCCATTTAGTGGCTTCTTGGGATCAGGAGACCGGATTGCTAGCAGACAGGATAACAATGCTAATGTTGGTGAAAGAGGACCTCCTTTGTTGGAATTTGGACATCAGTCTCCTAGGCGGAGCACCGATGCATCAGATTCTGCACGCGATAGTAGTGACGACAGATTACTCACAAGGGTAGGGGAGAGCACAGGAGGAGTTAATTCAAACTATGGTCATAGTAATACAGGAAAAACGCATAAATGATCTTGAGCTGAAGGCAATACTACCAGCACTGAAGTAATTCCCTATCCCTCAACACCCTTTCTTTAGAGGTCCATGGTACTGGTTCAAACTGACAATATGACAGCTATTTTGTACCTCAACATGCAGGGTGCACCAGATCACCGATCCTTTTGCTTGTTAGCGCTTCAGATCTGGACTGGGTAATCAAGCAAGCAATTTGGCTCAGAGCAGCACATCTGAGTCAAGACCATGTGAAAGCAGACATGCTGAGCAGACTCAGTGGATTCTTATGAGTGGGAACTCCCCATCCATATTGCTCTGAAACGGTTCCACCTTCGGGGCATCCTGGATATAGACTGGTTCTCCACGAACAGCAACTCCAAATGTCGCAGCTTCTTTTCTTGAGAAGATCAGGGGAAGCGCTTGGCTCGGGATACATTCCAGATAGATTGGTCAGGAATGAGATGTGTTTCCACCGACTCCTCAGAGGGCTTGAGCAAATGCTAAACTCCCAACAACTGTGCAGTGATTCTGTGAGCGCTTCTTTTTTTTCCTTCCAAAGCGAGGTTTTCAATGTCACTTGCTTGGCATCTCAGGGTCTGCTCAGGTTAGAGATATCCAAGAACATCACACAGCAATGGGGCTCAGTTCTCCACCTGAACCCTAAGCAATGTGCTTGGAAAGTTGAGTGTGACACACTTTAACTTCTGATGACTATTGATATTATTAAAAGAGCTAGAAAAGATTTCACAAGAACTCCAATATAAAAGAGGACAAGATTTTATTTGTTTCAGCAAAGGAAAATGTATCCAGTGAATTGATCTAGGCAATGTATTGCTCTTCTCTGCTTATTTAGCCGGCTCGGGGTACAAACTTATGCTTGGGCTTACCTGGAAGCTATAAGGGAATAAAGAAAATGAGATCAAATGATTTCCTCATCTGCACATTTCGTTAAAGTCATTTGAAAGGGTTGACAAAATTATATCCACCGGTCAGAAGGCTATCTATTTTGGATCCTATGATAGTTATAGCAGCACTAGCACATACAGTTTGAGTCAGTGGGCTTGGTGGACATCAAGATGCTCATGATGAAGACTGTTTTATTAGTGGCAATAATGTCTACCAGAAGAATCAGTGACATTCAAGCGCTAGTGCTTCAGAACCGTACACAATATTTCATAGAGAGGTGTTAGGTACGCATCCATCCTTTCTATCAAAAGTGGTGTCTGACTTCTGCCAGGAGGACAAGGTCGGCATTGCTTGGATGTCAGGCGAGTGTAGTTTTATTTATGCAAGACAAAAAGACTTCAGGTCTTCTTCAGCTTTGTGACATTTGGTGGATAATCACACGGCAAACCACCTTCCATAGATGATGTAAATATTCGCAAAAAAAGGGTGGGGGTCTTCATATATCAACCAATTGGTGTCCTGCGCTTATGGTGGGTGTCGACTGCCAGGTGAAGTAACGGAGATTACCCCCTGCTCCATTTAAGTTAGAAGAGTAATCAGGGATCTGGCAACCCTTCTTCACTAAGTAGGCAGCACCAGCATAGAAATGGTCAACACAAGGTAGCTTTGAAAATAAGAGTGTATTTGGTATGCCCTTTATTTGAGACACGTGTTTCGGCGATACCTTCGCCTTTTTCAATCAGGGCTACATATATTAAAACGTTGTTTGAAAAGTGCCATAACCACGGAGTGGTTTTGTAAATTTACATAACATTGGTAGTGATATTAAATAAACAATCAATCACAAATAGAAAATAGTACACAATGTAACACCGAAAAAGAGGAGGGGGTAAGGGAAGGAGTGAATAGGGTAAAAGAAAAGGAGAAAAAATAAGGTGAAAATGGGAGAGAACGAAAGAGAGACAAAACATTAATTTTTGTTTTGAGAACATAGCATTATGGGCTAAGAAAACAAGATTAAGTCAAACTCCATTCTTTGTTCATGGTTCTCGTTGCGTAAAGGTACACTGGTCTTACCTAATACGTGTGCCTATGACTGTTTTATACTTTGCTGGTTGCCCTGTTCATGGGTTAAATCCCACCTGTAGAGAGAATAGTTTGTTTATATGATAGCATCAGAACTGGTAATAATATATTTCAAGTTAAAGATGCCATGGCTGGCAATCACGATTGCACAATAAGTGTGGGTGAGACTGAAGATCCCCATGCCTCCGTAAGGTATGGTGGTTGGCAACATTGTAATAAAGTGCGTGATGCGCGCGTTATAACTAAAGCTCAGGCATTCTAGTTTGAGAGGAAATAAGTTCCTATTACTATACAATTCTGTTGCGAGCGGGATGCGAGTGATGCATCCCCAACCCGGCTTGAAAGCGTACGATGCACTGTAAGTCGTTGTACTTAGGGTATTGTAACAAGACATTCTAAAATTAGCCTTTGCGTATATCCGTGCAAAAATAATTTCAAAAGGCTGATGCCAGGGAGAATTAAGTACCTATTGTAAGACAGGGTACATACATACATACATGTATACAAAGCATACCCGCACCTGAGTGCTCGGTCGCCTTTAACAGTAACACAGCATGATTGCAGAAGTGAAATGGAAACTCAGCGCACTCGCATCTACACTTTCTGCAGTGCGAATCGCACTGTTTGAACTTTCCGGGTTGCGGTCTATGAGCCAATACTTGCAGGGGCTTAGGGCTTACCTTCAAGTTGTTGGTTCAGTCCTCAAGGGTCGGCAACCGTTTTCATGAAGCCGCACTCCTATTAATGTTGTCTTAATATTTTGGGCTCTGGGATAGCGTATTTACGGTCTTTAAGCAGGCAAATACCCTGTTGGTTTAAGATATGCAGATGAAATATTAGTAGATTCGGTCTGAAAAATAAGTCAGAGGGCTGAAATAATTATTGAAGAGAATCCTCTGTACTCTGGTATTAAACACTGACGCCATGCCGTTGTTACTGAAAAATAGTTCCAAAGTACACAAAAACGGTCACAAAAAGATAGTGAAGTCATGTTAAGAATATTGCTAGCACACTGTCCCTGGATTGGGTTACATAATAATCATAACTGGATAATGGAGTGAAAAAATACCAGAGGACACTCCATTGTCATTGGTCTGTTGGAATCATAATGAGCAGTTCCACCCTGATTAGAGTGTGAAAAAGCTGTAGTTAAAATTCACAAACGAATTCTTGTCTGCAATAGAACTGAAAGGTGCGTAATTACGGGGACGTTTCTTATATAAAGGTAATAATGGTTATGTAGCATAGTGTGTAACTGTGTAGAAAAGGAGGATTAGACACCCTGCTGGGGTGATAGAATGAGTAAAGGGAATATTATCTGACAATATCACCAAGTTGGTATTATCTGAATAAGATTCATCAGTGGGGCTAACCAAAAAATGTAATGCAACAATTCGATGATAGTAGTTCATTCATATCCCAGTTCATCATGCATGAAATGAAAAACTCTGGCGGATTTCTTGTCACAAAAAAGCTCCCATCTCATTGTCAGAGTTCAAACCCACCAAGGTGGATCTGAAATGGCATATGGTTTGTGCCTCTATTCGTAAACTTAGGAAATACCTACGAGACAGGGAGATTACCGTGATGACCGTGTATATACCTTTTGGAGACGTGGACTTGGACCCCTTGCTCACTATTCTTAGAGAGGCACAGCTCCACCCTACTGGTGAGGTCCAACCAGACCGAAACACGTGTCTGGGGTTGCTGTTGGTACTCTTGTTCAGAGGAGAATTGCCTAGCATTTTGGTACTGGACTGCCCCACGGCAGGACAAAGACTGATATGTTTTGGATATTTCTCCTCTGTGAAAGATAGTGAGCTAAAGAATCTGGGTAAGTCTCTCATAACCAGGACTAATGTCTGGCAGAGAGACTCCCAGGACTCCCCTTGTTAATTTGCATAATGTTAGTAGCTTTGGGTCTAACCCTAAGTTACTAGGGGAATCCAGACGTGGACCCCTTGCTCACTATTTTTAGAGAGGCACAGCTCCACCCTACTGATGAGGTCCAACCAGACCGAAACACGTTTCTGGGGTTGCTGTTGGTACTCTTGTTCACTGGAGAATTGCCTAGCATTTTGATGCTGGACTGCCCCAGGGCAGGACAAAGACTGATATATTTTGGATATTTCTCCTCTGTGAAAGATGGTGAGCTAAAGAATCTGGGTAAGTCTCTCATAACCAGGACTAATGTCAGGCAGAGAGACTCCCAGGACTCCCCCTGTTAATTTGAATAATGCTTTTAGGACATGACATTACTTTTCAGTGAGTTGGGATCTCTTATGAACTGCTCTGTGGGAAAGGATGCTAACATCTTCTTGCAACAATGAGGGCATGACTAATGCTGGCACTGTTTTGTCGCATCGCCTTGTGTATCCGATCTGCTTTCTTGAATGCAGCAGGGCTTCAGGCCTAATTCAAAGTGAATGTGGTCCTATTCAGTAACGATAGTTGCACTATTAAGGTGTGCAAAGACTAATTCTGGAATCAATAACCGATATATTTTAATGCTGTGCATTATATCATGTATTTGGCAGTTTAAGGTTCACAAAAGTGTTAACCTAATGAACTCTAATTCCGAAATAGTAAAGGAACTGTGACTTCATAATGTCAGGACTGGATGCAAATAGGATTTTCTGAGCCTGTACTTTATTCTATGCGCAGGTTGTGATGTCTGCTTTCTAACATTCCACCCTTTTGTTATTCATGAACTACCCCATCACTCTCATTTTCCCAAAATCGTGTTTAGATAAACCAAAAAGGCAAATAATACAATTGTACATTCCCTAATGTCTAAATATGTTTCAACAACATCTTCTGTGTCAATGGGGTATTTGAATAACATTTCTGGTGGACCAATTGGATGCTATGACCTAATTGTGTGAGGTGGTTCCTCACCAGTTCGCATCTCAGTTTGGGTATGAACATGTACTATCCAGAGTATTTTTGCATTTCTTGGATCACAAGCTGTGTTCTGAACATTGTCTTTTTGCAACACCCTGCTATCAGCTGGAATATGCAGAAAAATAAAAGGAACATAACAAGGACAGGAATCAGCACTTGGAAAACACTCATCATCCATGTGGGGACCCATACAAAACTTGATGTAAGCCAATCTTCTTTCACCCCACCCACCTTTCCCCCCCACCCTCCTTTCCCATTGTGCAATGCTTGGATAGCTTGTGTCAAGATCCTATTATCAGAGTTGTGGGGGGGGGAGGTATGTATGTGCAACATGTACTGGACATAGGTCGTCTCACCACAGATCCAAAACAAATCTGTAAGTGCTGCAGCGCCCCCTTCAATGACAGGAAGGTCCATTATTGTCTCTCACAACTAATATGCCCCCACGTATGTCTTTCGCTGCTCCTGAAACATAAGGAGAATCATGTAAGTCTCATGATTTTTGTGGGGACCGTTCATTGATCCATGTCCACCTTCTAATATATTCCACAGTCGAACAATTTTCATTGATTTGAACACTCTTTTGTCAGTCCTGTCGTTCGTTCTGCCTTGCATCCAATCAGCCCCTCGACCCACTCATCTTTTATGAAACATGGCACCTTTCATTTGCAGGTGACGTCTGTGGCAGTGATTCTGGCACTGCCATGTCTCATAAGAGCACTGCATTAGTGGTGGTACCATATACACGACTTCATCCTTCCCTTGTTCATTTGGTTGACAACTAATTATAATGTTCTTCAAGTTATCTATCTGTGTGAATTTATTTATCTTTATGTAATTTTCTTCAAATGTTGTTTTTCTTTGCTTCTACCCACTGCAAACGAGCTTTGTGCCCTTGAATCATCAACCCCCACATCCTGCATAAGGCCAGGTGCACTAGACATTTCATTACTTACTGTGTCGTTTCTTGGAGTATAAATAATCTGGTGTAGCTGTGGCATGAGAGATTAGACAACATACCAAACCAGGTTCGCTCGATTTCTCTTCCCAACATCTTCATGTGCATATACTACAGGTTTGCATCTGCAAGGTGATTCCCGCCCTCTTATTTCATCAGGAATAATATTTGGGTTAGTAATATCCTTTTTACCCTTATAATTGATACATTCATATTTTCTAACACCCATGTTAGTATTATTGTGTGTCCCTCCCTTAGAAAGGAACCATATCCATGCTGTCATAAAGGGAGACCTAGAGAGAAAGAAAATGATGCATGGCATTATTCATTTAAGGCCAATGAAGTTTTTTTTAACGTTGTTAGAGAACAGGAGAGTCTGAGAACAGGAGAGTCTATCCGACCAAAAGGATAGACAGAGTTCAAAAAAGTCAAGTGAGAAGTAAATGTGCTTTCCTCTGTCCTCTTCTCCCACATCTTCCTCCTGCCATTGTGAGGGGGCAGAGGAGGGTTCGCAGAGCTATTCTCCTTCTGGCCATCAGTGATGTGTCTCCATGAGCGATGTGCTTCCAACTTCACCACTATTCAGAGACCAGCCGAGGAGAACAGCAGCCCACCGGGGCCAACTTCTGTAGAATTGCCAAACCACAGATACCTGTGGCTTGCTGCAAAACACTCAACTGAGCCAAGGAACTGGCTCCACTTTGCCAACAGGCCCTGAGAAAGACTCTGATGGGTTGAAACACGTGTCGGCTGGCCTACCTAAATCATTAATGAAATCCTGTATATGAAGATCTAGAAAAACTTCATCTTCCTTATCCGTGCAAGCATTACGGTGTCCAATCCTTTCATCCCATTTGAAGTGGGTTGAGTGCGGACAGCCATCATCACTTGGCCATTTGAGTGTGAAAACAGAAAAAATAGTTTCCTGTAATCTGGTGTGGCTGAGACATGTGCATTAACGATTGCATTCTTGAGTTCCTGGAAGTAATTGATCATTTCATCTGTCCAAACAATGGGTCCCTTTAAGCTCTGTGCTTCCTTCAACCCTTTCAATAGTGGTTTTGTGTAGTTGGAATAATCAAATATCCAAGCACTGCAGTAGTTGCATAGTCCTATAAACTGCTGCATTTGCTTGATTGTGGTTGGCTGTGGGTTATGGTATGGTACTGTTTATTTGTAAAGTGCCTATACACAAGGCAAATGTTTCAAAGCACTTAAAGAGGGAGGGAAAAAGGGGGAAAACAGACATTCAGAGTCCTTGAATTTCTGAATAATAAATGTCTGCGCAGGCTGAGTAAGTGCATATAATAACAATTAACAGTGTAGATAACAGCAAATAGGTCTGACGACGATGCTGCAGTTTTTCCAAGTGCATTGAGGTGCCACCATGCAGGGAGGGGAGATAGATAGGCGATTTTCAAGGCATGGCACGTGCATATCGTGCAGTGCACAGACAGTACAGGAGGGGGTTGAGGGAGGAACAGTGTAAGTGGGGAGAATCCAAGTGCGCCCAGTTAGACAGAAACTGGGTAAGTGCTGAGAGGTGCCACTCTCATGGGTCAAAAGACCAAGTGCAGTAGCAATGTGGCAAGTGCAGGGCTGGAGGCAAGTGTGAGAGGACTGGCGAGGGGGCCAGGAACCTGTGAGATTCTGAGGTACGCCCGGTGGCAAGTCGGCAATCTGGGTGGAAAAGGAGGGATAGAGCGGAGAGAGGTTGGTAGGGTAGAGGGAGAACGAAGGAAGAGAAGAGTAATGTCTTAAGGAGTTTCCAGAACTCAAGGAGATCAGGCTCAAGACAGAGGGCAGCAGGGAGGCTATTCCAGGGGGAAGCCCCTGCTGAGGATAAAGATCTCCCTCCAAATCTCTGCTTGGAGACCCTGCTCACTTGTAGAAGGTTGGAGGTAGATGAGCAGAGAGCTCTGGATGGACAGTATTTAGGTAGGCATCATTGCAGATATAAGGCATTTATAACGTGCCTATACACAAGTGTTTCAAGGCGCGACGAGGCAAAGGAGGGGGAACAGAGGGAAGACAAAGGCAACAAGCTTACTAGGCCAGGTGACATTGAGATTGCGCAAGGGGAGGGGGAAAGGGTAAGTGCAGGGAGGGGGAAGTGCAATAAATAGGATCAACAGTAAAGAATAAATAAAACAATAGGTAAAGTGTGGCCAGCTAGCGGCAAGTGCAGGAGTAAATACAGACATCAAGTGTAAAGAGCTGGTGGGGACTGTAGAGATACAGAAACAGCCCCCAAGTGCAGGGGTGCAGCTGGCGGTTGAGGGGACCTGGGCCTGAGATCAGAGAGTAGCCAGGTGACCAGTGCAGTTTCAGTCAGGAGTTCAGCAGAAGAGAGGAAGAGAGAAAGCAGAAGCAACGAGGAAGGTCTTGAGATGGTTCCAGAGAGAGGCCCCAGTCGAAGAAAGAGATCTACCACCAACTCGTTGCTTGGAAGTCGCGACTGACCCTGAGGGAGTTGGAGGTGGATGAGCGAAGAGCTCGAGAAGGAAGATAATTAGGAAGAGAGATTTGGAGGTATTGAGGCCACAGGCCCCAGAAAGCCTTGTGGACGATGCGGAGGGTCTTGAACTTGATCTTTGCAGCCACAGGGAGCCAGTGGAGGGATTTCAGCGCTCGAGAATTGTAGCCCCTGGGCTTGAGGCCAAGGATAAGTCTTGCAGTTCTGTTCTGGATGAGTTACAGAGGGCGAAAGGCAGAGGCAGGGAGGTTGAGAAAGTGTCTGTTACAGTAGTCCAGCTTGGAGAGAACCAGGGCTCTGGAGACAATGAGCCGCTGGGGGAAGGTGAGAAAGGGAAGAGTACCTCTGAGGAGTAGTTGGACTTTTTAGAGATGTCCAAAATGTGAGTGGAGGAGAGAGGGGAGTCAAAGATGACCCTAAGGTTTTTTGCCTCGCAGGTGGGTGAAGGCGCAGGGCCAAGGGAGGCTGGCCAGATTGAGAGGGATAGTGGGAGCAGGAGTCCCGATGCGAACAATCTCTGTCTTACTGGCGAAGAGGCAGAGGTTGTTTGTAGCACACCATGACTGAATTGCGGACAGTCGAATATGAGCGAGGTAGCTAAGGGTAGCCTGAATGAGAGTTGCGTGTCACTGCATAACACTGGAAGTTTGAGATGAAAGTGGCAATCACATGTGCCAGGGCAGCAATGTAGACATTGAAGAACCTGGAGGATAGACTAGATGGGGGTAAGGTGTATTGCTGCTGCTCGTTCTGGGGCTACTCTTTTCCCTGCTGATGATATCATCTGTCCTAGGTACACCGCCTCTTTCTGACAATATTGCAGTTTATATTCGTCTACCTTGTAACCTTTTTCTGCTAGTAGGGTGAAACATTTTGCTGAGTCATTTCTACAATGCGCCTCTGTTGGGCTACAACCCAAAAGGTCATCCACATACTGAATCACTGTGATCTGTACTTGTAAGTTTCCCAAGTCTGCTTGTAATGCTGTGTTGAAAATGCAAGTGGATGCACAATACCCTTGTGGCAATTGAGTGTGTTGGAATCTTTGACCGCTATAGGTAAACTCTACAGTGGTTGGGATTCTAGATGTAAAGGAATTGTGGAAAATGCATTTTTCAGATCTACAACAGTGAAGTAAATGGATTAATGAGATTAAATCGAAGCTGAAATGTTCAAAGGATAAAAAAAAAATTATTTTACCGAAAATAACTTTCGGTTTTCTCTCCCCTGGACATTTCAGACTACCCCTTACTTACCTGTGTGTTGCACACATCCTTGTGTGCCGCTGTCTACTGCACCCCTTTTTGACGGCATTTCCTTTCACTTGCGTGGCTGGGAACCGGCTCTGCAGGGTCTGCTTTTGCTTTTTTTAAAAACGTTATTGTGACGGGTGCGAGGGACACCCCCGCAACTCCTCCTGCCCTTGTTCATTGTAATGCCACCGAATGGGGGACTTGTTCAAAATTTTCATACGAACATAATTGTTGTAGCTGAAATTCGCCCAAATCCACCATTCGTTTTTTATTTTTCATTTTTTTTATTTTCGTTTTTATGCACGGATTCCGAAGTAAATTGCTTCTGCAGGCATATTACAAAGGATGGAGGTGATCCTTTTGCCTTTCTTAAAGGATATATGGTCGAGTGACAGGGTGTTTCTGATGGCTGTATGACCCCATACTGCCATAGGGTTGTTATGGTTGAATAGATTCCCTCATCTGCTTGTCGTTCCATGGGATACTGTTTTACTCTTGGCAAAATTGCATCTGGTCTGAGCTTGATATGCATTGCCCCCATTCTCTTCAGTAACCCTACTTCCTGGGGGTTGCTGGTCCATAACTGGCTGGGTACCTACTCTAAATCTTCCTGAAAGTGTGTTGACAATGTCTTAACAAGGTGCATGGAGTGTGCTTTTTCTCTGTGTTCTACAATTATCTGTCACAGTATGCATATCTCAAAACACCAGCTCTTCTGTGCCATCAGTGTGTTTGAACAGCTACTTATCAGACACCTCTCTCAATTGCTGTGTTGGGTCAATACATAGAACTGTGTGCCATTCAATGCCATCCTCATCTGACAGTATTACTTTGTCTATTTTAGTGAATACTGCTTCCAAATCTAACATGACAATGGTTCCTGGTGCTCTTTCCTTGTGGACAGCTGGTCTGAATAAAAACTCTGCTGGTATGTGCATCATTTTATCTTCAATTTCGGATACCCATCCTAATGGGACTAATATCCCATAAAATAACAAATCTGTGTGACTGTACGCCTTGCAAGGTGCTGTCACTGCAGAGTGCATGTGTTAATGCTACTGCTCTGGATTGGTATGCGCCTGGAGTAGAGCACAATATACCTTCCTCTTGTGAAGGAAATGGTCATATTCAATTTGCCCAGAAGATCTCTACCCAAAAGGTTAACTGGTTTTTCCCTTGTGTACTATAATGGTGCTGTAATTTTGTGTGCTCCTATGGTGAAAGGTAAGTTTTTAGTAAAAGAAACCGATACAATAGCCCTAGAGAATCTCTGCATGTCTATCATTTTGTCTGCCAAAGGAAATCTCCCCTCCTTAATATAAGACTTGGTGGCCCCTGTTTCAATCAAAAAAGTAAATGTTAGATCTCTTTACTCCTACTCGAGGTTCCTCATTCGGGTCAGCTGAGACTGATCGTACTGGACATGTCAGTGTTTGCTGTGGGGCGTTCTATTGTGGGTGGGCATTTGTGACTGGAAGCGGAAAAAGGGTTACTGCCAAACACACTCGCCCCTAAATAATGCGTTACTGTGCCGTGTGGTTCTTCTCCCATAGCTTTGCTGCTGGCACGATGTTTGCCCATGGTTGGACAAAATGTGGTCTCTGGTACTGTATTGGCTGTTGTTGATGGAGCCTAGGCTGTGGGTAAAAGATTGGTTGGTGTCCTTGGATGTTAGGGTTATAGGGCATGGCCATATTATTTCTCCATTCGCGTGTCTGGTGGCCTATTATCCCACAAGACCAATATTGCCCCTGAATCTGGGCCTCATACCTCCTCTTCCCCTCTGGGGGTGTTCCATGTTCTCTCTGACAACCCTTGGTATCTCCCCCCTTCCTGCGCTTGGCTATGTTCAGGCTGCCCCTCTGCTGTGCTGGTTATTACCGTTCCTTCTAGGCTTATTTTGGCTAGCTTAGTCTGTACCCATTTTGCTCGGTGAACTTGCTCTGCCCTGTCCTTATCATTTTCCTGTTTCTCCAGCATTGGCTCTTTCATGGATTCACATGCTGTGAACATTCCCCGTCGCCAGGCTGGGAAACCTTGGTAACTTTAACTTACTAATTTTCTTATGGAAAAATGTTGACTCCTGGAGTGTCCCATCAACGTCGCTGTGGGTGCTTTTAGCAGCACCAAGGGGACGTAAAGTGTACAGCTCCGCTCCAGCAGCTTCCCCTCAGATTTCAACCGTCTTCCAAGCTGTTGGGATTCCTCACGTTTCTCTACTGAGAGAAAATGTAAATTTATTCAAGAAAATCTTTTTCTTCAAATTTTGTCTTTCGATTCATCTGACGGCAAAGTACTTCAGTTTCCAGCTCCACCATGGAAACTTCAGAACCGAAAAAGTCCTTGTTTAGGCCATGTGAAACCTGCGGCCTAAAGAATGTTTATGAGGGAGGCAGGCTATAGGAGTGCCTTTACTGTCTTTACCCAAACCATTCGGCTGACGGATGCAACATCTGCTAAGGGTTCTCTCAGAAGACCCTTAAACACAGGAATCAACGCCTTAACTGTTGGCTCAATGAAGGAGCCTATCTGGCATCACGTCAGAGGTCCAGGTCCGAGGAGCCGGTGGCTAAGAAGCAGAAGACCGGTGAGGAAAAATCGTCTTTGGGTCATGACAAGGCCAAACACTCTTTGCCTCTAAAGAAACCACTAACCAGTGGTGAAAAGTTCCACGCAGGGTCTAAACACTCTTCTAAGGGTACTTTGTCGAAGACGCCGTCGGACAAGCAAAGAGAGGGCTTGCACCCATCCTCAAAATCCACGGACTCATCCCGGAAATCTCCTTTGTCAACAGACAAACATAAAACCATACTGGCTACGACATCCGCCTCAACCTTGTAGGTGAAAAAAATCTACCTCGACGAGCAGCAATAAACACCACTCGTTAGAATCACGCAGATATTCCTCTGGCCACAATTCCTCTTCAAGACACCAGTCAACTACCATATCGTCGTCAAAACCGGTGTCAACACCATCTACGACGGCATCATTGACGATAGCATTTTCATCAGGGTCTACAGCTTGTCTCCATTCGAGGACCACCTCGACGATGACCACCCCATCGCCGACCACCCTGTCGACGACAAGGACAAAATCACCGGCTGAGGAGCCGGCACGTCCACCGTCCACCAGGTTGGAGGTTTCAGAATTGGAAGCCAATATATTGTCCCCTAAGGTATTGAAAAACCCCATCTGGGACCATGATACAGCGCAACCAGGCTTCCCTGGAAATGTGCCCAGTTGTCATGCCAGAAGATATTCTGCAGCACGAGATCACGTCAGACCTCGAGCCTCCTCCATATGAATGCCAAGGGGTGTTTGAATCAGATTCTGAGGAAGGAACTTCTGAGGTTCCCATTCAAGGACCATCTACAGTGGTGGACATGCCTCTAAGGTTCCAGACACCTTCTCTACCATCTGCATTGGCAGGAACAGGAGGTATGCAAACACAATACTCCCTCATAAATCCTCATTCTCCAGCATGGGGTCTGGCATGGATTCACATGCTCATGAATATTCCCCGTCGTCAGGCTGGGAATCCTCGGTAATGAAAAAATCAGTATCAGTTTCGTTTCTGATCTGTCTTTCGTAGTAGTAACCAATCACTGATCTCTGCGTCATACTGACCACAGCCAATGACTGCCCTCTACCTAAGCCCCGCCTCTGGCAGCCATCTTCAGATTTTTACCACACGTTCAAGTGTTGGGAGTCCTCGTGCTTAGCTCTCGAGCTTTTACTGCGTGTTTCGCGCTTTTTCAGGTGAATTTTCACATTTTTTCGGTTAATCGAGCCTCAAGCTCCACCGTTTCTACTTCCGTTAACGGCTACCCGTTGCGGGATTTCCTACGCCCCTCAAGGGTGAAGATTTCGTCGAATCAACTTCTTGGAGGATTCCAGAGGATTCACGGCCTACTTCAAGATGGCCCAGGATGCTAGTTCGTCGCCCGGACCCAAGCTGTTTCGCAGCTGCCCTGGATGCGGGCTGCAGAATGTGTTTAAGGAAGACGAACATTCGCGATGCCTCTACTGTCTTCATGGGGACAAGACTCTTGTAGAGAAGGACTGCCAGTTTTGCAAGAACTTGTCGGAGCGGACCATAAGGGACCATCGATCCCGTCTCGCAAGCTGGTTGGAGAAGGGCTCGACGGGTGAGAAGAAGAAGAAAGGGTCCGAGCGGGCTTCTAAGTCCTGTGCGGGCGCCCCGGCGACGGGGGCCCAACACCAGGCCAAGCGCCGTGAGTCCGCTGGCTCCGGGAGCGCCGAAAGGTCAGGCTCTTCGGTCGCCAGGCAGGGCGCACCTTCCCCTGCACCGTCAACCACAAGCCAACGCTCCGGTTCGGGGAAGAGAAAGTCCGAGACCCCGGGTAAGCTTCGGGTGTTGGACATGCCGTTCGACGGCAGCAACTTGTTCGGGAAGGCGGTGGACGAATCCCTCCAACCCATAAAAACGGAGATGGCCCGCGCCGTAGTAGCCCTTCAGCAACGGCGGCCCTTTCGGAGCTCCGGAGGCAGACAGGGTGCCTCCAAGGGATCCAGCGGTGGCTCGTCGTCCTACTGCCAGGCGGCACGCTCCTCGTCTCAGGAGGCCTACAGGGGTCGCGGCAAGCAGGGAGCGCCTCGCCGCCGTCGGCAAGGTGGCCAGGGCGGCAAGGCCACCACCTCCAAGCAGGACTGAACCGGCCGTGGTCTCGGGCCCCCACCGAAGCACCCCGGTGCTAGGCCGGCTGACGAATTTCGTCGGTGTGTGGAAGTCCATCTCCACCGACCATTGGGTGCTGGATACCCTGGCAAGAGGACACTGTATCAAATTCCTGAAGAAGTGCCCTCACGTTCCACCTGTGGCCAGGAAGGAAAATCACGTCCCGCAACTGCTGTTGGAAGTACGGGCGATGCTCAGGAAAGGCGCCGTATTTAAACATCACCGTAGTCTAATTGTCCCTCATATGTGGGCTATGAGTTCACGTTTCTTCTGACCGCTGTATTAAAGCGCAGGAACAAGGCAAATCCTTACTTTTTTATCTGAAGTGTCCCTCCTGGTATCCTTCGTTTTCTCTCGGGTGTCCCCCCAGTAACCATTCGTTTTCTCTCGGGTGTTCCCAGGGTAACCACTTTTTATCTCGGGTGTCTATCCCGGTAACCACTTTTTATCTCAGGTGTCTATCCCGGTAACCACTTTTTATCTCTTATACTTGAGTCATTAACCCCTTATATATATACAGTCTTCTCTACTTCTGACTATTTTTTTATTTTTCTCTGCCACCCTCCATTACCTTTCCCTTACTTGTTCTAATGCCTACAAGACATTTGCCAGAGTAGTAACAAGTTTATTGTTTCACTCACCGTTCGCATCTTTTCCTCTCTGGAGCTTTGGGATCACCGCCCCTTCCTCTTCAGCCTCTTGCGGTCTTTTCGTCTGATTGGCTGCCCGTGGGAATGAGAAGGATTATGCTTGGAAAGCAGGTTCCTTCAGATCCACTGCAGATTTTTTGGAAATTATATTATCATTGTCCACAGGAAGCTTCTCAGTCTACTCAGCTGGAATGGCGGAAGGTCTCGTAATATTGCCGAAGGCCTAGCGTTACTTTGCGCCGTCGGTCTATAGGTGTCTTAGAATTATATAATCAATAATCAATGGCCGAAACCATCCTCATGCTACAAAGTGTACAGGAGGGCAGTGTTTCCACTGACGGGCCCATAGGTCAGTGCTCCCCCTCTAGTACCTGTAAGACAAGATAGCTGCACCTGTGTGAGGAATGGGGGTGCAGGATTCACTTACTCCAACACGACTCAATAAGGAGGACTCAGTAGTTTGGCAAAGGGAAGTCCGTTTAATGACAAGTACAGAAAACTGGGAAACAAATGGTAATCAGCAGCTTTGCAATCACCTGTCTCGCTTCAACTCCCAAATTCTTCATTCAGACAGCAACATTTATAGCGAATTTTCATCATCAATTGACATGTACCACTCAAAGTAGAGCATTTCTATTGCTCGGGAAAGGTAACTTAAGTATATGTGTCTATAGGACCTTAGATTACATGGTCCATTGTGATTGGGTGGGTTACACCCCTAGACATAAATCTCCACTTTAATTAGCAGCATGCAGAATGGACACCAAGGTGCCTAGTGCCCCAGGATTCACCCAGCCTCTTTCCATCAATCAGTATTTTAGGGCTATGTGTCAATTAGTTGGCTGGGTATGGCCTCGAAACTGTAGCCTCTTATCAGGAAAAGTTATGGCATCCTTGGGTTCTGGATGACATCAGGCGGTGGTACCTCTTCGCGCCTGGCTGGTCACGTGTTAGTTCACCATGAATCTGCTTCAGTTTCCAGCTTTATTGTATTTAATTCTTCTTTGGCCTCGCCGCCTGCCTGGGCCTCCCTTATCTTGACATTCACGGGGCAGGCTGGTATGCTCTGAAGTTTTGATTCTTCTTAGCTGACGCTCTCCTCCCCTTCTCTGGTTGACCTCGATTTCCCAGGCATGAGCTGCTCTTTGTTGAGTTTCGATTCCGCTCTTCCTCATGGCTTTGGCTGAGATATGAAACCTGGCCTGTTAGGCCTCTGGCCGCCTGGGCATACTTGCTTTTACAAAATGAAGTTGCACTTGTATAGCGTGCCTTATTGAGGTAGATATATGGTTGGCGCTTGCAGCTCTATTCTTCTACTAAGCATTGCAGGCAGTATCGTTTTCTTAGCTTCTTGCGTTCCAAGCCCATTTACACGCGTTAACTGGTTAGCTACTTCCATTTTGCCTCATAGCAACATTTCCTTACGTTTCAACATTGTCTCTTTTCCTGTGTCCATTACATCTAGTTTTCATAGCTGCTCACACTGGCGTGTTATCCTTGATAGCCGTTTTCGTTGATCCGCGAGTCTGTCCAGGCCCTTGTGTCATTTCCACTGGCCTTCCATTAAGGCTTTTTGGGTCTCCTCGTGGACCGTCTGTAGATACTCTTCATTTCGTCTCAGCTACTGGTATGGTTCTCTAAGAGGGTATCGTGCAGCCAATGACTGTCTGGTTATGGGCGCTTCAACAGGTATGGCTCTTCTGATGTACACCGGGCAGAGTCCCCGCGCAGCTCTCTGTTGGTTCATTTGCTCCTCATATGAAACATACCTTGGCGACTACGCTTCTGGTACCTCGAAATGGGGGGCAAGGGTGCAGGCCATGTCTGGGACCTCCTCTACATCACCACATAGCATGATTGAAATTAGTGCTCTTCCCAATCCGAACCAGGAGTCGGCACCATCATTTACTCTCTGGAGCCGAAGTAGTCCCATTGGGGAAAAGACTGAGGGCAGCTTCCAATGGAAATGGGGTGGCAGTCCCCAGGGTTAATTGATTAGCTTCTGACAGAGATTTGGACGGACAATTTTAGATTGGGCCTGTGGGCCGCTACCATTGTAGATAATGCCATTTTCACCGGCCAGAAACATGGATGGCAATTTGACCAATTGCAAATGTATATGAAATATGTGTGATGTATTTTTTTTTAAAAACACTTTTTAACTCACAATATACAGACAATTAACAAAACCAAATAATTCAAACAAACAACTATCCACTGCAAACAAACCAGTCTTTGTAAGACCTATTACCACAACAAACCCACCATACCACCCTGGCTCCCTCCCGCCGATCTGGCTCCTGCACTAGCCTGTGACTTGCGTTAGCCTACATCATTTAACTCCTGGTCAATGCTCCTATTCAAAATCCTTAAGGTATTTGTGGCATCTATGTCATCTATCGGGTAATGGCCTCCTGGATGGCCTCAGTGGCCTACGGAGCATATAGGCCTTGCAACAGAGTGATCCAAGCTGCCACCGCTTCATCCACGGCTGGAAGGCCGAAGTGCACCGCCCCCTCCAAGCCTTGGTCTCAGCCTGCAGCTATTTTCTGAAATCCTGCCACCAATCCTCTGTTAGGGCCCCACGGTGCTTTAAATGCCATCACAATTCTACGTTTGGCCAGTGTGTATGCGAAATCCTTCATCTTATGAACGTGCCTCGCACCCTTCGGGTGCGGGAAATGGACCAACAAACATGCTGCAGGGGAGAGAACAACCAGGTTCAGCCCTCTCCTGTACATTCTAGCTGCTACCTCTTCCCAATATTTCCGCACAGTAGGGCATACCCAGAACATATATAGTATACCAGCCACCTCAGAATTGCACCACGGGCAAAGTCTATTTCCTGACCAAGGGAAACGAGAAATCCTCTTGGGGGTTAGATAGGCTCTATGTGTCACAAATAGCTGAATCAGTTGTAATCTAGCGTTCTGGGACACTCTCATATGGTATCCTAGAATTTCCTTCCATTTTGTATCCGAGAAAGAGGCTCTGAAGTCTTCCTCCCACTTGCATCTGACTGCCAATGGTGCAGGGGGACTGCCCGTAAGCAATAAATCATATATCCTGGATATGGTATGTCCGCCCTCTGGTATGTCGTACAGGATGTCCATAACTGAATGCTTTTCCATTGACTCTTCCCTTGTGGGCCAACGGCCTATGATCACCCTCCTAATCATGCAATATAATAGGTTTTGGTCCCAGTGTATCTCAGTAGTGTCCTCTTTCTTCTTTTGTTGATGGGGCAGGCTCCGATTCACATCCCACGACGCTCCGGCATTTATATTTCTTAGTGTCTGCTGTGTATACTGAGAGGTGAGGCTGTTTCATGCGGTTTCGCTGAGACTGTCATTTTAAAGCCACTCTTGCTAAATTTCCAGCATATTTTAAAACTTGGACTTTTATGCTGCTAAAGTTTTTATGAATGTTGTATCACATTGATTATTTGTTTACCTTGTATGCACTATTGAATGTGGGTGTGTTAGTAAACCCACTGGGAACGTAAGACTTACACTAGCTAGGACGCTGCAGTCGCGGCAGTCCTCTTTCTTCTTTGTTGAGGAGGTGGGCTCTGATTCACATCTCTCGACGCTCTGGCATTTATGTGCCATAGCATTCTCCAGCGCAGCGGTTGCATCGTCAGCACGCCAAAGGCGCGCTTAAGACAAGCCAGTCTGTGCCCGTCCGTACAACAGATGTCCAGGACGACAGAAGCTATACACCAGAGAGAGACTTTTGCCCCTCGCATCCTCAATATTGTTTTTCCGTTGGGATGGAGGAGTATAAATAATCCTGCCATGTTAACAGGTTTTCAGCAGCAATCCACGCAGGGACCTCTACCTATGAACTTAATATTGATGTTACTTAACACTAGATCCTTAGCGGCACATACGGCCGAAATTTACAATCTTGTAACTGGCCGATGTCCTAATCTGCTTTTCCTTACATAGACTTGGCTTCAGGAGGGCTCAGCACCCTCTCTGGTACAGGCCATGCTGGAAGATTTTAGAATGATTCATCTTGACCGCCTTCCACCCCAAGTAGGTGGTGGGGTGTCAGTAATGTTCAAATCTACTGTGGTGGGCACTCGGCTCTGCTGTCCTCACTCCTTGACAATGGAAACTGTGCTGCTGAGGTGTGTGATGTCCCCTGTTTTCACCTGTCACTTCCTGCTGATCTACTGCCCTCCAGGGCCTCACACTGGGTTTCTTGAACCCCTGGTCGACCTGGTGGCCAATCTTCATTTGAAACAAACGCAGCTTATGGTTCTTGGCGATCTTAATTTAAAATGTAATGAACCTAGGGCTCCGGCTCTTGATTTATTCTTCACTAGTCTGTTGGACTTGGATCTTTCCACCCACCTTTTGGGTAATACCCTGGATCTGGTACTGGCTAGTGAAGCGCTGTTATCTGTTCAAGCAGTCACGTCGGTTTTGTGGTCTGACCGCTTCCTGGTGACTTGTAAATTTAAAGTTGGTCGGGCCCCTGTTAGGATTTCTCCACCACGGGTATGGACACGGGGCTGGTGATCAGCTGATCTGTCAGGCCTGGCTACGCTGGTTAAAGCTAAGTGGCAAGCGGTTCCATACATCTTTCTCGCTACTCTATGTGGCTTGCTACTTGAAGCCACAGATGCTATTGTTCCTCGACGGCTTGTTCAACCTCAGCGACTTTCTTCGGAACCCTGGTTCACTGAACATGTCAGAGCAGCCCGTCTTAAACTCAAACAATCGGAGCACAAATGGCACAAGGCATATGATTGCAACTCAAGAGCTACAAGGCTGTTCAGTAGCTTATTTCCTGGCTATTACTGCTGCCAAGAAAGTGTACTTTGCCCAGAAAATTGAGGCTGCTTTATGTCAGCCCAAAGCTCTTTTTACTGCAGTCAAATCATTGGCTCTGTCAGACAAACTCTCTCCTATGTTAAGTCCTTCTCAGGCCCGCTATGACTCTCTGTCTCTGTTTATTGTGTCTAAAATAGAGGCCATTCGTAACAATATCCTCCTGTGCGTCAGTACTTGCCCCTGAAAGGCAACAGATAGGCCTGGGCAATCTAGTTACAGTGGAAAAATTGGGTTATTTTCCGCTCTTTTCTGAGGAGTTGGTATCCACTGCCATACAACATATTGGATCTGGCTCTCCCCTTGATGTAGTGCCATTAACTATTATGAAAGCGTTATCTCTGGATCTCCTTATGGAACTCAAGTCTGCTATAAATGTCTCATGTCAGTCTGGGGTTATTCCGTTGGAATTGAAGATCGCTATGGTCATTCCTCTCTTGAAAAAACCTTCTCTGGATCCATCCCTTCTCTCTAACTTCTGTCCTATTTCTCTGCTTCTGTTTTCTATGAAGTTGCTGGAATCTTTGGTCTCTCCTCTTCTTTCCTCTTTTTTGGAATCTTTTAAACTTCTTGACTCTGCCCAATCTGGTTTTAGGCCTGGTCAGGGCACCGAAAGTGTATTGATTTCAGTTTTTGATGACATGGCTAGAATGGTTGATGCCTTGATTCTTTTAGATCTGTCAGACCAACCCACCAGGCTTACCCACCTGTCAGCATCTCGGGCCAGGTGTTGGCCTGGTTCTCCTCTTTCTTGGCTGACCACACTCAGGTGCGCTCCCTTGACTCCTTTCTCACTGGCTCCTGCTGCCTCTCCTGTAGTGTTCCGCAGGGCTCTGCCTTGTCACCCATTCTTTTCAACATTTACATCTGGCCGTTGATTTGTATCATCCACTCCATCGACGTCAGGTGCTACTCTTACGCCGAAGATGCCCACATCCTGATACAGTTAGATCTTAAATGGACTGAGGTGTCATTGTGCCTCCATCAGTGCCTGACTGCTGTTGGTGAGTGGATGAGTCGCAATTGGCTGAAAATGAATTGGGACAAGACGTAGGTGATGGTGGTAAGGGACCCTCCCGATCCCACACTTTGAGTGTCTTCGTTTTGGCCCTCATCCCTTTGTATTCTTCCTGTTCCTGTGGCCAAGGTGAGGAATTTGGGAGCAATTCTTTCATCCTCTTTTTCTATGAATGACCAAGTGATTTCTGTATGCAAAGCCGGTCACTTTCACCTTAAAATTCTAAGGAAGGTGCTCCCTCTGTTACTGGGTTCTCTTCATCCTCCGGTGGTTGCTTCCTTGGTGCTGAGCAGACTCGACTATTGTAACTCTTTATATCTTGCTCAGCCCAAGGGCATGATCCAGCGGCTCCAACGTCTACAGAACTTAGCTGCTTGGGTGGCTACGGGGTCTCCTTATGGGGCCCATGTTTCCCCTGTGCTATGTACTCTCCATTGGCTTCCAGTCATGCAGCGGATTAAGTTTAAGGCTCTGTGCATTGTACATCGGGTGCTGCACGGTCAGGGGTCAGAGTACTTTCAGGCTAAATTTACTCTGTATATCCCCACCCGCCACCTGCGATCAGCATCTGCTGGCTTGTTGTTGGTTCCGACCTTTCGTAGATCACGTATTGGAGGACGTGTTTTCTCGGTTGTTGCCGCTCAAATGTGGAATGACCTGCCTTTTACAGTCAAAACTTGTCAAACACCTGCTGTTCAGGAGAGTGCTTAAAACATTATTGTTTTAGTTCTCATTGGGCCTTGGCTATTTGACTGCTGCCTTTCCTCTCTAGAGCAAAGATACCTCCGGGTGAACGTTGCGCTGTACAAATTTCACTAACATAACATAACATAGTGGCAACTAATTCACCGAATGGTATGAAAGTTGTGTCCCTTAATAGATCCCGTATCGTAACCACCCCGCCGGGTTCCCAACTATATCCCCAGCCATGCTTGTGTGAACGTCGATACTACAGATATCAAGGGAATCTGTGCAGAAATTGGGTCAGTAAGCCCCATGTGTTTGAGTGCCCTGCCCCCACACTCACACCCCCAAAGACACAGGGAGCGACCCAATGTGTGCTCAAGGCCTCTTATCCCATAATAATTCCTTTAAGTAGAAGCGTGGCTCTGTACGCATGAGCATTCGCGTGTCATGGTTGGGCCCATCTGTCAGCCAGTCAACTACAAGTTGCAGCTGTCCCGCTAGGTAATACAACTCAAAGTGTGGAACCCTTAGTCCTCCTTCGTCATAGGGCCTCCGTAGGGATGACAGCGCTGTCCTGGTCCTGACTTTCTGCTACAAGAAACGTCCGCATATGGAGTCTAGCATCCTGAAGAAGGACTTGGGTATATAGCATGGGACATTTCCAAATCGGTGTAACAGCCGAGGTAAAACCACCATTTTTTAAAATTTGTATTTATTGACTGGCTGTAGAAACAACCTTTCAAGATAAACAAAATTTCATCATACAATCTTTAAAAACAGCAATACGTAAAAGTCTGCGTTAAGAACAGAGTGCATATATATAAAAAGTATAGAATCTAACATACTTTATCAGACTTTACGACCAGCACTTAATTTCTAGCTCTGTTTTAGATCAAGCTCATTTAAAAAGACTGTAGTGCAATTTAACCTACATACGTCTTGCACCAAAAATTAATAACCGTAGTTCTTCACTATCGATCAGTGTATAAAAGGTAAAACATTGTGCAAAATATTTAGTATGTAGTGCATATAGTACAGGGCAGTAGGCAACAACGTGCTTTAAGGTTTCAGTGAATTCACTATTTTTACAGAATCTACAGACATTCTCACAGGCCGCCAGTATTTTCAGTCTACACATTATATCCTTAGGAGGCCATAGATTAAAATGGAATCGCATGTAATCATCTCTGAGCTTCGGATACGGATATTTGATGAGGTATGATTCGGTGGTTCTAAACCTCTTGTGTCCAAATTGTGCTGGAATCCAATCATTAAGATTTTGGCATGATTCTAAAGTGTGAATCCAGTCAGTGTGGTAAAACTTAACTTTAGCGTGATTGGGTTTATTGAGCACGGTGTCTATAGAAATATCGGCATCAATGAGAATGTCAATTGGCATATTTCGCCAGTTTTTAGGGTAAGGGTGTTCTGAATATAGCAAATATTGACCTAAAATACAGGTGATGTCATTATACTGCAATGATATAAGGCACTTCCTTAAAAATGCAATCATTTTCCAGGCAACCATATTATATAGTGATAGGGAACCCAGTTCAAAGCGAATTAAGGGAACAGATACGCAATTCGGCAGATTGACTATTGCTTGCCAAAATTTGCCCTCCAACTGATCCCAGAAGGCTCGCGATTTCATTATTCTGACTTCCGAACCATATGTTATGATTAGCGTCACTTTTAATGAAAAAAACGTCAGCAAATGACTACATGTGAATTTACTAAATTTATAGGAAATTACCTTATATTGTGAAATCAGGGTTTGTAGTTTCGACGTTATGTCAGTCAAATGCAGAGATTCGTTCTTTGTGTTATTAATCATGACCCCCAAATATCTGTAGGACGGTGTAATAGAGATGGAGTCTTGTCCTAAAGTCCAAATGAACTTTTTTTTTTTCGAGGATTTGACATAATGGCATTCCATTATTTGTGTTTTTTGGTAGGTTTATAGACATACCGTTTTCAGATGCATAGGAGGCTAGCCCTTGAATCAATCTTCGAAGACCAGCCGGTGTTTTTGAGAGGAGAATGAGATCATAGGCATAGAGAATCAACAGAACCTGATCCGAGCCTAGTTTAGGGGCATCGCAATTAATATTCTGGAATTTCACACCCATATCGAGAATAAACAAGTTAAATATGGTAGCTGCAAGAATACACCCTTATTTTAGTCCTCGGAATGTAAGAGGGGGGGCTGTTAATTGACCATCAAGGGTTAATCGAACACAGATAGAAGTGTTTGTATGGAGAAGGGAAATCAATTTAACTACCAAAAATGGACAACCCATAGATATCAATTTACGAACCATGAGTAAACGATCAATAGCATCAAAGGCTTCTTTGAAGTCAACAAAAGCTATGTAAAGAGATTGCCTTTGATGACGACAAAGAGCTTTGATAGAGGAGAGAGTAATGATGTTGATCACAGTACCTTTACCAGCAACAAAGCCTGTCTGCGACCGTATGTTGGTTGAATCAATCCACTGGTGTAGATCTCGCAAAATTTGTGAGGCAAAAATGATTCCCGGTGCGGCCAAAAGGGCGATAGGCCAATAGTTGGTTGGATTCAGACGATCGCCCTTTTTAAATATTGGCACGATTAGAGAACTACACCAGAAAGTAGGAATTATTTTAGCAGTTACAACATGCGTGAATATCTCACACAGAATACTGGCCCATAGGTCAGGGTGCTGTTTCAGCGTGAAGTTAGAGAGGCCATCAGGGCCAGGGCTCTGGACCTATTAGCTTTGTGAATGTAGTAAAGGATGTCTTCTATGGTGAAAACTAACGAAAAGGGTCCTTCTAAATTTGGCACAGTAGAAAGTGGGCAAGAGGTTGGCGCTGCATATAAGCGAGAAAAGTGAGCTTGTCAAGCAGACGAGGAGACATCATTTATCTGCATTGAGCATTGGGAATTGATATGCGTTTTCGTGATTAGTGCCCACATATCTGCAGAATTTTTTGCGGCCAGTTGGCTCAACATATTCTCTCTATCATTCTGGAATAGGCAGGCCCAATAGGCTCTCCTCCAATTTCTATATTGGGTCTTAATTGTTTTTAGTGAAGACCATCGCAACTCGGCCGGTAAAGATAATACTAATTTTCGCTCTCTCTGGAATTGAGCTTTTCTTTTCTGCATACTAAGGTCAAAGGTATGAGCAGTAATTCTAGAAATGGCTGACCTGGCAGTAGTAGTAAATTGAAACAGCAGTTTTGTATAATCAAAGTCAGGTTCCATCAAAGACTTTGGATCAGAAGAGGTAAATTTAAGCCTGTCAGCAAGTTGTATTAGCTTAGGTTCAGGCCAATGTAACCTATTCCGACCACAATTAACCTGTATGGGTCCTGCCATAACAGCTACAAGTTGGTTCCAAACATGGGCATTACATTGCCATTTAAGGTTTAACATATTGTGGTCGCTTTCAGGAGCAGGAGAGGCTTGAAAACCTTTCAGGGATTGGAACAACTGACAACTAACATAAATATGATCGATAATTGCTGTAGAATTCCCTCTCTTCCAGGTCGAGTGAGGCGGACAGTCCTCGGGGAAAAGTGCCAGGAGGGGCAATGGGTTAACCAGGTTTCCTGCAAAATAATAATATCGTGATCTACAAATTTAATAATAGAGGGGGAGAAAAGGTGCCTGAATCCTCTCGTATTCCAGCTCAATAATGAAAGAGAAAGAATAGTTGATGGTCTAGACTCAATTGGTTGAGCACCGGCAGTTACATTTGGTAGGAATCTGGATAGGGGTATTGGAAAAGGTCACAGATTTAGGAAGTGTGTCTGTCTGGTGCTGTGGTCTACTATGAATAATAGTTGGTCTCAATTTATCTGTTGAAAGCTCAACTCATAGTTTAAAAAGATCAGAGCGAGACGGCCCATAATGTGTTCAGCACAACTCTTGATTGAAGCCAGAGTCTAGCGGTAGAGAGGTCACGGGTGGAGGGAAATTCTACCTGTTCAATATCAGTGGTAGTAATGTCCTCGAGGGAAAAAATATCTCCAAATATTGCTAGGATACTGGACCGATTCAAATCATATTGGGTAAAAGGCGAGACTCTGCATTTGATGATCAAAGAATGGAATGCATGTTTTGTTCCAAGATTATGCGGGGCAGATTGAGAAACTAACTGCCCATTATTTCGAGTAGCGAGAGAATTTGGAAGGTGAAGCGAATCAGCAGAGCGTCTAGGAGGCAGGGAAGAAGTGTTGGTATTTTGTAGAAAAGTTGGATTTGTTACAGGTTGTTTAAGTGGAACATTATCATGTTGGGTACTTGATGTTCCTACAAATAGCTTGTGCTTGAGCATATATTGCTCAATAGCCGTGGCTAGTAGATAATCAAGTGAAGGCACCACCGTTCCATCAGTAAAGCCATTTGTACGCACGGAATCAGCTATAGATTTGATATCGGTTTCTATGTCTCCCATCTTAGCCGGCACAGAAGCAGAATCTAGAGGTCTGACAGTGAGAGGCGTTGAGAGTGTTGGTGCTGCACGGGGATTAGAGACACTAGTGCTGTCAGTTGCGCTGCTCTTAGTCTTGTCAATGGCAAGGGACAAATTGGTAGATTGGGTAGACAAATATAAATCTATCTCCTTTCACAGGGCAACACGTCTTAGACATAGCTCAGAGCCCTTAGAGTCATTGTTTTATAATTTATGGGAATTACACGACAGATGCGCTTCCAGGAGAATAGGAGACTTTTTTCCAATTAGGGCCACAATTTCATTCAAGGGAGCGTATACGGCAGCCAATACCGTTGGAACTGTGTCCTTCAACTTCTTTTCAACTGCTAGTTTGGCATATTTATTTTGGACCGCTTTAGCGGCCATTGTGATTTTTGTTCTAGACTGTAACTTTACTGCTTTTATGAAAGATTTAGCAATGGACGGGAGAATCCGTAAGTTTGGTTGATTTTAGGTTTTTTCTCATTTTTCGCGCATAGTGTGTTTTTAGTGGTATCTTGATTAGGTGGGGGTTTGCCAGAAAATATTGCAAAAAGTTCTTTTGATGGGATTAGGGACGTCCCAGAGCAATTGGTAGAATTTGGGACAACTGGGGGATGCTTAGCGGCAAGGTTCATCTCGGGATAGCCAACATCCCGAATGACTTGGGGGGGGGGGGGGGGGGGAAGGAAGACCGGTTGAACCAGGAGAGGCAGGGTCGAAATTAGATGTGAGCCGATTTTGATCAAAAATCAGATCAGTCTGTTGAGCATTTATTTGTAGATGAGAGCATAATGGAGTTTGGCAGCTGGTTAATTTGACAAGCTGCCTATCTTGTTTCTCCAGCTTTATAGTCAAAGTTTCATATAACTTAAAAAATGAAGAAATGGCAAGGTTCATAGCATGCAGTGTAGTTTCCATCAAAATGGTGGACGATACTGCTTCAATGAGAGAAAGAGGGAGGGGAAGAAAAGAAGGACCAGGTAAAGAGTTAAGCGGGGTCGGGACAGTATAGGATGAAACTGACATTGAGTTCCTATCAGAATAGGTGTGTGAAACTTCAGGTAGATGGTAATTGGATTCACACTCTTCAGCGCCATCCAAAAAGGACGAGTTAGAGTGGAGTTCAATCACAGCTTGATCATTTGTCAAACCAGCGGTGGTGGAAGCCAAAGGCGAGAGAACCGATGTAGTCGGTAAAAAGGGGCAAGGTGCAATCAAAGCATCCAGCTGTTTCGGGGGAAGCATGACTGCACCAGCAGAATCGCCTATCTCACAGATGGGAGTTAGAGACTTTTGCAGATTCTCCATATTTATGAATTTTTAAAAAAAACATTTTTTATTAATTTTTCACAACCAAAAAACAAACACATAAAAAACCAAACTTAGTGGTACAAGTTGTGCATTTTGTGTAGTTCGTGTCGCAGTTAAGCCATAGCCACTACAAACCCTTTCCCTCCCCCCTCCACAACCCGAGCCTATTCCATTTTACTGTCCACCATGTCCTCTGGGGGTACATCCTGTTCCGTGTCTTGGGAGATATTGTCTCTCTCAGACCTTTCCTGGGTAGAGCCCGTTAGTGTGGCCACTCAGTGCCTCCAGGCCATTAATGTATCTACCTCTTCCTCCCCATCTCTGTTAGTTGCCTCAGTCCATACTGCTGTTTCAGTTTCAGCCCACATTTTAAGATCATTCCACCAAACCTCTATCTTTGGTCTATTGCGCGCTTTCCAGCCCATAGCAATTCTCTGCTTAGCCAGTATATAGGCCAGGTCCTTGAGTTTGCTCACATGTTTGAACTTGCATGGTCTAGGGAACCCCCCCATCATGCATTCCCATACCGACTCCACCATTAGCGTGATGCCTTTCTCTGCTTGACGATCGGCCACTTCTTTCCAAAATTCGCCAATTTCTGGGCATGCCCAGAACATATGTGTCATCGCAGCATCCGCTTCTCCACATTTGGGGCATGTTTGTATTCCTGTGTTCTCAAATCGGGCTATCTTCTGGGGGGTCATATACGTTCTGTGAGTTACATATAGCTGGATTTGTTGGAGCCTTGCGTTCCTAGACACCTTTTAATGGTACCTTTGTGCCCTCTCCCTCTGCCCATCAGTCATACTTTCTCCCCTTCCTCTTCCCACTCCTGTCTCAGCTGAGTCACTCCCTTCCCCACCCTAGTCATCAATAGTTCGTAGATCCGAGAGATCTCATGGCCTCCCCCTGCAATGTCGTATATTTTGTCTATCCCTGTGTCTGGTTGGTCTGCCAGCGCTATTTCAGACCATGTTTCTTTCACTCGTAGTAGCAATCTAGTGTACGTGATATATTGCCCAAGATGTAGGCCAGTATCTTCAACCAGTTTGGTAAATTCCAATATGTTCCCCTCTTGCCACATATCTCCCAATGTTACAATACCTATCGGTTCTCAGTATCTGCGTATTGTCTGCCGCAGTTGCGCGTCTTCCTTGGTCAGTGCCACCAGCGGTACCTGCGGAGAGCACAGGGTTGTGTCTCCTATGGCTTGACAAGCTTTCTGCCACATTTGCCATCCTAGTTCCAGGGTATCCCTTCAATTCAGCCTTGGGCAGCCACACCCATTCTCTCAAGAAAAATGGGGCACAGTCTGACCTCAGCAGTCTGGATTCGGCTGTTGAATCTTCTGACAGCCACTTGGCCACATACTGTAACTGGCTAGCCCTGTAATAGACCTCAAAATTGGGGAGTTTTATACCACCTTTATCATATGTTTTCTGTAGTTTCCACAGGGCTGTTCTATTCCTGGTGTTGTGCCAGATAAAACCTCTACATATGCTCTGGAGCCTGACAAAGAACCGTCTAGGTATCAGATATGGTATGTTGCCAAAGAAGTGAAGCAACCTGGGCAGCACCACCATTTTCAATAAAGCTGCACTTCCCATCATAGCCAATGGGAGTTTAGCCCAGAATCTCATGCTGTTCTCAATGTTCGTCACTGCCTTTTCTGTATTATATTTATGTTCATTTTCAACGGCAGGGTAGATGACTATTCCCAGGTATCTAAAAGTTTTGGTCTCCCAGGGTATTTGTAGGTTGGGCAGGTGCTCTCGCGGGATCTCTTTATATCTCCCTAGGGGGAATATGCTCGACTTTTTAGGGTTGACTGCAATACCCGAAAGCAATGCAAATCGTTTCATTACTCCTAGGATGTATTGCAGGTTCTCTTCAGGGTATTTCAGGTATAATAACATATCGTCTGCATATAGTGATATTCGATGTGGCCCTCCTTTGGTGAGAATCCCAATCTCTTCGTGTTGTTGTCGTAGGTATAGGGGTTCTAGTGAGAGAATATATAGCATTGGGGACCATGGGCACCCTTGTCTGTTACCTCTACTGAGCTGCTATCTTTCAGAGATAACTGCCCCTGTCTTAACCCTGGCTAGTGGTGAGCTGTACAGTAGTCTGACCCATTTCAAATATTCAGGCCCTATTCCATATTTCTGTAGTGCTGCCATCAGCCACGGCCATTTAACAGAATCGAAGGCCTTCACCGCATCCAGGGACACGATTGCAACTTCTTGTCCCCCTTCCTCTGTCTGTTCCATGACCCTGTGAAGTCTTCTGAGATTGTCGGCTATGTTCCTGTGCGGGACATATCCCGTCTGATCGGGATGAAAAAGTCTACTTATGACCCGTCTCAATTTCCCCGCCAGCACAGCTGTGAGAATCTTACTATCCTGGTTCAGCATGGACAGCGGTCTGTAGGATCGGCGGTCCATGCTCGACTTATTGGGTTTAAGGATCAGAATTATTATTGCCTCTCATAGGGACTCTGGCAGCATTCCTATTTTGAGGGATTCATTTAGCATAGTTAACAGCGGAGGTAGCACTTCCGTCTTCTCCATATTTATAAATAATAAGGTTTCACTCCCTTTGAGCACGGTTACATCTGAAACTGGCAATGTAGAGATAGGCATAAATGATGGTGCAGTATTTGCAACAGTTCCACAGGCTGTGGAAGAACTTGTACTAGGTAACATGTAATTAGAGCCTAAGGAGAGCAGCATCTGCTGTATGTCGGAGGATACTACCTTCGAAGAAGGACCATTGTGTTTTGCCACTCGTGAGGCAGATAATATAAGCGGGTGCCGAGTGCTGCCCATTTGTTTTCTTTTCAGATTATT
This sequence comes from Ambystoma mexicanum, assembly GCF_040938575.1. NCBI lineage: Eukaryota > Metazoa > Chordata > Amphibia > Caudata > Ambystomatidae > Ambystoma > Ambystoma mexicanum. Next base: position 869,090,532 of record NC_090933.1, on the reverse strand, counting down.
AGATGTTGAGGATAGCGGCTTAGGAGTGGGCATGTCTGTTTTCAAGGAATATGCACGTTTCATTTCACAACTTCTCGTGCTGAGTTAGGTTAGGCTCAAATAAGCCTAGTAATAATAAAAATTATCGCAAAAATAGTGAGTAACAGAGAACGCCAGACGTGGCCCCGTAAACAGCTAACAAATACTTAGCATTCACTTATAATTTTATATCTAAAATATAAAAGGAAATATTAAGAAATGGTGCCTCATTATAAAATAAATACTGGCATGTGGGAGAATTGGGCACAAGAGGAAAGATTTTAGACAGCAGTAAATAATCAGAGGAGAGCAATATATTCCATAGATGCAGGCTAAGGAACGCCCGATTTGTGGAGCTGCCAGAGTCCGACTCTCCTCTCTCACCCTACAGGAACTATCAGAGAAGCAGTCTGATAATGTAGACTTGTAGTACTCACAAGGTTCTTTGTAGGTTGCAGACAAACGTCTGGCACGCTAGTAACGTGACCTGGAACACAGGAGCACAGGTCACAGCCAAACAGCTAAACAGAAATTAGCTCCAGACCTTACAGCCACAAGGGTGGATGTGCCGGCGATAAAAGCTTCCTTGAGGAGTCACGTGATCCGCCACGTGACCGGGTGATGCTCTGCCCCTCCTGGGAACGATACGGGCAGCAAGAGCTGGTGCTGGCAGTGCTGCGTTTGAAGTGATACAGCTGGTAAGATCCAAATGCAAATATTGACTGCACACTCTCAGAGAGTGGATTTCAGCGCCACAAGGGTGGATGTGTCAGCGAAAAAAACTTCCTTGAGGAGTCAAGTGATCCGTCACGTGACCGGGTGATGCTCCGGCCCTCCTGAGAACGATACGGGCAGCAAGAGCGGGTGCTCGCAGTGCTGCGTGTGAAGTGATACAGCTGGTAAGATCCAAATGCAAATATTGACAGCACACTCTCAGAGAGTGGATTTCAGCGCCACAAGGGTGGATGTGCCAGCGAAAAAAGCTTCCTTGAGGAGTCACGTGATCCGTCACGTGAGCAGGTGATGCTCCGGCCCTCCTGGGAACGATACGGGCAGCAAGAGCGGGTGCTCGCAGTGCTGCGTGTGAAGTGATACAGCTGGTAAGATCCAAATGCAAATATTGTCAGCACACTCTCAGAGAGTGGATTTCAGCGCAACCACCATTTCCAACAGGGCTGCCCTACCTATTGCTGCTAGGGGCAATGCATTCCAAAACCTCATAGAATTTTTAATGCCCTAGGTGCGCAAGTTGTTGTTGACGTGTTCCGCCTCGGGGTCATGGTATATGTTAACTTCCAGGTATCTAAACGTGTCCACTGTCCATTGTAATGCCAAAACCGGGAGTGAGTGCCCACTTCTCCTAGCCAAACCTGCTAATGGGAACAAGGAGGACTTTCCTGTACTTTTTTTTTATCCCAGACAATTCCTCAAACAGCAACAGGGCTTCCATAATCAATTCCAAGTTATCCTCTGGATTCTGAATATACAATAAGGTGTCATCGGCATACAATTATGCTAGGTGGGCAACCCCATCTATAACCATTTCCGCTTCTAGGTATTCCGACCTCAAATATTGAGCTATTGGTTCCATGGCTAGGATATAGAGTAATGGGGACAGCAGGCACCCCTGTCTGGTCACTTTTTCTAGCTACCAAGAGTCCGAAATGTGTCTACCAGTCTTTACTCTTACAAATGGTTGAGTGTAAATCAACCGCACCCATTTCAAGCAAGTCTGCCCAAAGCCTAACTTTTGCATCGCCTCATAGAGCCATCCCCACCTCACTGAGTCAAACGCCTTAACTGCATCAAGCGTTGCTATTGCACATGGGGTTTCCCAGGGCTGTGTGGGACATAGTCTGTCTGATCTGGATGAATAATCATGTGTTACCACCCATTTCAGCCGATTCGCCAGGGTAAAGTGTGTCTCTGGTAACAGCACAATATCAATTTTACTTCTCCTCAGGTAGGAAAAAACTCGATTTCATTTCACAAAATTATTCAAGCCCCTTACATTCCAGGTAAGTACATTTAATGAACTAGTCATTCATAATGCATACTTTGAAACCAGCCAACCACAGACCCAACAGGCACTGTGTGTTTACACCGAACCGTGACCAACAGACTTCCTCTTTACCAAAGTCCATTGCAGGGCTACGTGCAGGCAAACCATCTCCCATAATAACACCCCCGATCCCCTCCCCAAAAACAGTTTCCCCACATAATCACTAATGCTCGGGCTTAACCGCTTCTCGCGGCTGCCGATGGTGTAAAAACCAGAGGCTTGTGCGCAGTGGGCGGGCACAAAAAACAAGTGCCCAAAAAATAACAAAGGACAAAAACCAACACCAAATGACGGGGGGAAAGGAGAGACCCAAAGAGGCCCTGAGGACCGAACAATTATTACTTTGGGCCTAGCTTCCCTGCCTGGAAATATGTATCCCCCCTATAGGGATGATACAATCCAATGTAGGCCAAGGAGTCAGGAAAGAGAGGAGAGTTTCTTTCCAAACACCAAAGCCACCCAGGTGATGGCCCGTTCATCCTGGGGCCTTCACCCGGCACACTAGTCGTGGCGGGCCCAAGCAAACACGACAGTGTCTGGCCCAACTCATCCATCTGTCTCTGCCGATCTTGTTGCTCCTTGATCTTTGTCCTGGGCATCTCTGTCACCTGCGTCGCAGTATATCTTCTCCCTGTCCAACCAATCCTGCACCTCCCTCAAGCCGGCCAATCTCAGTCTTGACTTAACCACCAAGAACTGTGTGAGGCTCTTCTGCACCTGAAAGGTATAGAGAGGGTATACTGCCAAATCTGCCGAGGCTCTGCGTAGAATACCCCCTTGTCTGGAAAACAAAAGGATCTTCTCACAGTCCTTGTAATTCAGGACATATGCAATAATAGGCCTGGGGGGGTCTCCTGGAGGCTTTCTTCTTGTGAGGGCCCTGTGACCTTGTTCAATTGTGAAGCCTTGAGTGAGGTTCTCTGGACCAATTTGTGGTAAAAACAAGTTCTCCACGTACGTAGTGGGGCTGCTGTCTTCCTCCCCCTCAGACAGGCTGAATATGCAGACATTGTTTCTGTGGGCCCTCCCCTCCGCGTCCTCCACTCTGCTTTCGAGGAGGCAAACTTTCTGCTTCAGGATATGAACCTCGTTGCTCTTCTCCCGAAGCCCCTCTGTGTTTTCCATCACTTGAGTTTTCAAACTTGAGGACCGCTCCGCCAGGCTTCTGACATCCTGACATAACAGATCGACGTCTATCTTGACGGCCTCTATTTGTACGCCCAATGCCATTTTTTGGTCAGCAACCGCCAGCAGCATTGATTCTGCGTCTCTGCGGGATCCCCTTCCTTCTCCTGCAATTACGTCATGGCCGCAGCTGGCTCCTGGCAAAAGCACCTAGGGTCGTTTCTGCGACTCTCAGCTTGGCAGCTTTTTAACACATCCATGCTTTCCTGTGTGTCACAGCAGTAAGCAACTGTTATGATCCTGTTCAAGGTACTCCACTGCACACTGTGGCTGTGTTTTCCAGTAGATTGGCCCACAAGGAGACCCCTTGTCTGTAGGTTAATTCTGGTGTGCAGCATTTCCATCACAATAACAGGGAGCTACCTGCCCCCCTTGTCCCCACCCCAAGCTTCTTGGCGGGGTGCTGTTACAGGCACATGAGAATGCAGGTACTTGTCTCCTCTCAAGCTGTTAGACCGGGTACTCCCAGGCAAGCTGCAGTGGTGCCTCCCTCCACACCGTAGCTGTATGGCGCCTGCCTCGTGCACAAGAATCTTTCTTGACTGCAAAGTTCTTATCCGCCACCAGCGGCCGTTACTCAGAAGTGCCACATGGGCCAGTGCAAGTCTCAGGAACCACGTGTCCCCACTGCCTTTATTACGTTCCCCAGGGGTCCTTCTCAACAATTGCCCAGCCTCTGAGTGGAGGTGGCACGAGGCTTCTAAACATTCCTACTCGTCAGGCAAGACCCCCGCGCTGAAAGGGATGCCACGTCCGGCTACCTGTACTCTTTCCTGCCCTGTCTCAGGCCGTAAGGGTCTGTCCAACATCTAGCTTCCTCTTGTGTAACCTCACACACGTACAGCTGTCTCACCCAAGGCCAGGCTGCGAAGTTATCCCTTCTCCAGCCGGGGTCCTCACTTTTCTCTGGTCCGCATCCATGCGTAGAAATTGCTCCGGTGCACACAGATCAAATAGATCCTTGGGGTGAAACGCAGGCCGTGCTCCCCCTGCCGTATAATGTGCAGCGAGTCAAAGGGGCTCCAGTGGGCATTAGCTGTGTCGGCCCTTATGATGTTGTATGGGCCGTGTATCCCTCATTAACTACATAGCGGCTGACAGCGTCTGGGGGCTCTACATGCAGGCTGCAGTCATTGCTGTCCCTTGCCGTATGCATCTACTTCCAACAGGTGCACATAGCACCTTTCTCTCCCGACACGTGTGCTGTCAGCTGTTCCTGTGTTGTCCACGAAAAAAGCTGCCCTTCAGTTTAGCGAGGGCTTGCCGGCCTCGGGCAATGTTGCGCCCTGCTTCTTCACAGGATCATGCTGTCCCTCAAACAAGGAGCGCAGTCTCTGCTTTGCCGCACGCCCTCCGAATCGCCTGCCTCCTTCGCCGTCTGATCGTAGGGCTCCTTATTGCTGCATCAAAGCCATGCGGGCAGTCGCAGTGCAGTCCCCCCCGCGGCACTAGGTCTCAGGTAGTCGCCGACCTTCACACACACACACACACACACACACACACACATATGTGTCGGATTGTGTTGTTCCCATACACCAACGGATCTTCATACCGATCAGCCCAGGGAGCTCTCCTCAGGCTCTCCTTACGGCTCCATTGCAAGCTACGACCCCAATTATGTGTGATGTATATGTTGTACTTTGATGGCCTTATTGCCGAATAAAGTTAAACTGATGATGATGAATCCGGCATGTCTTCAGGCCTACTTCAAAGTGAACCCTATTCAGTAAAGATGGTTGCTGTTAGAGTAATTCTGGAATCAATAACTAATATATTTTACTGTTGTGTGTTCTGTCATTTATGAGGCAGGTTTATGCTCACACTCACAAAAGTGTTAACCTAATGAACTCTTAATTCAAAAATAGCAAAGGAACTGTGATGCTTTATGCTAATAGGATTCTCTCAGCCTATACTTTCTTTTGTGTGCTAGTTGTGATATCTGCTTTCTAACATGACTACAGAACCTCCTATCAGTCTCAGTCGTGCTGGTCCAACAGACATTCCTCCTCAGACAGCTACGATAAGGGGAAGCCCCAGGCCTACCAACTCTACCCTGTTGAAGTTCATCCAAGCAGGCCTGACCAGGCTCTGATGCTACCCCTCGACTTTCATAGGATGTAGGAGGGCGACTTCCAATTTCATCGAGCAGTGCCTCACCGTCATCACAAACGAATAGGTGCTGCCTTTAATCCAAATTGGACTCTCTGGAATCCATTACGTGCCCACCCTCTGTTCGTCCCTTGTCAAAGGTTGAGAAGCACTTGCTATTTTTCTACGCAAGGTCCGATTCCTCCTTTCCAATTGATGGGACGAACGCGTCCCGGTCCTCCAACAAGGCTAAGCTGTTTATTCGAGATACTTCCTCATAAAAGAAGTCAGGTGGCTGGGGACCCATACCCTACCTGCGCCTCCTCCACACAATTCTTCAGTCTCAAACCTTCCAGATGGTCATGCTCTAGCACATTTAACTACAGGAGGGAGATTTCCTGTCATCGCTGGACCTGGAAGATACAGATGGTCACATACCTATTTAGGTGGTTCCTGCGATTCACTGTCACGGGATGTCTCTTCCAAGCTTTACCATTCGGCCTACAATCTGCACCAACAGTGTTTACCAAATGCCTTGCCCTGGTTGAGGCTCACCTCTGTTGTTTTGGGATCCACATTTACCTGTATCCCGATGACAGGTTGGTCAGGGCGGAGTCTCTGACGCTGGCTCTTCAACATACAGAGGCCACAATAATTTGGTTGTCATCAATGGGGTTCTCTGTCCACTATGCAAAGTCCTGTTTCATACCTTCTCAGCACGCTTTGTTCTTAGTCTTGTCTGGACACCCTGGCTTGCGTCGCTACCCCATCAGACTAGTATCTACTCCCTCTGCCTCTAGAGGTTCCTGCAGGTCATCTCTCAACTCTGGTCCCGTGATCACCTGGCAGCTGTCCAAAATTACCACCTCATTTTCCTGCCCCAAGCACCTGGACTCCTCCAACTGCAGTTTCGAGTGCCTGCTCCCTCTGATGCTTCTAGCTCCTTCCGGGCCACCTCTCATCACTGGCCCTGAGTCCACTTTTGGCGCCATTCTGTACCTGGACTACTCCAATTTCTATTCCGTGTGCTTGCTCCATCTGTCTCCACTGTCCTTACCTGCCAACTTTAATCACTGGACTCGTGTCCACCTTTGGCGCCATCCCGTATCCCCTCCTGTCACTTTCCACTCCCCCTTCTCTCCTGGTCCTTCATTGCCCACTGCCTCCCCCTTCTGTAACTGTCATACTGGTCTCTACCCACCACATTCCTAACTCCTACAAATACGGCCCTTCTCTACTTGTCCCTCTCCTTGTCCTTTGGTATGCGATCTTCCATAACTCCCTTCCACCTCACTCCCCCCCTCTCTCCACCCTTCCTCCTTCCCCTTTCCCTTCTTCTCTCCTCTCTCCTCCTAGTCCTAATGCCTAGTCCTCTTCACTATCATCACCCCTGCTCCTCCAGTTACCCCCAGTCCTTCTCTCACCGCCCTAACCTTCTTTACCCCCCCGCTGCTAACCACTCTGCCCTCATGAACACTGCTCTCTGGAACGCCAGATGTATCTGTAATAAAACTGCAGCTACCCTTGATTTATTCTTTCGCCTCAACCTTCATTTCCTCTGTCTTACTGAAACCTGGATTCCCCCTCATAACACCTCTGTCCCCGCATCCTTGACAACCTCCTCTTCCTCCTTCATTCACACCCCCTGCCCCTCTGGGAGAGGCGTCGGTCTCCTGAACCAACCCAAATACATCTCCTCCTCTTCTTCTCCAACTCTCCCCTCTTTCCCTTCCTTTGAATTCCTCTACAAGTCCTTCTCCACTCCCCACCCTATTTCCTTCCTGATCATCTATCGCCCCCCTGGCCCTCTCTCTTCCTTCTATGAAGACCTAGATCACCTCCTCTCGCTTATCTCTCCCTCCCCCTCTCCTCTAACTGTACTTGGCGACTTTAATATCCATCTTCCTTCTCCCCCTCAATCTTCTCCCCTCCTCTCCATCCTCGACTCCTACCTCCTCTTCCCCCTTCCCTCATCCCCTACTCATTCCTCTGGGTCAACTCTTGACCTTATCTTCAATTCCTCCTATCCCTCCTCCCCTGTCTCCTCTCTTCCTGTTTATCTCTCAGACCATGCTTTACTCTCATTTTCACTATCTCCTCTATCACACTCCACTACTGCTAATCCCTCCCCTCCAATCTACTCGCGTCGTGACCTTCGTAATTTTGACGCTACCCTCTTTTCTGACACTTGTTCAGCTTCTCTTCCATCTCCCCATGACTTTGCTCTACTCTCTGCGGACGATGCTCTCTCTTCCCTTTCCTCTTCTATCTCCACTGCCCTAGATCAACTTTACCCTCTTTCTCTCTTTCATCCTATTCGGAAGTCTTCTCAACCCTGGCTTACCTCCCATCTCTGTTCTATGCAGCGCCTTCTCCGGCGGTTAGAGAGACTCTGGCTCAAAACACCCTCGCTTTCTAATCAAACTTCTTACTTTTCTTACCACGCACTTTACAACTCTTGTCTTGCAGCAGCTAAATCCTCCTACTACTCTAACTTTCTCCAGTCTCAAGCCTCCCACCCTCGTCGGATTTTTCAAACTTTGCCAATTTTTTCTCCTCCAAAATCGTAACACTCCGGCAAAAAATTAACTCCCTCTCGGACTACCCCTCTCCTCCTCCCCCCTCTCCTCCCTCTTCTACTATGTCCATCTTCTCACCTGTTTCCCCTTCTGAAGTCTCCTCCCTTCTATCCAAAGCCCATGCCACGTCCGCCCCCTCTGACCCTCTCCCCTCCGTTCTTATCCCCAAGATCTACCCTCTTCTTATCCCTTCCCTTACCACCTTCTTCAACTCTTGCCTCTCCTCATCAACCTTTCTCTCCATGTTCAAACACGCAACGATTATTCCTATTCTAAAGAAACCCTCCACTGATCCACTTCTCACTGCTAATTACAGACCTATCTCTCTTCTATCTTTCCTTTCTAAGCTTCTTGAGCGCATTGTTTACTCTCAACTCTCATCCTTTGTTACTTCTTCCTCTCTCCTTCTTCCCTTCCAATCTGGCTTCCGTCCCAAACATTCCACTGAAACTGCTCTCACCTCTATCCTTAACTCACTCCTCTCTGCTCGTCATGCTAAGCAATCCTCTATCCTTATTCTACTTGATCTCTCTGCAGCTTTTGACACTGTTGATGATCCACTCCTACTCCATACTCTTTCCTCCTTCGGATTTAAAGGCCCTGTTCTAAAATGGCTATCCTCCTACCTCTCCTCCCGTTCCTTTGCTGTTTTGTGGGGAGCCCAGTCCTCTCCTTCCTTTCCTCTTATCTAAGGTGTTCCTCAAGGCTCTGTACTTAGTCCTTTCCTTTTCTCTCTTTACACCTCTCTCATTACCCCGGTCATCTCCTCGTTTGGCATTTCCCATCACTTCTATGCTGACGATACTCAACTCTTTCTTTCTCCTCCTTCTGACCTGACCTCCACCTTAAACTCTCCTCCTGCCTCACTGCTATCAAGAACTGGATGTCCTCCCGCTTTCTCTCTCTTAACACCGATAAAACCGAAGTCCTTTTCTTCCCCTCTAATTCTCTTCCCCCTCCTCCTTTCATTCACTTTCCTCCCTCCAATCTCCCGATCTCCCCCCAAGCTTGTAATCTAGGTGTTCTTTTTGATTCCTCTCTCACCTTCTCACAACACATTTCACTCACCTCCCGCACCTGTCGATACCACCTCTACAATATACGCAAAATCTGTTCCTCCCTCACATTCCACACCACTAAAATCCTAATTTCCTCTCTCACCTTCTCCCGCCTCTTCTACTGCTCTTCTCTAATCTTTGGACTTCCCGCATCTCAACTTGCCCCTCTTAAATCCATATACCACTCTGCTGTCCGTACCCTCTGTCTCCTTACCTCCCGTGACTCCATCTCTTCCTCGCTCTCTTACCTTGGCTGGCTACCTTTCCACTCACAGCTAAAATTCTACTTTTCTGCCTTGTCTTCAAATCCCTCCATGGTCTTGATCCTCCTTATCTCTCCTCCCTTCTCTCCTTCTACTCCCCATCCCGCCCTCTTCGCTCCGCTGACCATTTCCTCCTCATTGTTTCTCCTTCCCCCTGCGCTTCCTCCCGTTTCTGCTCATTCCAACTCCTTGCACCTCTGCACTGGAACTCACTCCCTCTCACAATCCACTCTACCACGCCCTTCGCCTCATTTCGGACTTCCCTTAAATCCCTACTCCTCCATTCTCCTCCTTGAAAACTTCCCCTCTCACCTGATTCCTCTCTCCCCTCTCCTACTCCTCTCTCTTCCTCTTCCATTTTCCCTCGCCCTGTCCAACTCCTACCCCCCACCTCTTCCATCTCCCCTTTCTACCCCCGCCTCAGCTAATTGCTCTTTGCACTGTTTTGTTGAATGATTCAAGATGTACATTTTGCTCCCATTGTTAAGTGTTGTTGGGTTTTTGTATTTTGTTGTTCCATTTTACAGCGCCTTGGTGTAAAGCGCTCTATAAATAAATAAATCAATCAATCAATCAGACGACTGTGAAGTCCATCCTTGTAAAGGCCTTCCTGCTTTCACAAAAAACAACGTCCGTTCACAACCTGAAGTCAATTTTGGGGATGATCATACAACTAGATGAGGACTGGGGGTTTTTTTTGGAACTGAGGCCGGGACCGCGCCCCTCGCACAGATATGAAAAAGTTACAGAAGAGATCCTGCGCCTCACTTTCGCCCCTTTCTGGTGAGATAAATACTCACAAAGTCCTCTTAAGGGTGTTCAACTTCACGGCTCAAATTTCATTTTATTCTTAAAAATCGTACAACCTCAACAGGTGTACAATGTGATCTTTTTTAAAAAAGTCACATTAATTACCAACATAAAAAACAACAAAATGTCAACACAAATTATGAAAAAGAAAAGGAGAGTGGTGAGGTGAATATATAAACTGATTATACCAAATTTAACACAGAACAACCTCCACCTAAATACTGTCACTAACAAAATTCATCAACACATTTACAAAATCACAAAAAGGCAAGATAATACACTTTGATTTCATAAAAACACATTAAGAAACCACTATATAATTCAGAGAAAAGCAATTTTCACTACTGGTAAAGCTATATTGGTGACACATTTAGCTGTCTAGTACTTAATCCTTATATGGGTTAGGATTACTCAGTATTATTTTAATAAATGCAAGCTATAAGTGCTCTGTTGTGGACCTGTCTGGATCACATGGTATCATTGTCCCGACATGTTTCATTCCCTAAATCTGTAAATCTTGGGCAGGGAAATTCTTCAGGGGTATTGCTTCAATATACAAACAGTATAACATTATATAACGACTTGTATAATGTCGATTCTCTTTTTAAAAACTTTTTGGTTTGGCCGGAGTTGCAGCCCTCGAGGGATTCCTTCTTGTTATGAATTAACTATAACCTGATGGAAAAAACGGGGGGAAGAAATGAACACAACATTTAAAGTCGGTTGTGTTGGGCTCAAAACATGACTGAGCAATCATCTCAACCTGAGTATATAATTGACTCAGTGAGGCGTACCACGCTGCAAACTTGATAAATAGTAAGAGGGGTAGGGTGCGCTTCTTATAAGTAGGGCGCTGATTCCCTAAAAGGGAAAAAAAGAAAATAACACAAGGTCAGTGTTTGGTATGGACAAGGCGGTCTTATTCTGCAGTACCATTTACCAAGTTGAAATGTACTTCTGCATACAGCTCAGGATGTAAATGTCATCCGGACAACTATCGGTTGTACATATGATGTACTGAAGTACACCAATAGGACTTGTCCTTCTAAGACTAGAATTATAGGCATAAAAGGGGCCAAAGAATAACGGTCGATTTATTAATAGAGTGCTCTTGATCCGTGGGTGTGGCCCAGATCGTAAACGGGACCACTAGAGCAATGCAATTAGAATCAAGATGTAGCAGATGACTTTATATTTCAGGAACTCATTTACCATACGTGCACTCCTAGGCAGTGAAAGGGTCTAATAAGGGTCTTGAAAGCCAATATATCAAGTGGCTTGCAATCTCTACTGCCATCAATATGTTACTGTAATAAAAGTTATACCCAGTTGTCTAATTGAATTCGGATGCAACTGGTGCATGTCATTCCTCGCAAAATGGGGTAGTGTGTCATAATCATACCTGGATGGTCGTGAAAAGGGATCCCGTCTTAGTAAAGTCTTCCTACTGGTCCCTATGGCCGTTTTCCATGGAGTTAAGACTTGCAGTGGAACTCTTCTAAGCTGGTCCTTTTAGCAAGCTTTTTCAATAAAGCTGTTGAGAAAACAAAATGAGGCAAAATGAACACTATCTCTGAATAAAAATAGCGTGTCCGCATATCTACTTTCCAGTACTGGTATCCGTTACTTAATATATCTAAGACGCCGTTGTTTGTAGGCGCCCTGCACGGTCTAAACAGTATTGTGCGGTCAGCAGTATTGTGCGGTCACTTTTGGGGATGATGCCATCGTTCATCCCCTGTATTCAGAACTGTGGTGTTTGGATGAGGCCTCTCCATAATTTCTCTATACCCCCTGAAAGCACGTCTCTGGCTGTTGGGAGGACAGGATTCTTCTGACACGTCCCCTCTTCGACGCTGTATGCTGGTGGATTGTTTGCTCCAACCTCACACCATCAGGTCTCTGTCACTACTGAGGCCTCCCTGGAATGCAGGGGAGCACACACAGGACACTCCATGCGAGAGATCTCTGTTCACAAGAGGAGAAAAGGCTGTACCACAATATCCTGGAATTGCATTCTGTGCTCTGGGCTGTGGTGGGTCAGAAGAACACAAACTCTGATTTTCCATTTCTCTTGTGGTTTATTAAATGAAAGGTGAAAACTCCTAAATCGCCCTAAACTATGGGCATTCCCTACCTAACAAACTAAGGTGCTTGTTAGTCGTCGATGAGTCACAAATCAGATTCAGTCCACTGTCCTAAAATAACCTATCCTGACCTTACCACTAAAGTACAGAAGAATGACTATCTTCTCGTGTACTGTGGGTTTTCCACAAGTTCAATTCAATATAGTATTTGTAGGTAGTTCTTAGCAACGACTCTCAAGTCACGCAGTTCAGATACTGGATTCTTCCAGGTCTCAATGGTTTCCTCTGCTTGCTTTCTCTTCTTTTCCCTTTTTATTCTCTTCTCCTTTTGTTCTGTTATTATCATTTTCTTTTCCCAGCATATGTCGGCACATTTATCTTTATTCTCACACCAGTACTTCCAGTAGTTTATTGCCCATTCTTTATCTTGACTGGGATGAGTATGAGCGTTCCAGTAATGAATTTCACTGTCTCCCGTCATCCTCCTGGGTCTCTTGTTACCTGTATACTTCAGGGATAAGGTCACTTGGGTTCTCATTAGACTGTGTGGCGACAAGGAATGAAAAGACTGACCAAGTGGTGCAATAGTGATTGCTATAGACGTTTAGTAAATGAAAACCAAAGCTAGCTATCCCCGATTCTAAGGGGGTTTCTGTACCTAACCTAAAGAAACTCTGGTAATCGTCAGGAAGTCTGTGTGAGTCAACACGAAAAGGCACCGTCCTGGTCACAAAGGCTCCTACTCTATCCCTGTCACTACAACAAAACACCGTAAATTCCAGCTACTGTTCCTAATCCAGGAGAAGGACTCCTTTCCCCTGGATTCTCTCCTTTGATAGGGATTTCCCCTGCTATCCAATGTTTGGCTAGAAAAGGAGAGTATAAACTATCCCGGGCATCCAACCCTTTTATTTATTTTTATATTTATAAAGCACTCTAAACCCAGGGGTATCAAGGCACAAGTTACAGGATGCAACAATAGAGATTCTTTAGATGGTCACAGGTGAGTAAATCAGACTAAAGTTGGCCCAGATTTTTTTGAAAGGCCCAGTATGATTGTTCTGATCTTTGTGCAAGGGGGTAGCGTTCTTGGAGGCGATGACCGGGAAGCTCAGCCCTCGGGATATCGGTAGTCGGAATCTTAAAGTGATGAGCCGGTGAGCATGCAAGTAGCGGGTGAGCCTTGAAGATTGCACTTTTTGGAGTTTTTGAGAGAGGTAGATGGGGCGGAGTTCAAAAGGCATTTGTGGGTAATGTCTAATGTTTTTTTTTTATTCAATTTTTATTGATTTTTAGGAACAACAAAGCTCTCTTGCAAGTAATAACATTGGGGCACATGCCGGTATCAACTTCTGTTAAAGAACCATAATTCGAAGGGATTATGTCCTCCGACGTATTCCTTATCTTTTTTCAGTAGAGGGCGCTGCGCGTCGATGTCCCTCGAGCCGATGTCCCTCGACAGCCTCCGTATCGGCGCCGATGTCATCATGCGTATAAATAGACTTGCGCAGCGTCCGTTGCTCAGTTCCGTTTTTCTGCGCTTCGTGGGCCTCGGAATCGCGTTGCTCAGTTCGTTAGTCAGAAAATATATTCTTCATTATTCCTCGAGAAAACCAACTCTTACTCGATGGCTTCCTCATCCGAACCGACGACTCCACGGTCTGGCTTAAAAAAATGTCGAGACTGTGGAAAGAAAATGCCGTTGACAGATCCTCACAGGATCTGTTTGTGGTGCCAGGGATCGGAGCACCAATGTTCGGAGTGCGAGGATTGCATGTCCATGACGGCGAAAGCCTTGAAGGAGCGTAAGGGGAAGCTTGAGAGAGGTAAGACAGTTAAAACTCCTTTGAAAGTTTGCTTGGCAGAGTCGAGACATTTGTCTCCTCGCTGACACAGGAAACATTCTCGTTCTAGGTCTCAAAGCAGTTCCCACCACTCTTCGAGATCCAAGCATTCAAGTAAGAGACGTCGAAGATCCCCTTCCTCGTCTTCTTCTTCTGTTTCTCCGGAAAGAGTCACCTGCCCCACAAAACATGGCTCTCAGGCTGAGTGGGAGGAATTCCGTAAAAGGATGCTTAGCGTCTTCGAGAAAGCAGCGTCGACCCCCTCGAAGACAGCTGAGGGTGATACCCTGGGTGAAAGACCCGAAAAATCTAAACGCTGCGAGTCATTGCACCCGGCGAAAGAAACTACTCGAGGGCGTCACAAACCCTCGAGCAAAGGCACTGTGCCATCGACGCCATCGTCAAAGGTCCCTTCGACGCATAAATCTGCGTCATCAACGCCATTATCGAAGGGCTCATCGACGCATAGGTCGATCGAATCGATGCCGTCTTCGACGCCGACGTCGACGTCGAAAAAGAGCAAACCCACGGCCGTCACTACCTCACAGCCAGTGGTCATACCCAGGGCCTCCCTCTAACATGACTTCGAGGTCATCGACAACCTCGAGTAGGATCCCGATCCTCTCGAGTTCTTCGAGGCCACTTCCAATCTTCTCGATGCCTTTTTCGGTATTTTCAAAGCCTTTAACGTCCGTGTCGACGACGTCGACATTTTCCCAACCAATTATGACAAATTTAGCCCCTTCTGCTCTGGAAATGGGATTTAAGCCATTTCCAAGGTCTGATCATTTCAGACCTTTGTCTTCAATTTATGAGGAAGGGGAGGATTTGGATCAAGAAAGACCCTTTGGGTTGCAGAGATCTGCAACACCAGAACCAGAGGAATTTACCTCTGAGGAAAATAGTTTGAAGGACCTTCGACAATCCTTACATGAGGCAAGTGGGTTAGATACTTCCCCAGAAATAGAATTTGCCAAACCAGACCCAGGGGAACATGCTGAGACCCCTTACAGAATTTTAATGGCAAGAATTATATAATTCATGGGTTGGTCTACACCTTCACCTGCATTCCAACAGGATGACCTTACAGACATTTTAGTTAAAGGCATGGTCTAGTAAAAATTTTTATTGTCCCTACGGGTCGGCCATGTTTTTTTAAGCCTAAGTGGCTCGATTTTAGAAAACTTTCCTATGGACCTTACCCGAGTTTTCGTCCATTAAACGCACGCGAAAACAGGCACCAGGGAGCCGCCATTTTCTGATAATCCTATCTTTTCCCCGATTGCCCTGGCTGACCTGCTTTTGCGGCACTAAATCAATTCCCCCGCCCCTGAGCCTGACATTATCAAAACATTCATATTCCCCGCCTCTCTCCGTGACGTTACTGTGCTGCGTAGGCAAACGCGCCCATTCGTCTTCTGCGCGACTCCACACAGAACCCGGAAACCAACACAGATCAACTCACAACACAGCGCGCCACAATTCGGAATATGAAACTGTACTTTAAAATGAAACAGCAACACGGTACAATTGGTAAAGTACATTTATTTGACATTAAATGTTTAGAGAATATTCAGCAATTGCCATATGAACTCTGAAAGCCATTTATTTTCTTTTATCTGTATCCGCAATAACTGTTCCTTTTCATCTTGTGTCACGCGCTGTTCCTTTATGGTACACAGGGTGTTCATTTTCGTAAAAAGAATCACTTTGGAAGCACGGTGAACCACAAGGCTGTTCCATCAAGTAGGCACTAGGCCAGCGTAAAGGTTGATATGTTGCTTCTAGCCACTAGTACAGAGTAAGGGCATGTGGGCCCTTGGCGATCATCCCATAATATGGTGATCGTGCTCCAGTTGTTGACACGAAGCTGCAGGTGTCTGCTGAAGAATCCATCCGCCGGTGTCTCAAACAGATGGCAGTGGCAGAATGGGATCAAATACCTGTTATGAAAACAAAAAAATTATAATTAGTCTCGCTAGCCGAACTTTATTAATATTACTCATTTCATTTATTACGGCCGATCAGAAACTATTTGCTTGCAAGGATAGTTCAATGGAGTATGTTCGTCTCTAAAAATCAATGCGAAAAGTAACGAGATAAATCGAGGCCAACACACAATGATAAACGACAGTTAGTCTACATGCGTGAGGAATGATATGATATATGATATGGCATTTGTAACGCGCCCATACTCAAGTGTTTCTAGGCGTGACGAGGCAGGTGGGGAACAAGGGCAGACAGACAATGATCCTACTAGGCCAGGTGTCTTTCTGATCGCGCATGGGGAAGGGCTGTACATGGTTAGTTGAATACAAATTAAATAATAGGGCCAGCTGGTGGCAAGTGCAAGGTAAATGCCGGGAGAAGGGGCTGAAGGATACAGAGACAGTCCCGTAGTGCAGGTAGGCAGTGCAAGGAAAAGTGGCTGGGCCAAGGACCGAGATCGGTGAGACCAGTGGACCTGCATGCCCATGTGCCCACTACGAACACGTTTTACTTGCTTTTCCTAGCTCTTAATTCATTCATTTATTCATGCATCCATTCATTAAATCTTCATTCCGGTATAAAAGCGTGTAAAGATTTACTTACATTATATTTGAAATTTCCATTGTGTCTCTTCGTAATGCAGTCTGTAAAACGGACCGTGCTCTTGACAACGATTTTTCGTATACTGAACTAAAATGAAACTCGGTCTAGTTTCTGAATTTTCTGCCTTATCGTCTCTTACGTTATTGCACACTCCCTTCAAATGTAGTTCTTTCGGCATGGTCCCTGTCTCAAGGTCAAAAAACAATAGACCCTTATACTTCCAGTGCGACTTGTGGGCCTCATCTGGGCGCTGTCCTTCGCATTCTTTATTTGCAACATCGCGTAGTATAGGCATTTGTGAGAACTTGAAGTTTAGAATCCGTCTATGTAGTGCGCCTCAATGTGCAAATGCGAACTGGCTTCTCTCCCAAATGCCACGGCCCGCTTGGCTGGCGCGTTCTAAGTGCCCCAATTTTGTCCCCGTTGTCTGCGAGCTTTGCAGCCCAAATTGAGACATTTAATTTTTTGCGGAAGGTCAGGGAAAGTATAAAGTACCACAGGAGTTGAGTTAAAAGTGAGATTTATTGTTTGCTTGTTTTATTATTTGCAATACGCAAGCCTCCCCTCCGTTAACAGTGCGCAGCATTTACATTTACATGAGATGAGACATGAGAAAAATATATACATACACATATGTGAGGTGAATAGAGAGAATTCAAAGATGACACCCAGCTTGTTCACCACCCATGATGGTGAAGGTAGGGGTTAGGTTTACAGGTACACTGTACAATAACATTTATTTACAAAAAGACAATCGTATTGCAATTATTTAAACCGGGATTTGTACTTCACAATCAGCTGTGCTTCGGGTGGGCATGGCACAGTCGCAATGTTCGGTGGCAATGGATCACTGCTCTGCACAGAAACGTCCAAAATTCCATATCTGTGCTTCTCTAACACAGCAACAATAAGGCCTTTCACAAAGTCGAACTGCATTTCATCATAGACTGGTTTGATCACCCATTGCTTACTTAGTTTTGAAAACACCTTAGTGTAGCGAGGCATCCTTACTTTACCCCTAGTCCTAGGTTGTTCATGTCCGACATTGCTGTTATGGGCCAAGACCGCTAGTAGAGTGCGATGTTTCATGCCCCGAAAGCTAAAATGCAAGCGTTTTGGCCTGTACTTTAGGCACATATTGTGGAACACCTCCAAATCTCCTGTGTGACAGAATTCTGTCAGTCCTCTCAAATCTCTTGATAGAGTTTTGTCGAAAACAATCTTCTCAATGGCTTTGTGTGTCGGTGAAGATGTAATCAACCACTTCTTCTTCCGTGCCTCCTCTGGGGACAAAGGGCCATGTTCACATTGGTGGAAATGTTCATTTGCTGTCCAGCGGTGAACGTTGGTACAGTGGTGCATCAGTGACCACCATTTTTCAAGTAGTATTTCCACTGACCCCTCACAAGTTTTTGAGCTCCACCAAAGATGGTTGGTGATAGAATGTGACCACTGCAAAATACTTTCAAAACCTTTTTTTTTCCCTGCAGCCGAGATTTTCTTATTGATTGATTTAGCAAGATGCCATATGTCAAATTGATGTTTAATATGTGGGAACTGCTCTCTCATTGTCTTGGCAATTGAAACATGTCTATCCGTGGCTATGAGGTCGATGTGCATTCCCCTTGATTGTAGATATTCCACTGATTTTATAAATCCTAGTTTCTCCATGGCCACTGACGATGTACATTGTGTTACCTGCACGGCCGAACTCACAATTTTCTTACTATCCATGTCCTGAAAGTGGTAGGTGCAGTACTTGGCAGAAAATCCAGAGCTGTCGCACGGTCCATCGCCGGCTAGCCTGAATCGTTTGCCTTCGAATGTACTTGCTAGAGACAATTGTTCAATTTTCCAAGCATCACTAATGGCCGGAAACAGATAATCATGTTGGTATATGTAGTACAGCGCTTTAGAAATGAAATGGAGTCCCACAAATTGAAAGAAAGCCTCTAACTTTCTAAAACTGAAGCCACTAAAAAGTGATGCAGCTGCAGACAGTAGATTGCCTGCTGGCAGTTTCCCCAGCATCGGTTGTGCAGACCATGAGAACCTATGATTTAATCTACAGGCGGCATTTATTTTGACGTTACTGCCTTTTATTTGATGAGTCACATTAATCAATGGCTTCCCACATACTTTCCCTCTAATGGAATGCACACATTTCAGCATACTTATAATTTCCATCAAACAACTGTCGAATACAATGTATTTGCTCTCTTTCATTAGACTGTCATCCTGCGTCAACGTTGTTTCGGCCTGTGACGTTCTGGAGATTTCAACACATTGGAAAGTAATATCGCTGATATCAAGTTCTGATGCGTCTATGGTTGCTGCGGCTGGTTCATTCTCTGTCATTTTGACATCTATTACTTCAACATTGATGGGAGAACACAACAATGTCGACATGTTTTTTGGTGGCAAATTTTTGGCGGGTGTAGATTGTGTAAATTGATCTGCAACTACTTCAGAGCTATCTTCAATACATTCAATAACATCTTCTTGTGGTGGTGCGGACGCACTGTAGCTATGGTCCAATGCAACTTTGCTTTAGTCTCCAAACACAGTTAATTCATGTTCTGGCCATTGGACATGAGCATCTCAAGCCTGAACACGCATCGCCTCAATTAATAGTTCCTCCATAGTGTACACGGTCTGGCAAGCCATATGTCTCATTCGCTTCACTGTCTGTGTGTGTATAGTTCTGACACCCACGGGTAACTGGAGGAGAGATTGGAAAAGGGATGTTCAGTTTAAACACAAGATGGAGTGTAGTAGAATTGACTGGAAAAAAACATAAAATAGTCCCCAGCACAAACATTTTTTTTAAAGTTATGAACTGTTTGTAACTAACCTTTTTTTGTTTTTTTTTCTTTGCAACTTTTTTGACTCGACCTTCAACATCTGCACGCTGTATCTCCGATTCGTTTCTGCATGTCCTCCCTTCCTCTTGCGCTGCAACGACTATATTTTCTGTATCCGCATAGACAGCACGAAATGAGGCTCCATCGTCTCCCTGAAACATAGTACTTTCATTACTATGTATCAAAATATTGTTAGCATAAAACACACTTGAGGACGAACACACAGGTACATCTCAATAGCCAAACACGATTTAAACATTGTGTGCAACAATCAAACGACAAGTATTTGACCAGTGATGATCTATTTCGATGGAACTGTCAGTATCCATACCTCTGGCTCTGCATGGACTGCCATGAATGGTTGTATTGGAGAGGAGGCATCCGCATCTCCCTGAAACACAGTACTTGCATTAGTATGCTTTTCAATATTGGAAACACAACACACACTTGGGGTCGACGGCACGGGTACATATAAAGAGATAACCACAAATGATGCATTGTCCAAAAGAATCAAGGAAAATCCAAATATGATCACATTTCATCGACTTATTTCAACGATTCCTTTACATCTGCATCATCTAAATGAGATGTTGTGATTGTGGTGAAAGCTCCGTCGTCTCCCTGAAACACAGTACTTGGATTAGTATGGTTTTCAATATTGGAAACATAACACACACTTGGGGTCCAACGCACAGGTACATATAAAGAGATAACCGCAAATGATGCATTGTCCAAAAGAATCAAGGAAAATCTAAATATGATCACATTTCATCGACTTATTTCTCCGATTTATTTACATCTGCATCATCTAAATTGGATGTTGTGATTGTAGTGGAAGCTTGTCGTCTCCCTGAAACACAGCACTTGCGTTAATAGGGAAGAAAGTATAGCAAATGGAATCACGTTATATGATCACGCATGATGGAGCTGTCATTATCCATACCTCGTGCTGCTGAAGAATATCTATGGATGTTGCAAATGTAGTGCGCACTTCCGAAAGCTGTTGCGCCGATTCGTATACGCATGGTCCTGCTTCCACTTCCCCTGGAATGACTTGAATGTCAGGCTCTGCATCAAGTGCAGGGGTTGACGCTCCATCAACTGCCTGAAACATAGTACTTGCATTAGTGAGGATTACAATAGTGAAAACATGACACACACCTGGGGTCAACAGCACAGATACATATCAACGGCTAACCACGAATGAAACATTGTGTAGAACAATCAAACGACAAGAATTCCAGCTCTGATGATGACGCTCGATGGAGCTGTCAGTATCCATACCTCCTGCTGTTGAAGAACATCTAGAAATGTTGTAGATGTGGCGGACGCTTCAGCACCTCCCTGAAAGACAGTACTTGCATTAGTATGGATAACACTAATTATAACTGAAAAACAACACCAGTGGACGATAACTAAGGTGTATATCAATTGGAAAGCACTAACCAAACATTCGGTAAAATGATTACACGATAAAATAAAAATATTACTTGACATGCATAAAACAGGTCTGTAGCGGATTAGCCTAGTAAGATTACCTGATACGCGCTAGAAGTGGTTGATAACTGCGACCACGTCAAGGATGTAGAATGTTCTTGCTTCAGATTCAAGGGATAGTCAAGAAGTTGTAAAGGTAAATTAATGATTGATAATGAAATGCCAATATTAAAAAAAGCCATGTAAGGCGACAGAATACTTGTAAAATGCTCAATACAGCACAGTTCCCTGTTCCCATATATATACATTGCGTTTGTGGGTTATGAAATCGAAAATGAATATATTGGTAAATGTCATTATTCAAAAAACTATACACTCATATCAATATCGAAATTATTACAAGGGTTAGAACACCTACAATATCAATTAATCCGTTCGGATACCTACACACTACCCCAAGGCCTAAAGCTAAATCCGGACACTTGACTCACCGGTGGCGGAATGTGGACGAATAGAGTTGGAATAGTGTTTTCGAGCAATTTCCATGTCGTTCGCCGTTTATTCTTCTTTGTTACCCAAGATGTTGTGTACATGTCCAAGGAAAAGTGCCGGCTGCAGATGCGGTATCGATCACCCCTCTTGTCCTGTACGACTTGTTGGACTCTACTTTCCAGCTCATCCAGTGGATATCCGCAATGTCTGACCCATTCTCTTATTCGATCAACAGTTTTCGGGAATACATGCATTGTAGTGCCTTCAGATTTAGCATGGGTCTTCGAAGGGCAACCGCTAATCGAACAGGCAGGCATTGTTGATAACTCTGAAAAGTAAATATCGACATTATTATACAGTCTTCAAGAATAAAGATTTGATACAAAAGTAAATGAATCATACAATGATCAATGCAATGTTTGTTTTGGTCGCAGGAACTATACCAGTTCATTATGTGCGGCTTAGTATTTGCATAAATTGCAGAAATGTATAAATGATGTTACTAAAAATTGAACATGTGACTCATCCCTTGGATGTTCTGTATTGCACGATAAGGAAACATGCTTACATTATAGACTGGACCCCCAAAGGGTGCAATTCAATGACAATAGACAGAGATGAAAATAAATAGATCTATTGATAGCATAGCAAGGAAAACTCAAGTCAATAGCAATGAGACCAATGAACCTAGCACTATTGTGTACTCAACTCTCAAATAGATAGAAATTTAAAAATCTGCGAAATATGACTAGGATACATGGCCTTACCTTGACCAACAAACAGTTGGATTCAGCAAGCAGAGCAGTATGTTGCAGGAGAATAGGTGGGTGGCCACAGGTAGCACACTGATGGGTTTGCTCTAAGCGGTCACAGAAGTTCACGGATAGCACGACGACGAGCAGGTTAGCGTAGATCTCAGTGGTTGCCAGGTAACACGTTCAGGAGTTGACTTGCAAAGCACAAAGATGTTCTCATGAGACATATCAAGTGGTTTATAAAGTATTAGAAACAAGGGTGTGTTTGTGAATGAATGACGTATGTATGTCGTGGTCTTAGGGGGGCGGCCTGCTTCAAGGGGAGGCCTGGCTGGAGACACGGGGTCTGAGGAGGCCATGTGACCGATGGCCCCTTGGCGTGGGACACCTTTTGAAGTGTACATGTAGTTTGGCACCTTGGCCTTTCGCGCCCCTGACAGCCCCCCATGCCAGCGCGCATCCACCGGCGCGAACCGCTTTTGATACAGGGGGGTGGGATGGATGGGCCTGGGGCGTGCAGATAAGGCACAGGAAGACTGCTGAATGGAGACACACTTATGTGGATTGCAGGGGGGCGGCCTGCTTCAAGGGGTGGCCTGGCTGGAGACACGGGGTCTGAGGAGGCCATGTGACCGATGGCCCCTTGGCGTGGGACACCTTTTGAAGTGCACGTGTAGTTTGGCACCTTGGCCTTTCGCGCCCCTGACAGCCCTCCATGCCAGCGCGCATCCACCGGCGCGAATCGCCTTTATATCAATATATAGTATATCATCTTTAAATCAATGATAGCATATCATTGCTTATCAATAACAAATGCCACATACCGGAGATTCTTGTGAGCACAGATCCACACTTCAACCGGTGTATTATAGTGGTCAAGACCCAAGGCCTGTATAATCCAATGGTTAGTATAGACATATGTGTGACTTTTATAGAGACATAACCCACTGAAAGACTTTGAACAAGTGTTATTTAGTGCATGCATTATCGAGAATATGTTATGTTAGCTTAGATAGATAGTTACCACCCTGCTTCACAGCGACCAGACCTTCACCCATTCGGAGCACAGATGTCTGACGTCCATCCTTGAATGGAGACACACTTGATTCATTTAAAAAATCGAAACAACCGTTGTTAAAATATATATGGTGTTTTATTTTGTATCTTATTTTGATGACACAAAAATACAAGACTTTAAACATTGTACAGTTCAGGTTGCAGCACAGCGAGAGAAAATCCACTGTACTGACAGCTGTCACTCGGGAACGTTTCTCTAATGGCACGAACGGCACAGGCGGGTATCACTCTTCGAACGCGGTGCCCAAGCCTCCCGTGGAGCCACCATGTAAAGGAACGATAGGCCACCAGCCTGTACCACCTGTGAAAAGGAATGAAACAAACTGTTTTTAAATGGCCAAGATAAGTTTAATAAACGTTTGTTGTCAATGACAATTCTTGTAACTAATGGCATTCTGCACGGACAAATGCTATCTAGACAATGCACACTATTGAACGACTTACATGCGTTACAATGATATGTAGATGTAATTTTGGATATAGTAGAAGAACATGAAATAGGAGTGGCATGACAAGCAGAGTATACTTACTCGTCACTTGGATTACGAGGACTAACAATTGCGCGAAGTTCGTGCATAAGCACCATCATTATTCTCAACACGGCCCGTGTGAGGCAGGCTGCCCTGAAGTCTGGCAGCTCGGTGATGCATTGCGGTCGTGGCTCGCCTTCCGAAATGTAGGCCAGGCATCCTGAGTTTTCTCGGCAGCAGCAGTTCTCCTCCTCGGTCGGCATTAGCTTGCACCGATTGCATGTGCACCAGGTGGAGACGCCGTCCATTCGACTAGGCCCAGGCTCTTCATCTGTTGATTCGTCCTGCTAACTGCTGTCCGAATCCCCATCATTTTCGCGTGCTTCCCTTTCCAGTAGTTCCTCCTCGGTATACTCGGGATCGTATATGTAGGGCATTATTGTAGCCATTGTGTGTTAAACAAACTAAAATAATTTATAGCGGTGGTACTGGTATCTGTTCACACGGGCTACAAGCAGCGAAGGTAGCTGACCAGAGCACTGAAAAGAGTCACAGAATACTCAAAGTAACACAGAGAGAGGAATGGAATCGAAAATCTGCTGCTGTGTGTTGTGGAACGGTCTGTTTATACTTATTGAGGAAAGAGGCGTCCTGCCATTTCCATGGCGACACGTCATTAGCTGAAGCGCAGCGAATGTTGACACGAGACGTGCTTTGGTGTTGGGAAAGGGGCGGTACAAATCTGCTGATGACAGGCTCAGGGGCGGGGGAATTGATTTAGTGCCGCAAAAGCAGGTCAGCCAGGGCGATGGGGGAAAAGATAGGATTATCAGAAAATGGCGGCTCCCTGGTGCTTGTTTTTGCGTGCGTTTAATGGACGAAAACTCGGCTAAGGTCCATAGGAAAGTTTTCTAAAATCGAGCCACTTAGGCTTAAAAAAACATGGCCGACCCGTAGGGACATTGGGCCTCATTACGACCCAGGCGGTCCGTAAATAACGGTGGGGGTAAACCCACCGCCACCGTTGTTTCCGGACCGCCTGATCCCGACCCCTGCAGGCGGGAGGTGATGTTCCCGCCAGGTCTGACCTGGCGGGTTTAACACCTCCCGCATGCAGGCGGACGAGGAAACACCGGCAGCATTACGAGATGCTGCCGGTGTTTCCATGCTCCCGATTCCCATTGAGTCCCATAGGATTCAATGGGAATGGGGATTTACACCATTCCGCCTCCGTAATTCCCGGAAAACCAGGGTTGTAATGCCCAGGTAATTCCGGGAATCACGGAGGCGGAATGGTAATAGAAGTCCGTCGGTAACCAGACGGTTTTACCGCCGCGGTTACCGCCGGACTCGTAATGAGGCCCCATGCCTTTAAAGGCCCACAGGAGGATCCTGTGGTTCCATTTCACGCTGCATTACAAAGAAAAATATTGGCTAACTGGGAAACTCCTGAGGTTATCCCGGCGGTTAACAAAAAGTTCTCAGCCAAATATAGGGTATCTACTACTGACCCTGAATTTGTGTCTAAACATCCAACTCCAGAGAGTCTGGTTGTTCAAGCAGCAACTGCATCAGGCAGTAGATTGGCATAGACTACTGTTCCACAGGACAGGGATGATAAAAGATACAAATCTATGGCTAAGAAATATTTTTCTGCATGTAGCATGGCGTTGAAATCTATTAACGCTACTTGTACGCTCGCAAGGTTCAGCCATACACTTTGGGAGTGTGCTTCATCAGCGGCTGACTGCCTCCCAGAGGGAGAAGAAAGGGAAGCGTTTCTAAACATCATTAAGGATGGTAAAGACGCAATGTGCGAATCCCTTCAAACTGGCATAGATTCTGCTGACAGCATCAGTAGGGCCATGGCGGCAAGTACTACGACCCACAGATTTGCATGGTTGCGAAAGTCTGGGTTTGCTCCAGATGTACAAGCCAGACTTTTAAATATGCCCTTTGACGGCTCTTCTTTATTTGGTAAGAAGGCGGATGACAGCCTAGAACAGTTACAGACATCCAAAGCAGCAGCAAAATCCCTGGGAGCTGCAATCCGTCAAACGCCATATCGCCCCTCAGGAACCTCTTGGAGAGGTAAGTCCTTTCGCTTTTATTCCGCATTCGGAAAAGGCAGAGGACAGTCGGTTCAAAGAGGTAAAAAAAGATCCACCCGAGGTGGATAGGGTAAAAATACAAAAGCCACAGCAGCAGCAGGTGCCTCTTTACCCTCGGCACCTGCATCAGCCGCCTCTAAATCACTCTGAGGACTCTCCTTACAAGACACCAGTAGGGGGCAGGCTAACTCAACATCTGATGGAATGGCAGGCTATTACGTCAGATGCTTGGGCATTGGAGACAGTTGCCCAAGGCCACTGCCTGACTTTTCTACGCATTCTTCAGAGTCATCCACCAGGGAACAGCTCCCGGAAAGTTCCAGATCCGCTCCTCCTGCAGGAAATTGTAGACCTGCTGGAGAAAGGTGCCATAGAACCGGTACCTGTAGCGGAGAGGAACAAGGGCTGGTACTCCCCCTACTTCCTAATACCGAAGAAGGACAGCTCCAGGACTGGCTGGTATCTCTGGACCTTCACGATGCTTATTTCCATGTGCCAATCCATCTGAAACACAGGAAATACCTGAGGTTCTCAATTGGCGGCTCTCATTATCAATTTCGAGTTCTGCCTTTTGGGCTGACCTTCGCCCCGAGGGTCTTCACCAAGCTAATGTCGGTAGTGACTGCAAATCTAAGGAGGGAATGGATTCACATCTACCCCTACCTGGACGATTGGCTGATCAGAGCTGTATCTCCGGAACAAGCTCAGATCCAGCTAGATTATGTCTGCCACTTCCTTCACAAACTGGGCGGCTTCTCCCTCAATTTAAAGAAGTCACAGATGATACCATCACAGAGACTCCAGTTCATTGGAGCGGTCCTGGACACTTCCCTGGGAAAAGCCTCTCCACCAGAGGTGAGGGCTCAAGATATTCTGCAGATGGTCACCAAGTTTCAAAATGCCCAACGTCTCCCAGCCTCCGACTTTTTGAGGTTGCTAGGCCTCATGGCATCCTGCATCTTCCTTGTGCCAGAGGCTCGCCTGAGAATGAGATCTCTTCAGTGGGCACTAAGAACTCAGTGGTCGCAATTCTCAGGGAGAATGACAGATCTCCTTCAGGTTCCGGACAAGGTGGCTCGAGACCTTCAGTGGTGGGCCTGCCAGGAGAACATCTTGAAAGGAGAACTGTTTTGGCAACCATGGCCGGAGATAACAGTAGTCACAGATGCCTCACTCACGGGATGGGGAGCCCATGCCAACAAATTGACCATCAGCGGTCGTTGGTCTCCATCGGAGTCCAGACTACATATCAACCTGTTAGAGCTGAGAGCAATCAGACTAGCGCTGAAGGCTTTTCTGCCATCTGTACAAGGGAAAAATGAAAAATGTCCTGATAATGAGGGACAACACAGTGGCCATGCACTACCTCAACAAAAGAGGAGGTGTAGGATCACTGCTTCTGTGCAGAGAGGCGATGCAGCTCTGATTTTGGGCAATCCAAGAAGGAATCTCTCTATCGGCAGTTCACTTAGCCGGAGAGAAAAACTTGACAGCGGATGCTCTGAGCAGGCAGAGTACAGTCTCCCACGAGTGGGAACTAGCTCAGGAGGTCCTTCAACAGATCTTCACCCTTTGGGGAACCCCTCAAGTGGATCTGTTCGCCACCAGCATCAACAGGAAGTGCGATCAGTTTTATTCAAGGGAATTTCCCCCGAGAGGAGCTCTAGGGGACGCGTTCGTAGTGGACTGGGAGTTTCCACTTCTTTATGCGTTTCCTCCAGTCCCTGTCATTCCTCAAATGATCTGGAGGATGAGAAGGTTCCGGAAAGCCATGATCCTAATTGCCCCGGACTGGGCCAGGAGAACGTGGTACCCGGACCTTCTGGACATGTCCATCTGCCCTCCAATTCGTCTTCCACTCAAGGAGAATCTTCTCTCGCAGAAGGGAGGTCAGGTTCTCCATCCAGACATCGGAACACTCAACCTTCATGCTTGGTATCTGAAAGGTTGAGATACAAGGATTGGGACCTCCCAGATGACGTCATGGAGGTGTTGCTTTCGGCAAGAAGGCCAGCAACAAAGACTTTATACCGCTGCCGTTGGAACAAATTTTTCAGCTGGTGTAGAGAAACGTGGTACACCAACGGTGTTATCTATTCTACTCTATTTGGCAAATTCAGGCCTTCAGGTTGGCACTATCAAGGGCTATCTAGCAGCGCTATCGATCTTCAAGCGCACTGTAGAGGAACCATCGTATTTCAAGTTACCCTTAGTAATACAATTTCTGAAGGGATTAACCAATGTCTATCCTCCAAGACCATTCCAAGTTCCCTTATGGGACTTAAATTTAGTCTTAAATTTTCTGATGGGTACTCCTTTTGAACCACTCCACTCTTGTTCACTAAGGTTTCTCACCCTTAAAACGGTCTTATTAGTGGCATTGACATCTGCTAGGAGGGTGAGCGAATTACAAGCTCTATCTTGTAAACCCCCTCATACAATTTTTCATAAAGACAAAGTTGTCCTACAAGTGAAGCCTAATTTTCTCCCAAAGGTGGTTTCTGAATTCCACATCACTCAGAAGATTACCTTACCTTCATTTTATCCCCCTCCCTATCCAGGGAAGGAGGAAGAAAGGCTGCATAGGCTGGGACCCAAGGCGGGCTTTGAGCTTTTACATCAGCAGACTTGCTAGGATTAGGCAAGCAGACCAACTGTTCGTAGGTTACTCAGGGCACAAATTGGGTTTACCGATAACAAAACAGACCATTTCCAGATGGATTATTTTAGCCATTCTGGAATGTTACAAACTGGCAGGGAAAGAGACTCCTCAAAATCTTAGGGCTCATTCAACCAGGGGTATTGCAGCCTCTTCTGCCCTCCAAAGAGGGGTACCGATTCGAGACATATGTGCGGCTGCCACATGGTCGTCTGCACATACCTTCACAAGAATTTACAACCTGGATTCCTCCTCTAGCCAAGAGACTAGATTGGGCAAAGCTGTGTTGCACTCTGTTCATTTTTGAAGGGGAAACATGGCAATTTTACTCCCACCTCCAGTTACACACCACTGCTATGGGAGTCTATCAAGATAAGGAATACGTCGGAGGACACAATCCCTTCGAAGAACAAGTTACTTCTTACCTGGTAACGTTCTTTCGATGGGATGTTTCTCCGACGTATTCCTTATCGCCCCACCCATCCATCCCCTCAGTAAAACTTCCCTTGTGGTTACAGCTTACGCTCCTTCTGGGTCAATAACCAATTCATGTAAAACAACTGTTAACGACAAAACGGAACTGAGCAACGGACGCTGCGTGAGTCTATTTATACGCATGATGACGTCGGCGCCAATACAGAGGCTGTCGAGGGACATCGGCTCGAGGGACATCGACGCGAAGCGCCCTCTACTGAAAAAAATGTTCCGAGGCCAGCAAGCTGGAGATGAACTATCAAGATAAGGAATACGTCGGAGGAACATCCCATCGAAAGAACGTTACCAGGTAAGAAGTAACTTGTTCTTCTCTGCTGTATTGACCCCCCCTCCTCCCGAACCCCCTTTCTTGGGGCACAAGATCTGCATTTCCATGGTTAACCTCTTTGGGCAGCACCGACCGGGCAAATAAACAAACAAAAGTAGTGAACTTTCCTTGGAGAAGTACAATGAGTTCTACGCAAAAACTGGTTTCGGGCCGGGTGGAGTGACCATGTTACCCTTCTGCATCGCCTTCTGTGTTAGCGAACACCTCCATGAATTGCAACCAGTCGGCCTCCAGCTGTGCGCTGGAGCCGTGTATTGCTGCTGTTAGTCTATCCATAAAGTAAATGTCTTTGGCTTCTATCACCCATTCTCTCCTTGTGGGGAGAGCTGCTCTCTTCCATGTCCTGGCCCGTGCAGCTCTGGCTGCCAACAGTAAGGAGTGTGTCAGATCCGGGAGTTTCTCCCAGTGCTCGTCCCTTTGCTGTAGCCCGAATAATAGTGGGAGTGGCTCTAACGGCTAGATCCCCTCTTCCAATGTCTAATGTTTTGAAGATAATACGCTTCTGCCAATGAGTGTTCCTTCTTGCAGCTGAGATGTGCTCCTGCCTAGGAATGTTAAGCGCGGCCCTGAGTGCATTGTTCTGAATAACCTGGAGTTTGTTATTGTTTCAAGTGGAGGTGCCAGCAAATAAAGCATTACAATAATCCAGTCTGGATCTGTTAGGCAGAAACCTGTGCAGTTCCCTCTGGGACCACTGCAAAAGATTTAGGACTACAGGTGTTTGGCAGTAAACCCACTTGGTAGCACTCTGTACCACACAGATTCACTTGGTAGCTGTGGCTGAGCAGTCAGACTTCCCTCAAGAAGAGTTAGGCAGTATACAGAGTATTCAGATATAATTATTTATTTAAAACCACATCTAGAAAAACACACAGACACTAATAGTAAGCAATTCAAAAACACGGTCACTAAAAGATATACACTCCCTTAAAAGAATATTAGACAAGTCTTAAGTAAAGCTCCACTTATTTTCAGACAGCGGTGAGCGCTTAACGTAGATGGCACTCTAATAGTTCGTTTTAAAAAGGGAGAGAAGAGCAGAGAACAAGTTGAAACAGATCCCAACACTTTTACCAGAACATAACAAGAGAGGAAGGCAAAGTAAAACCGTGAAGTTAGAGTTCAAGGGGCCGGATCCACTTTCAGAGAATCCAAACGAAATGTGTCCAAGGTCACACGGTTGCAGTGCACAAAAGTCTTGTAAAGGTTCAAAAAGGAGTTGGACCAAAGAAAGGGACCAGTTAGATGGTCAAGGCGGCCATCCCAGTCCAGAAGGTTAAGGGGTTATTATTACCTTGTAGCAATCTTTAGAAAGGGAGGCCTGGCGGACATGGTACCTTAAAGTGGTGAGAACGCTCCAGCGGGGGCAGTTGTTCCCGGCAGCGGATGCAAGTCGGTGCTTCGTCCGGGGGAGGAGAGGATCTCATCGTGGAGGAAGACAGGAGTCCGTTGCACTGACAGCGAAGAAACCAGGCGCGGAGTTTCTCAGGGACAAGGAGCGGTCCGGTGATTCGCGGTTCAGTGGTGAGTGGCTATCCGGCTGCCGGGGTGCTTGGCACGGGCAGTTCGACCACAAACCGGGCTGGGGTGCGAATAAAGAAAGTTAAACTGGTTGTGCCCACCAGTCAGGGGAAGAAGCCTCTCCAGCCGGGAGATCTTCTCTGTCGTCGGGAAGTGGTGAGTCGGTTCTGCAGGGCTCCACCGGTGGTGTCGTCGTGGTAGGTCGGCTCAGCTTCTCCCTCGTCGGATTCTCAGGTCCTGTGGCGACTTCTGAAGTTCCAGTCCCCAAAGCCCTGCTTTTATGCAGAAAACCCCATTCACTCAGCCTAGCTGTCACTCAAACATGCTAAGTGGTGAGCTGGCCGGCTCACCACTTGGGCCAATCACACAAGAGTGCGACTTGAGTTACTAAGGTAACTCAGTCCAGGGTGCCTAAACCCCCTCCCACACCCCCTGTGGTACCCAGACAGAGTGGCACCACTTTTGGAGGCTTCTGTGGAGAAGCCCGCCAAAAAGTGGAACAAAGGGCTCGACTTGGGTTGGAGTCACAGAAGAGAACACAAACGCCATTTTAGAATCGAGTCTTGGCAAAAAATACCAACCGGAGAATTAATATTAATTAAATAAATCGGTGGTATGTTCGAGGCTATGAGAATTAAATAATTAAAGTTGGTAGCCTCAAACAATGGAAAAATCCCATAGGGAAATATTCGCGGTCGAATATAAAAAGTAGTTTCCACTGCCACCAGCCAAAACTCGATCAGGGGGGACGGAGACGTGCCCCCTCAACTAACAGACCCCGGGGCAATCGGATTGCCCCGACCAGTACGTCCACAATATGATGGTTTGTACTGGTTTCTGTTAATAATTTGGGACTAGTAAAGCCAATGGTGACTTTACAAGCCCTGGGAGACAGTAGTCAGTCCCAGGGTATGGGGTCTATGGTGGGGTGTCACTATGACACCCCTGTGTTACTGCACGGAGGGTGCTGTGTAACACACATAGGAAAAACACATGAGACCCTATGGAGTAAAGGACCCCATAGCCCATAAAACACATTACCAGTGAAAGGACTACCATACATCATGTCCAAGAGTGGGAGAAAAAGAGTCTCACTCTTGGCAGGAGGAACAAAACAAACTCCAGAAATCCAGCAAAGCTGCTGGGGGACTCACCAGGTTAGGAAATTCAGCCTAAAGAGAGAATTCTCCCTAACAGGATACAATAAGCGCACAGGGATTGGTGAGGCAGCTGTCAGACAGGGAAGGTGTACTAGCATTAACTAACTTAGTGGTGTGTGCAGCACAGGATGCAATAGTGTTGACCTAATGTGTTAGATATAGGGTGTCATCCAAGTGAACACCCAAAGTCTTAACAACACTAGATAGTGATACCATCAATGGTGAAGGTATTGTATGCTTGGCCTAGCTTGCTGAGTAGGGCTTGAGAGCTGACCAAGGGAATTTCGGTCTTGTCATCATTGAGGCAGAGGAGATGGGAGGCCATCCAGGCTTGGATAGTTTGGTATACCGAATGCAGAGTGTTGGAGTCAGTGGCGTAGTTTCTGGTTAGTGGGAGGAGGATCTGTGGTTCATCAGCGTAGCTGGTGTAGGAGATGCAGTCATCAAGGAGGTCAAATAGAGGTTTAACGAAAATGAAAGGGTGGGAAGACGCACACGCCTTGGGGCATGTCATAGGTGATGGGGGTGGGAGGGGCCATGGCATTGTCCGCAAAGACTATCCTGGATCCGTTGTCCAGAAAGGAGGAGTTCCAGGCAATAGCTTCAGTAGAGAAATTAGTTGCAGATGCAAGGTGCTGACACAAAATGTGGTGGTCCACAAGGTCAAAAGCTGCGGACAAGTCAAGCAAAAGGAGGGCTAAGTTGACAGCATCTTTGTCCAATAATGCAGATACCGTGCCATGGCCTGGTCTGAAGCCGGATTGTCGCAGCTCTACGATGTTATTAGGTTCGAGGATAACTGGATATGGAGATAGGCTGCCCAATCCAGGATTTTGAGTAGAAGGGGGACGTTGGTGATTAGGCGGTAGTTAGTAGGTATGGGCGGGTCTAGGGGAGGGAGAACCCAAGCATACTTTAGGCTAGTTGGCATGGAAAGGTGAGCTTCAGCACAGTTCTTGATAACAGAGACCGGGCAGCCATTCCCTTGGCAATGGGGAGATTTGAGGCCTTTCATGATCTGGATTATCTCTATTTCTGAGACTGGTTTGTAGGTAAATAGGGGTAGGTTTTGCAGGGTGGCTGGGGGACAGGTGTTAGCCGGTCAAGTGGCACAGCGAGTAGAGCGCTCGCTTTGACATCCATGCAGAGCCTGTTAACTCAGGTTCGAATCCCGGCAGGGCCAAACTCAGCCTTTCATCCTTCCGAGGTCGATAAATGAGCACCACACACCGTGGGTAATAATAAGCAGTGCTCAGATACCTGAGGGTAGCGCTATATAAATGCCTAATTATTATTATTATTATTAAGGGAACCTGAAATGTCACTGCTGAGGCATTTTTTTCTTTTTTTACTTGGATCTTCTTCTGAAGAGTGTCCATTTTATTTAAGAGGATGTTTTGTTTTGGATGCTGGAGCACCAGGTACAATCCTTGGTGCAGTTGGTTGGTGGAGGAGTGAGAGATTTCAACTCGTGCAGAATCGCAAAGAGCTAATGACTGCTTGAATTCGCTGTTGAAATCTTTATATTACAGGTGGCGCCTTTTGCTTGTAATATGGCCTGTTTATATTCACTCGCTACGGCTCTAAAGCAGGCTTTATTAGGTGCGGAAGGGGTGGTTCTCCATTTAGTGTCAGCCTCACGTTTTTTCAGGCAGAGGGATCTGTTGTAGGGCAGTGAACCAGGCATTGAGATGCGAGGCAGGTTTAGCTTTGCATTGGACAAGGGGAGCTAAGGTGTTGACTGCATATGTGAGAGTTTGGTTGTAAATGTCTACCCAAAAGGGCAGTGTCGCTAGCAGGATGCTGTAGGTGAAGCAGCTTGTCCATCATTGGTAGGATGCAGGCTTTAGTTAAGTTGCGAGAGCTCTGGGTTGGTGTGTGAAGTAGGGGCAAGGCTGTAGTTGGAAGGGGATTTTATGTGGGCATGGTGAATGAGATGATATTGTGGTCTATCTAAGAGCATGGCAGATTGGAGGTAACTGAAGCATTACAATTAAGGTCAACTAGCCAGTCCAAGATGCAACATTTGGAGTGCTTGGGGCTGAGGATTAGTTGTGTGAATCCTTTTGCCCTAAGGGAGCTGGCTAGGGATGAGGCATTAGAATCAGCCTGGTCATTGAAACCTATATTGAGGTCGCCAAGGAGTAGGATCCTGGAGGTGGGTTTAATAATCGCAGAGAGAAGGTGTAAAATATCCTCTTCAAAAGAGAGCGAATGGCCTGGAGCACGGTAGATCAAATGCGTAGTTTATTGTGGAGGTGTCGGAGAGGATTTGGTCATAGGTAACTCTCCAATTGTAAGGGTTGATTTGTACATTTCTCTGATGCGGGAGTGCTCTTACTTTAAGAGCAGAGCCCCTGCCTCTTGATTCTAGTTTGTCTTTGCGGAAGATGGTGTATTTGGGTGGTATGGCAACGGACAGTGACAGGCCAGAGGCGTGTGAAGCCAGGTTTCAGAAGTGGCATAATAGGTCAGGATTATTTGACGTAATAAGGTCTGCGATATCAAGGGGGTGGGCTGAGGCTGACCTAGCATTAACTAAGGCTCCCTTTAAAGATGTAACTGGGAAGGTCAGTTGGCATGCCTTTTGCTAGACATGCTATTCTTCAGGTCATTCAGTTGGGGGGTGAGGGGGAAAAGTCCACTGTAAGGTTATGGTTATTGCATGAATTAACTGCCTCATAGGAGGTGATAGACGTAGTAGTAATGGAGGTACAAAGCTTGGTTGTGTTAGTCACATTGCGCTGGTTGGACAGGGTAGAGGTGTTCAGAGTAGGGCCGTGCGTGTAGTCCCTAGAGCTGGAGAGAGGGCTGACACTATTAGTCGGCTGTACTAAGTTAGTTGGGGCTGGGTTGTAGTTTAGGGACAGAGTGTAGAGGTGCTGCCAGGATTCTGTGGTAGCGGCTCAGAGGTGGCTTGGGCGATGTCCAAGGTAGCATTAGACAGTGAGGTGAGTGCAAGGCTGGATGGGCAGTTGCTGCCGGTGCTAGTTGAGAGTCTGAGTAGAGTGTGACATGGGCCATGTCATGGTGCAGGATGGTTGTCCTAGTGTCCTAGTGTATGAATGCAGGCGCACACTCCGGACTGAGGGAGACCTAGGTCTGCAGTGGTGTGCAAGGCAGTGTGCCATCTGTGAGTTTAGTCGGGCCTGTCTTGTGTTACCTAGACAAGGTGCAGATATGATGGCTG
The DNA here is from genome assembly GCF_040938575.1 of Ambystoma mexicanum. Lineage (NCBI taxonomy): Eukaryota > Metazoa > Chordata > Amphibia > Caudata > Ambystomatidae > Ambystoma > Ambystoma mexicanum. The sequence goes on along the minus strand of NC_090933.1, from coordinate 869,055,387 downwards.
GTTTGGTCAGATTTTCTTTGTGAGGGCTAGTTGGTGAAAGTAGGTTTGCAGGGGCGTGCAAAGCCAATGAGGAAATGAGCAGGGTGGGAGAAAGGGGAGGGCAGGATGGACTGGTGGAACAGAAGGATTTTGGGCGCAATGAGAGTAATTCCAACGCCAGTAGGGTGTTTATTCACATACCTAGATGGGATGATCCTGCATGCCGGCTCCCTGGGGCACAATGCATATGCTGTGTGGTGCTCCAGTCAGCAACAGGCAGAGGCGGGCAGACAGCAGGGCAATGGTGCGGTTGTGGTGTGGGACCATGCCTGATATGCATATGGTCTTCTTGGCAGGTAAAGAACAATGCCAGAAGTTAAGATTCATTCTAAACCTTCCTGCCATCAACCCTTTTGTTTTGCTATGGTCAACCCGAGTGGGATGGGTATGCCCAAACATGGGTCCCGTGCCTACTGGGTCTAGAGACCCAAGGTACCCATCACTGATGAGTCCCAACACGGCTGAACCTTGTTTGGGGATGCTTCTGGTCTCGTCCAGGAGGGATGTGACCAAGCAGTTCATTTTGGACTGCCCCTTTTGGGGTGGGACCAAGCCTGATTTGCAAACAGTGTAATGTAAAATGTAAAAGGAATTTGTACAGCGCACCTAAACCAGCTAGGGCATCATGGTGCTAAAAGGTACAAGGACTGAACTGAGGCATACAGTTAGACTGTTAAAAAGATAGGTTTTCAGAGCACGGCGAAATGAGAGATGGTCCTTTAAGGCCCGCAAAGACCGAGGCGGAGCGTTCCATAGTGTAGCAGCCGCAACAGAGAAAGAGCACCCCCTCCCCCATACGTGCCAGCTTGAAACAGGGAGCCATAATCCTGAGAGACAAGGTAGAACGCAAATACTGAGCAGGGACATAAGGTTGGAATGTAACTCACAAAAATTCAAGCCCTTTACCATAAAAAGTGTGATGGACCACACAGAGGGCCTTGAATTTTATACGCTCGGCTGCTAGAAGCCAATGCAGTTCTAACAGAATTGAGGTCATCGGACAGGACAGAGGAGCCCCCACTGCTAACCGAGCTGCCGAATCTTGCACCACTTGCAGCCATTGGAGAAGGTACGCCGGCTACGCCAGGAAGAGCGCATTACACTAACCTAGGGTGCCAGGAATAAGAGAAGATACAACCAAGGACCGGAGATGAATAGGAAGGTACGGAAGAACATAAGAGCAAAGGAAGAGGACCCAAAGTTCGAGTCCTCCCGTCCCCTGCACACTCTTGGACTACGCAACAAAGGCGTAGATTCTTAAGAATATAGTTAGCAATATTCGTTCTTAAGCACTCTTTAGAGAATAGATTCTACAAAATTTATAATATTGAACAGAAGAACAATGGTTTCTACATTTTAGGTGTACAGGGATGAAGTGAACACCTATTTATTTATACATAAACAAATGTAGTAAAGACAGGAGAAATCGCATAACAACATTATAATGTCAACATAATCGAAAGTTGATGGAAATTCCACTCTCAATGGCTTGACGCGTTTCGAGGTGATACCTCTTCTTCAGAAGCCTCTGTGGATCTACTGTCTAATCAAAATACATTCAGGGAAAGAAATCAACAGAAAGTATACTTGTAAGTTCATCAACCAAATAAACAACAAGTAGCATTACTTCATTTAAATTAAATATCTACATGTTATGTGTTAAACAGTGCAAACATTCAATTTAGTTTGACCATAAAACTATCTGGCCATGTTTTTTTAAAAATTCAAAACACTGTCTAGTATAATCCCGTGCACCTCTCATGGTGATCCAACCAATTAGAGTATCATTAGTAATCTAAAAATGGAAGCTATAATGATGGCTTCTAAATTTCAATTCAACAAATGAAACATATTCGATTTCAAGGGCATATTCAACCAGTGTAGATTTACTGTTAAGCATGGTAAATACAAACTACACATAAAAGAAGGGTTTTTTTTACAAAGAGGATACTATACATAAAGGAAGTACTGACCTATTAAGGTTTAATGTTGTAGCAGAAAAGCCATCTATGGCGAAAAATAAGTCGAAGTGGACATGCTTGCAGTGCCAAGACTTCGATTTAGGTGTTTTCTTGGTGCAGAAAAGTACTTCAATACTTCCGGTAATCTCTGTGGATAGCAATGTTAATGTATGGGTCACTGTGTGTGACTCAATATCTATTCACAAGTACAATAATGCGTTTGTTAGTAAAGAAATGACCATATACCTGCTATAATTAGTGCGACAGAGCACGCGGGTATGTTGCGACAGGGTTCAATGTCCAGCGGATGTGCAGGATTTCTCTGTGTTGCATCTAACGTAGCAGAAAGAACGGGTGCATATAGATCCGGGAACTCGTAAGTGCGAATGCTTTCTGTGGAGGACAGTGTGGTGCTAGTGAATATTCAAGATCATATGGATCATTGATCACACGGTCAAAAACGTGTATAGTATTTTATACATAGCGCGTACCTGAACTGCTTCTAAGTACTTCTAGTTGTACTTCTCTCTGCTCGTTGTTTGCACGGTGCCCATGGAAACGAGGGACTGTGTTCAAACAGCCTAGTATTTGGTGGGCTAAGTTCTGGGGGTAGAGATCAACAACGGACTAACCCGATGTTTGAGGAATGTGGCGGCCATCTTAAGCTATTTAAAAAGACCCTGTTAGTAAAGGTGGTTTACATGTGTAAAATTCTGCAAGTCATCTTCTGACAACATAATCAAAATTCTATTAAGAGTAGCATAAGTTTAAACAATATGATGATAACAGTAACGGTCGAAAGACAAAGTTATTTTACCCAGCATTTTCTACACGTGGTACTATTTATGCGTATGGTACTTCTGTATCGTTCGAGTGTATTCAAACATCACAATATGTCCATTTACATCCCTTTATCTAATTAGCTGGACAATCTGATACATGGTACCAGATGTCCTCACATTCTTGGTTATGCAAACTGTTTACTTGTTCAATATTACAAGTGGCAAATGTACATTGCTGTAAATTCCATCTTATACTACAAATAACAATGCTAAGTCCTAGCATGCAATAATGTATAAAAATATGTATACTATGTAGCGTAGCTTGAAGACTGTTCTTCAATGGCTATGACCCCTTGATTAGTGCTGCTGATCTATCAAATGTCTAGTTATTTCAATAGGGTGCCCTTGTGATCTTAATTATCCCATTCATTAGGCAGTCAGTTGTGGGGACGTTGCTATCTTCCCATATTCAAAAGCATAATGAATTATTGGTGCATGGTTTCTACAGGACAGAAATTTCTAAAAATTAAAAAGTATCTAAATGAAGCAGTTCAAGGATGTATTCTCGTTGAGACCCCTTGGGTATTTGGTGTCTAGAAGGTATATCCAATATTTTTCTCTTTGTGCCAATAGTCTTGTGTAGTTGCCACCTCGTTGTGGTTTGCTTACAACTTCAACGACCTGGAATCTTAATTGACTGATGTTATGTTTTGCTTCCATAAAATGTCTGGCTACTGGTGATTTCTGGTTTTGGCACCGAATGGTGGACTTGTGCTCTGATATTCATTCTTTCAAAGACCTTGTAGTCTGTCCAATGTATAATTTACCTCAAGGGCATTTTTAGAGCGTATATTTCGCCTGCTGTTATACAGGTGGCGAAGCTTCTGATCTTTATCTTTTTGCCTGTTGATGGGTGAGAGATGGTATTACCCTTAATTACATTGTTGCAATTGGTACAATTAAGACATGGAAAAGTGCCCAGTCTTGGCACTGCAAGCATGTCCACTTCGACTTATTTTTCGCCATAGATGGCTTTTCTGCTACAACATTAAACCTTAATAGGTCAGTACTTCCTTTATGTATAGTATCCTCTTTGTAAAAAAAACCCTTCTTTTATGTGTAGTTTGTATTTACCATGCTTAACAGTAAATCTACACTGGTTGAATATGCCCTTGAAATCGAATACGTTTCATTTGTTGAATTGAAATTTAGAAGCCATCATTATAGCTTCCATTTTTAGATTACTAATGATACTCTAATTGGTTGGATCACCATGAGAGGTGCACGGGATTATACTAGACAGTGTTTTGAATTTTTAAAAAAACATGGCCAGATAGTTTTATGGTCAAACTAAATTGAATGTTTGCACTGTTTAACACATAACATGTAGATATTTAATTTAAATGAAGTAATGCTACTTGTTGTTTATTTGGTTGACGAATTTACAAGTATACTTTCTGTTGATTTCTTTCCCTGAATGTATTTTGATTAGACAGTAGATCCACAGAGGCTTCTGAAGAAGAGGTATCACCTCGAAACGCGTCAAGCCATTGAGAGTGGAATTTCAATCAACTTTCGATTATGTTGACATTATAATGTTGTTATGCGATTTCTCCTGTCTTTACTACATTTGTTTATGTATAAATAAATAGGTGTTCACTTCATCCCTGTACACCTAAAATGTAGAAACCATTGTTCTTCTGTTCGATATTATAAATTTTGTAGAATCTATTCTCTAAAGAGTGCTTAAGAACGAATATTGCTAACTATATTCTTAAGAATCTACGCCTTTGTTGCGTAGTCCAAGAGTGTGCAGGGGACGGGAGGACTCGAACTTTGGGTCCTCTTCCTTTGCTCTTATTTGCTATAGGGTTTTTGTGCCAAAACCCTCTTTTCCTCCTCTGCACCTCATAAAAGTATCGACACCACTCCTTGTGGTTTTCAAAATAATATTTTCAAACATCTCCTCTATTTGGGTGTGCACTCACTTCTCCACTATACCAGGTACGGAAGAACATTACACAATTTGCTGAGTTTAAAATGGACCAACTGGCATCAGCATAGCGAGCGAGTTGGAAAGCTTTATCCCCAAGTTCTTAACCACCACAGAAGAAGTGGGCTGAGGGCCGAGGTCAGGTGGCCAAAAAGCTGAGGACCAACCAGAAGACACCGAAGAAGACACAACTACCAGTACCTCTGTTTTGCTGCCATTAGCGGCGAAGCCCATTTCTGCCCATCCACAGGTGGATAGCAAGAAAGCAAGAGCGACCGCGTTCAGCTGAAGCTGGGCGAGAGAGATCGAGCCTCACCAGAATCTGTGTGTCGTGATCATAGGAGAAACACCAGAACCCAAAAGAGTGAATCAATTTCACAAGAGGCTGGATATATAGATTAAAAAGAAGGGGAGAAAGAGCAGAACCTTGGGGGGACCCCGCAAGTGATGGGTTTCGCAGCAGATATAAACGGAGGTAAGGAAAGAGACTGGGTACGACCAGTAAGAAATGAAGCAAACCAACACGAAAAACTGGCAGCAGTCGCTCCAACAAATTTTTGGTGTTTCCCCTTTTGTAATGTAATGCGTTTGCAGGTGAAGAACAATGGCCTGGAGGGTTGCCCAGAGCCATGTCTTAGGTTAAGATTAATTCTAAACCTTCCAGCCATCAACTCTTGTTTTGCTTTCGACAGAACTGCCATAGGGCCTTTGACGGCTTGAAGGAAGCCTTGTTCTGAAGGCTAGTGATTATAGTCAGACCTTTGGTTGTACAAAGGCTTCTGAAGCTGGAAAAGGGGCGAAACTCTTCCTAGCTTGATGAAATGGGCAATAACCACCCCATCGTAATTAGTAGAAAGCTAATTTGTAGAGCGCTTAGGTTGCCTACAGTTGAGGGTGCTTTGCATTTGTATGGGCACTTAGGTTCAAATCCTACCTCACTCTGTGCTCTCAAGTTTACCAATTCCATGCATCACTCACTTGGTACTGTTTTTTTTAAACCTTGGAATTGTGGAATTTGTAGTTTTATATTGAAAATAGAAAACACAAATCTGATGTTCCCAGAATTACACAGACAAAAAGGGGACTGGGTGCCTTTCTTGACATGGAGCTGGGAAACCTGAAAACTCAGCTTCACTGGATCAACGTTCAGGATCCAAATAGACCATGCACCCCTCAAGTGGTTAATTCACATTTTTAGGGTAGATTAACATTTCTGGGGGGTACTGCTGTCCCTTCTATGGTATCCTTAGACTTTTTTTGTTTTTTTTGTTTATCACGGGCCTCCTTTTCTGGTTATTGGGACTTTGGTGGAAATGCTGCTGCAAGTTCAGCCCTTTTTTGGTGTGTGGATTTATTGTGGCCCGTTTGGCTCCTGGGATGGGCATGCTTTTTGTGTACTCCATTTTTTTGCTGGAATGATTGTCATTAGAGTAGGCAGCTGCGGTTTGGTTTTTTCTTCACCCAGGTTGCAGGCCAACTTGCAGAATTGGTGACCAATAGTGACTTTTTATGTGGCCATTGTGATGCAGATCTAGGTTTTCAGGTCCTGCTTTCAGTCATTTTGATTTTGGCCATGCCTTTGTTGTGGGAACCAGTAAAGTGTGCTTAGGGGCTGTTCTACATATGTGAGCTCACTTTGGTATTAGGTGGTTTTTGGGGCCAGCCTGATTTGACATTTGCTGATGTATTTGTGTGAGTGCCCCTCTGTGACTGGAGAACTGCCTTGAGCTTGCCCAGGAATATATAGGTTTTTCTGGTGAGACGCTAACTCCATTCTGGATTTTTGCTAGTGTTTTGTTGAACTCTGCAGGTTTGCTTTCCTGCTGGAAGATTCTTTTGCCAGGACACTGCTGCAGATTTGGGACCGGGGCTGGCCATGCTGGCTTGGCTTGTGTCCCATACCCTTGATCTGTTTTTGGCTTTTGGCTGCTGTATGTCCTTCCTGGGCTGTTTTTGTTGTATCCGCCAACTCACCCAGGGGTTGTCCTAATTGGCTGGGATGGAGTATTGGTGCTGGCACCGTCTCTGGGCCGATTTGTTTCTGTTTTCCTAAAGTGCTGTCTTGGTTGTGTTATTTGGGAAGGCTTTCCAGTGTTGGGGTGCTGACTCACTGCCTGTACTGTTTGTTTGGGCTGTCCTGGGTTGCCATCCCAGTTGTTTCATTTGTGGGGATATTTTCTGCTTGTTGGCTGCCCCTCTTTGTCCATTGAGGAACTGCAACCTGGTTGGTCAGGTTTGTCAGTGCTCATGGAGATATCTGTGCCATTGGTTTTGCTCCTGGCTGGTGGGTCCCTCTCAAAGGAAGGCTGATTTTTTTTTTACCCTTTGGGGCGACTATCAATGTTGTCTGAGGCTCTTAGGTGGACAGATCTTGATAGCTGGCCCGCAGGGGATATTGTGCTTGCTGGTTTGTGTTTAGTTTAGTTTATTATTTATAGGGCGCGCCATACCCTGGGGCATTAGGGCGCAAAGGACAAGGATATGCTCAATTTAGTTACAGGTACATAATAAGTAGGAACAGTACACGGGAATAATACAATATACAATACACAGTAGGCATATATATACACGGCCGGAACTAGGTCCAGCAACAACACAGTTTTACAGGTGTGGGTATACTATTGGGAGTATACAATAATATATACAGTAGTAATATACAGGTATCAGGAACATTCCAGTGCAAGAGGAAGTTGATTTAGATAGTCTGGTATAGGGGTGCCAGTGGAGCTCAGTTAGTTTGCCAATGGAAACAGTCAGGACAGGGTAGTTGGGCGTCGTTTGCTCTCAGCCAGTTGATCAAGTTCTGTCTGAATTTCGCAAAGGGCTGGGGTTCTCTGATGCCAAGGGGTAGTGAGTTCCACAACTGCGCTGCCTTGACTGGGAAGCTCTGTCCTCCTATAGTTGCGAGTTTAAATCGTAGGACTTGTAGGCAGTTAGCATTCGCTGTTCTTGTGGGTCTGGTCGAGGTTCTAGGATGTAGCCTATCCTTGAGGTATGGTGGTGCTTTGTTGTTGAGGCACTTGTGGGTGAGGGAGGCAATTTTGAGTTGAATTTTATCCTGCGTGGATAGCCATTTATGTTCCCTTCTTACCGAGGATATATGCTCCTTTCTGCTAGTCTTGAGAGCTGCTCTCAGGGCCTTGTTCTGGAGGACCTGGATTTTATGAATAGTCTGTTTATTAGCCCCAATGTATAGTCCATTGCAATAATCCAGTTTGGATAGTATGAGGGCTCTGGCAAGCGTGATGCAGCTGTCTGTAGAAAGGAATTGTTTGCTGCTCTGATGAGTTTGCATGTGTATGCGGTAGCTGAGGCTAGGGAGTTAACTTGTTTAGCAAAGTTCAAGGTGTCATCTAGGTAAAAGCCCAGGGTCTTCACTTCCTTCGCTACTTTTATGTTGTTCCCATCGATAATGAAATTGGCATAATCCGGGCTGAGTTTGGTTATGTATGTCGGGGTGCCTAGGATAATGAGTTCAGTTTTGTCATCGTTCAGGCATAGGCCGTGTGTGGCCATCCATGCCTGAACGATGCTGTAGATTTTATTCACTAAAGCCAGATCCCTGACGTAGTCTCCTGAAAGCGGGAGGAGGATCTGGGTATCGTCTGCGTAATTGGTGTAGGCAATACCCAGATGATCCATTTCGTCAAAGAGTGGCTTTGTGAATACATTGTAGAGGGTGGGTGACACACAGGATCCCTGAGGTACACCACATGTTATGGGGATCGGGTCTGCTGAGGCTGAAGGAGAGAAGACTCTCATAGTTCTGTTACTCAGGAAAGACTTGATCCATATTATGGCCTCTTTGGAGAAGTGGGCTGCAGAGTCTAGGTGGCTACATAAGACTGTATGGTCGACTAAATCAAAGGCCGCTGAGAGGTCTAGCAGTAGGAGTAGGGCTGCTTGGCCATTGTCTCTACATTGATCTATTTGGGCCTTGAGATCGATTAGGGCTGTCTCAGTCCCATGCTGTGGCCGGAATCCGGATTGTCGTGTTCCAAGTAAAAGGTTGGATTCAAGGAAGTTTTGTATTTGCATGTATGCCACTTTGTCTAAGATTTTTAGAAGAAAGGGCACGGTCGTGATAGGCCTGAAGTTGGTAGGAATGGCCGGGTCAAGGGTTTGCTTCTTTAGGAGTGGCAGTACCCAGGATTCTTTTAGGTTATTCGGTACAGTGCCTGTGGTAAAGGATGAGTTGATGAGTTTGGTTATGAATGGCGATAATTCTCTCACAGCATCCTTGATTAATTGGGCAGGGCATTGATCGCCTTTAAAGTTGGATGGGTTAAGTCCCAGGATAACTTTTTCTACCTCAATGGTCTATACCTTAGAGAAGCAGAAACGTGATTCTTGTTTGGGTTGTTTGGGTTGCCATTATCGTGCCTTGTTTTGGTTTGTTTCCACTGTGGAACTTGGGCTGGTGGGTGATTTGAGGTATTTAGCCACTGTGATCGAAGGTTTCTGTTGGCCATCTTCTCTTCTGCAGTGTTTTCTTGTTGGCTTGAGTACTGCTGTGCTCCTAGTATTCTGTTGTGCCTGATGCTGTAGCTCTTCAAGGGGTCTCCTCTGTTGTTGGTTGCATTGTTTACCACCTCAGTACACTACAATGAAGAACTATTTACCCCCAGTGAAGGAAACCGATTACTATAGGCCCCCAGAATGCTGTTGCTATTGCACGGTCCAGCACTCTTCCACTGGACAATGAACACAATTACCTTACACTCATTAAAGAACAGAATGACATTTTCCAAATTACAGCAGCCCTACCAAATAGGACCAGCATACCTAACTGGTGCAGCTCTCCAGAACTACCACCAGAGGATCAGGGAATCCTACATGGAATATGACGAACAAATCTATAAATGGCTGGGAAGGAAAAAAGTATTATAGCAGTTTTGTGCAAAGTACCTAGCCAACCTGCAACCTCATATTTCACCCAACTCATTCAACACATGCTCTCCAACTTGCAAACGAAAAACTGCTAAACAAAACCCTCAACCCAACCAATATAGTCTAAACTCGGTTCTCCAGAATTGGATCTTTCATAGATTCAGATGCTGTATGAATATTTCCCATCGTATCGTCAGGCCGGGAGTCCTCAGTAACAGAGTTTTTCTATTTGAATTGTTAAACTACAATCACTTTAGTGTTGTCTTAGATTTGTTTTGGGTCAATTTGCCCTGCAGCCATTGGGCAGCATGTACCACAGCTCCTCTCCTAGAGGCTCTCTTCAGGTGTTTACCGCATGTTCAAGAATTCCCAGTTCTCTGTTTTGTGATGTTTTTCCAATGACAACTTGACAAATTCTTCTGAAATATCAAGATATTTTGACATGTAATCTATGCTGATTCTTGGTGTCTTTTTGTTGTTAGATTCCTGAATCTTGTTTGGAGTATCCTGCGGCAGCCAACTGGCATCAGCTCCGTGGGCAACAGGCCTCTTCAGTCTCTTCTGCTACCATGGCATATCAAAAGGCTAAAAAGCGCCTTTTCAAGGCATAATCTACCTGCCATTTGGAAAGAAATTCGTGAAAGACCAGCATGAGCAGTGCATAAAGACTGCCTGTATCCAGAGCACAATGTGAACACCTGCTCCTTTGTCACTCCTCCAGCAAGACCCTTAAGGAACGTTAGTGACTTGGCTGGTTGAGGGTACCATGTCAGACATGGCTTCCATTTGGAGTCGGCCTCCCTTTGCCACAGACCCCACAAGTGTACTGACTCTTCCAAGAGATTGGGGGTCTCGTGAGCATTTTCCTTATTGAAAAGAGGGTGAGGAAGGACCATACCCAACATTCAGAAATGTACTCGAACACCAGTGACCACAGTCACAATGACTGCTTCGTCTACGGCCACAGCAACAATACTGTTGACACCATCTTAGTTGTTGACCCATACACCCAAGGCTCCGATCACCATGATGTTGACTACCATGTTGACAGCCTCTTCCTTGTTGAACCATAGATCCAAGCCTCTATCCACGGCGCCATTGATGACTGCCCAGTGAATGGTAACCTCTCCTCTGGTATTGTCGGTAATAGCTCAGTCAACGAAAGTTCTGTCACCTTCTATGGCGATTGCAGTTCCGTCAATAACAGCTGCCATTTCATCGTCCTCCACGACAACCACCTCCTCTGGTCGATGAAAGCAGCCTTTATTTACACTGGATCCTTATGTCTCAGCTATTCCAGGCCTATCCCAGGTGCTCACTGAAGACATTCTCGAGCATGTCATCGTCATGGATTATGAGGGTCCTAAAGGTCTTTTTACTACGGAAGATGAGGAAGAAACCTACTTATTATTCTTTTTTTGTATTTATAAAGAGCGCAAGGCAGCCGTGGGGCATCTTGGTGCTGTTACAGCAGGGCTTACTCGGTTACAAAGAGAAGACATGAGCACCTGTCTGTGGTTCTTAGATTGAACCAGATACCAGACATGTGAGAGTTAACATTAATAACGAAACAGCAGAGTGTCAATAAATACAGGCAAAATAGTTCAGGTAACAACAGAAAGCCAGAGAGACAGGGATCTTCTCCAGAGGAAGTGGAAGAGGAAGTGATTGGGCGGAGAACAAGCTATTTGACGAGCTCAGTTTTGAGAGATTTGCGGAATGCTAGGTGAGATGTCTCATTTCAAAGGGTTGTGGGCAGGGCGTTCCAGTGTTTGGGAGCAAGGAATGTGAAGCTGGCCCCTCCTGCTTTGGCCCTTTGAAGGTGGGAATTTTAAGCTGGTTGGCGTGGTGTGACCTCTTGGGTCTGGAAGATGTAGCTCTGGTGATTTTTTTCTGCATGATAGGGGGATGCTGCGAATGAGAGAGATTTGTGTGTAATTGATAATGTCTTAAAGAGCATCCGTTCTTTGACCGGAAGCCAATGTGCATTTTGTCTGGCACTGGCAATGTGTTCCCTTTTGGAAATGCTGAAGGCAGCCCTAAGTGCATTATTCTGGATGACTTGAAGTCTATTCAGATTTTTGGACGAGGTGCCAGCAAATAAGACATTACAATAATCAAATTTGGCTCCAAAGGTGGCTCTGGCTATGGAGAGACAGTTAGACATAGATAGGTATGGTTTGACTGCATTGATTAGTTTGGTCATGAAGGCAGCAGAAGACGCAATGGTGCTAACTTGGTGTGTCATTGAGAGCATGGAGTCAATGTACACACCAAGGGTTTTGACTGCTGTTGAGACTAAGGAGCCGATTCATGGAACAAATGTGTGCCGAAAATCCCAGCGCAAGCAGGCGCAAGGTGGCACAAGCGTGAGAAAGCAAGCGCACGCTCACGTGCACGTGCACGATTCAAGGAAGGCGCTGCGCTTGTTTCCCACTTGTTGTGCGCCAAATCCGTGCATGGCGCACGCGGGCACACAAGTCATCAAACGGCGTGCGCTACGCGCACAGCAAAAGCGCACATAGCGCGGCGCACACAACAAAAGTGGGCGGAACAGTGGGCGTAACACGCGGAATGGGGAATAACGCATGAAAAAGAAGGCGTAACTGGGGAAGTACTGCAGGGAACTACACGGAACGCCCACACGCACGCGAACAACCCGTATTCATGGATTCGAATACGGGAAACCCGCTCAAGGCAAAAGACGCGCACAGGCGTCAACGCGTCCGCCACACGAAGACAGGCGGAACCGTCCCCGCGCACAGTATAAAAGTGCACGCAAACAACAAACAAGTATATACAGCTACAATGAATGCCCCATTTGTCGCAGCACTGATCGTGGGACACCGCAGGAGGAGGAGAATAGCCAGGGCACACATTTTTTCACCACGGACAAGCCTTTTTGGGATGCCTGGCGACCAGTTCTATGGCAGGTATAGGTTTCCACCCCGTATCATCCTAGACCTGGTCAGGGAGTGGGAAGATGACCTTAGATCCCCCACCCTCTGCTCCCAAGCATTGTGCCCCTTAGAGAAGGTGCTCAAGTCCTGCATTTTTTGCCAATGGATCTTTTCAGCAGACTACTGCCATAGTGGGGGGGGGGTCTCACAGGCCACGCCGTCACGCTGCCTACACCAGGTCTTGCCAATCATGACAGCGCACCCCTCAGTCCGCAGGCACATATACATGCCCAGAACACCCGCAGAAAGGCAGGCCGTTGTCCAGGACTTTTACAGGGTGGCACACTTCCCCAAAGTGCTCGTTGCCATAGATTGCACCCATGTGGCCCTACGTCCACCTAGGGCCACTGAGCACATCTACTGAAACCGCAAGCACTGGCATTCCATCAACGTACAGGTGGTATGCGATGCAAAGGGAATCATCACCTCTGTCTATGCGAACTACCCTGGCTCCACCCATGAGAGTTTCATATACAGAATGTTTGCTCTGAGCCGGGCCCTGGAAGCTGGGCAGCATGGCTCCTAGGTGAGTACAAATGCCCGTGCATGCATCACACACACACACACACACACACACAACACACACACACACACACACACACACCACACACACACACACACACACACACACACACACACACACACACACACATGGCCCCCCCCCCCCCCCCCAGGGCGTACCGGTGGACATGGTGGTGCCCCCACATCCCCAACCACAGGCACAGGCACTGCCCATGGGAGGGGATAGGGCATGTGGCGAGGCAGCCAGGACCCAGCTTGTGGCCACATTTTTCACCTAAACTCCGAACCCTGCGGAGTGCACACAGACCTGGCACATACCAGGTGACAATCGATGATGACAAAGAGACAGTCAACTGTCACAACCTTACCACCCTGAGATTGTTGCCATGGAATTGCCACATTGTGTGCATCCCTAGCTACTTAAACACAAGCAATCCTGTGTGACCAAAAGGCACACATGCAAGGTGTGAATCACACAGACCTGCAAAACAGACCATGACTATCACTGGTATGTCACTCAAACCCTCCCAAACCACAACATGACATGGCAAGCAATAGCCATACACCAACACAGTACCAATAAGGTACACATTGCCATGTGAAAAATGTAAATTGGCATCAGACAATGATGCCTGTCATGGAATCAGATGAAATGACTGACCAACAACCTCCCACCCAAAATAAGTCATACCCAAATGCATTCCAAAAGTTGTAGTTGTACCATAACAATGAATGCCTGTCTACATGCACAATGTGCATTGCAAAATCAACACTGCAGCTTCTGTGTGCCGTGTCCACCTCCTGCAACACACTGCTCAGCGCACAGCACAGTGAACAGCCATTGTGTGTGATGCACACCCTGAGCATCACATCTAAGCGACAAACTACATCAAAAAGCAAATTAGGCATGTACAGGATCCACAATTGGTCATAGAACATGTGCTGCAGGGACACAGTGGGCACCAGAAGGCAAACAGAGTGTACACATGGACATGGAAGGGTGGTTGCACATGTAGTGGATTATAGTGCGAGTGTGTGGGTCAGTAGGGACATGCACTCAACATATGCATGTGCAATCAAGTGACCATCAGTGTCCTCTACACATCACATGTGAACATTCACCATGTGTATACCCCAGCATGTCAAACCACAACTATCCCCTCACACCTGAAAGGTAAACACAACACGTGAACAGGCATTGATCAGCAAAATACATCATGTACATAGGATACCACAATTACAATGTCAGGGTGCCCATCACACTGCAGGGCAAGGCAACTATCAACAACAAAACACCCCCCTCCCTCACAAATCACCACAACCCACTGAACAACTGCACCTGGGTTATTCAGCCTTCATCCTTTAATTTCACCTGGCCACAGGATCACCCTTCCCCTTTGTCACCATCTCCCACCTTGTGTGTAAAAAGTTGCCAGCACCCTCAGAGTCCACCTTGATTTGCAAAATCACCAAATCCAAGAGAAATCAAAGCAGGCCAACACAGAAGCCAAGCAAATAGCCTGCAGGCAATAAAAAAAACAGAACAGCCTCCAGTAGATGACTTGAAGTAGCAGTATGCCACAAAGGCCAAGTACTACCACAATGATGTTAACAACCAAGGTAGCACAGTAAAACAATGTCACAACAGGATGTGTACCATGTGTGGTACATAACATAGAATGATGCACCACGAACGGATGTGTACTGTCACAGCTCCCGTGTACAGGCGCAGGAGTGGCACAAACCAACCACCCCCACCGTGGTCTGGGTGCCTGCAAGGTCAAACTCACACAGGCCTTTGAGACCCTGGTGGGGAAGGAGGGTCAGGAATATGCAGTCGGGACAGGCATTGGCATACTGGATAACCGGAATGAGGGGCAGGAGAGGGGAGTAGGATTGACACGGGAAAGTAGGGAATGCACAAAAATGTAGTACTTGTTCATCATGCACATAGCAGCAAATTACTCAAATGGAAGTCAAAGAGAAACATATCTCTGGGGTGAGTGCTGGCCTCCTGCCTGCGCACTCTCAGGTCCGGTAACAGGAGCAGTTCAATGCTGCAAAGAGAGCCACAGTTAATAATCTGTGCGTGCCCAAAACACACAAACACACCACCAAATATGCCCCAAAGTACACTACTCTACAAACAGACAATCTTGTGTGGATGCTTCGTACCCATACGTAACATTACTCCTGTGATGGTTCATACACAGTCAATGCTGTAAGTCAGGCGATGCTGGGTGCGTGGCAAATGGAACATCAATGTGTCACGATTCACACAACATGCAATGTTCCCTGGGTAAGCAGACAGACGCATATAGCAAGGTATGACTTCAGGACAAGTCGTGTACCACCATGACCAAAATAAAGTAGGCAGTGCATGTTTCTAATTCTGCTTGGAAATGAAATGCATTGCACCCAAGTCTGTCCCTTGCTGTCTGTCCCAGTGAGCTGCTTCTTTCCATGTCTCGGAATGCTACATGGCTAATACAAGTGCCTCAATGGCCCATGGTGGACCGGAGGGGATGTGCCACTGCCCCTGCAGGTGCCCCAGACAACTTTCCCTATCAACTAGCCATCAGTCCACTAACACATCTGAGCTGTATTGTGCGCTTCAACACCAATATTTGTCAAAGCTCACCGTCAGTGCTGCTACTAAGCATGCATGTGCAAATGGCCTGGTGGAAGGTTTGCTGTGTTGTGACCCCCCTGTGCTGCTCACCTTGCCTGGAGTCCCTTGAAACACGTCAGCCGTTTTCAGATGTATGATCGCAATCCCTGTGCCTCTGCTTGCGCACTCATGTGCATGTCGGCACTACCAAACGTGTCCAGATTCCAGACGTCCAATGGCCCATGTCTGCTGGCAAAGGTGGTCTGAAGGCTCATCCCCCTGCAGAAAGGCCATGAAACACATGATTAATGCTTTAGATTCATCTGTGTGTGTCTCTTCAGGCATTTCATGACTGGACCACGTCAGAGGCGTACATCAGAAATCACACCATCAGTCCGTCTTTCACAGCCAAAGTCTGGAACACACCATCTACAGCATGAATTGCAACAAGCACATGTACATTAAAGATAAGAAACATACTACACAATGCATAGCAATGAATGTACACATGAATCATGAAACACCCCATCTAGCAAAAGAAGAACAGTGGTCAATTACACCCCAATCATCCCCACTAGGGGCGTCAACACAAGTTCCACAGCAGCAGACATGCCACATATATGACAGTCCAAAGCCCTTGTGTAATAGGCTGTTACACCGAACCATACTTGCGAGCCCATGGATAAGGGAAGCAGGAGTGGCATATGTGAGTCAAGGACCCCAAGCAGCAAACACATACAAAAGACAAGCTTGAAGGGCCCAGCTGGAACAGACAGTGGATGCTTTCAAAAGCCACAAAGCACCACACCATCACGTGAAAGCACAATAGACAAGCAATTTTAAACTATATTAACTAATTACACTAACTATGAAAAACCTACATTACCTATTTAAAACTAACTATCAAACAGAAACTTAACTAAACTAAAAGAAAAATCAAAAATGGCCACATACGACCCAGGAGGGGGGAGGTACAGGGTGCTGCTCAACACCCACATGCGATGATGCTGAGGAAAAAAAAAACTCCATGGGCTCAACGCCTGCACAGCCTGACCTATGTGGGAGATAGATTGTCGTCCGAGTCTGGCTCTTCCTGGAAAGGAGGACGTGGCACAGGAGCATGACCACGCCTAGCTGCAGCTTGCCCCTCGTCGGCAGCAAGTCTGCCGGACGGGTGAGCTTGGTTCTGTGTGGCGATGACACGTAGGTCTGCATGCAGAACCTCCCGTGATACACGTGCTTCCTCTTGCAAGGTAGCACGTGTAACACGGAGTTCCTCCTGCAAGGCCTGGCTGGACAACCGCTGCACCTCCCGGCAAGCATGTAGCTCAGCCGAGATGGTACGCTCAAGCTGTGCAAACCTCTCCTCTGCCCGCTCCCTCTGGGACATCAGAAGGACACCCAGAATGGATCTGAGGGAAACATACTCCTCCCTCAGGGCCTCCATGTGTGCCTCTGTGTGAGCAGCAATTTCTTGACACAGAGATGACATTTCAGCCTGGCGTGCCCTGTCTGAGGCCGCCATGCCCAGCCTGAGCGAGCGGGCCGTGGACCGTGCTGCCTGCTGCTGGAGAAGCACCTGCCTAGCAGGGGGGAACACGGATCGGGCCACACGCTCCATGCTCTCAGCGATGTTCTCCATTTCTGCCCCCTGGCATTCAGAATTGGCAGTCATGTCTTGCTCCCACTCAGTATACATAGGTTGCGTGCGGCGACCGCGTTGCTGGGCTTGACCCCTGCGGGACCCAAGGACCGGGTGTCCTCGTTGTGTTGGCACCGCCCGCGGCTGCACGACTACATGCCCCCGTTGACGTGATGTCCCAGGCACATCAGTGACTGGTGTGGAGGGTGACCCTGCATCCCGATCCACCACGGGCGGAGGTTCCAAGACTGTCTGATCCCTCAGTGCAGGTGTCGCGGACAGAGGATTGTCCACATCAGAATCACTCACCCCTGACATATGGACCTGGTGCTCATCCAACTCGATATGGTCGTCAGAGTGTTCATCAGGGCTGGACTCATAGGCAGCCAGAGACAAGATGGACTGTAGTACTTGGGGGTTTTCGTGGCCTACCACCCCATGACCCCCACTTGTGCTGGGTTGATGTAGTGATCACCTGAAAAATAGAGAGAAAAAAGGTCACTACACATGTTAGAAGCACACAACACACACACACCGACACCAAACACATCAGGCAGACATGTGACACACAAAATAGAACCTGGCATGCATGTTGGGTCAACTTGAAATTGCTTCTGTGATTAGACCTGTGGAAAGGTGGCAGTTTGCAATGAAGTGGGTCTATGCAGTGCAGCAAATATGTATGTTATTCACTATCTACATGTACAAGGACTTCATGGTGTGTGTCAGAAAATGTGAAGGCACTGCAAGGTCAACTTCAGGCATCACGTGCAATGTGCATTCAGTGGGTAGCATGTCTACAAGCAAACCACCCCTGCCCCCAAGTGCAAAAGCAGGGATGCCTAGCATGGTATCAAAAGGCTGACCATAGACCTGTGTATTGACAGACAGTGTTGAATAGCATCAAGAGCATCATGTGAGTCAAGTGACAACACAGCAAATGATGATGGGTCAGTAAGCAGGACACATGATGAAACCTCTGGAGTACACCCACGTGTGAAGAAGACACTACCCCAGTTGGAAAGAGTCATTGGCCATTAAACAGGCTGAGGCCTGTGACCCACACAGAGTGTCAGACCCTAAACATGTGTGCAACGCTGTACTGAGCCACAGTTGACATGGGAAGGCAGATGAAATGCCATGCAATGTAGGTCATCCAGGACTTGTATTACAGTGATCATCCAGTCATGGACACATAGGGGCATGCGTGGAATACACATGGAGCATGAATTGGCACTCATGTCCCTGCGGGGCATCTGACCTCTGCACAGTCCAAGTGAGACACCCTGCATCAAGTACTAAGGATATACCACACAGCATACGTCTGGCAGATTGGCTGCTGGATGTTAGCATGTACACAGGTGGCATGAACAGGGAAGTACCCAACGGCAATATTGTAGCAGACCAGTGCTAATGTGGAATTGGGGTGCAGAGCGGGGGGTTGAGGGGCAAGGGAGCATGCCTACATTGAGTACCCGCTTGCAGGCAGAGGACACATGCACGTCAGTCATGCTATGCATAGTCCCTGGGCTGAGAGGAAGGTCACCCCACGCTACATGCAGAAGTGCCAGTTAGCTGGAACATGGACCGGAGGGGCATACTGGTAACTAGCATGTGAGTAGGGTGCAACAGTAGTAATGCGGACAGTCCCCGTCTGCTCCACATGTCCACCATCCAGCAGAGTAGACATGCATCAGGGAAGGATTGCATTACTTGCACATCAGAACCATGTACACGTGACATGTAGTGGCAGTCATGCACAACACATCACACAAGTAAAACACACACGTCCTCGACAAACACGCATCAACACTCACTGGACTGGGCATCAAAGTCCGGCATCTCTCCCACTCCTTCGACCGATTCAGATGGTATGAACTCTGCGACGAGTGACTCATGCGGAGTGAGATCTTCCTCCTCTGGTGCAGGCCCACTGCCAGTCACCAGAGTCAAGTTGTAATTTGAGGCATGCTTAGCCTTAGCGCTGCATTTGAGGTCATTCCAAGGCTTTTTGCACTCTTGCGCCGTGCGCACCTCATGGCCGAATGCACTCACATGTTCCGCAACTTGCTTCCAGTGGGTATCACGGTGGGCAGCCGTAGTCTGACAATTAGCACCCACTAGCTTGTCACGGCTGTGGTCCCGCACGTAGTCCACAAGGAAGTCCAGTTCCTGTTTGCAGAAAGGCTTCTTCCTCGATGTGCAGGAGGTAGTGGCTGTGTGTGGGGTCCCAGCCTGTGCTGCAGGTGCAACCTTCCTCCTCTTGGATTGTGGCGCAGACCCTGGCTGGCTAATGCCGCCCTGATCAGTATGGCCAGTGAGTTCGGTGGATTGAGCCAAGGGAGTGGCAGGTGGAGGGATGACCAAAGGCCTGACTTGTGTCAGTGGCAGCTGGGTGCCCTGTAATGGACCCTGCGCAGCAACATCCTCTGTGGCAGGGTCATTGACCGCAACTGTCCTGGTTGGCAGACTCACAACCGGGGTGTTGTTGGGTGCATCTACCCCTGCACTTGCCAACACCCGGCTGTTCGGGGCAGCAGATGACATAACTGCCCCAGGGACATGTGTCTTGGTGAGGGCAGCCCTGCGTGCCCCTACGGTTTCCCTCCTGGCCTGTTGGAAATCTTCCAAGGGCTCTTCAAGTGCCAACGCAGCCTGTGCTGGCAGACCCTGAGCCTGGGTGGTGGTGTCCACAGCTCCACCTGCAGCTACCACTACCCTTGGGCCCGTGGCAGTCGATGAAACGGACTGCCGGGTCACACGGGCGCCAGTGCCAGATGCAGAAGCTGCATCTCCCGGAACCACAGGGGGTGGTGGCATGACTGCACTGACACATGGCACAACATCGTGCTCAAGTGGCGCACCCCTGCCTCTTCCCCCTCTGCGGCCACCCTGGACACCCTGGAGTCCCCCTACTCCCTGGTCACCCCGGCCACGTCCCCGATCACGCCCACCAGGAGGAGGACGCCGAGCTGAGGCGCCCCTCACCTTTGGTGGCCTCCCAACCATGGCACAGATGTAGTAGTGCTGGCACAGATGGAGTAGTGCCAATGGGAGGTGTACACCACAATTGACCTGGGCAATTGGGGTGAAGGGGGTGGGGTGCAAGATGTTAACAGCCCCCTACACCCGCAAGGCTGTATGTAACCCTGGTGATGTCACGCAACGCTCAGGCACCCCAAAACTGCAGTAAAACCGTGCACACAACCCTGCAGCCTACATGCGTGGAATCAACCTCCCGCAGTACGCAGTGGTACCCAGTAACACGAAAAACGCATACGCGTGGGACACGCAGGCTACTATGACCTCGTAAACGGGTGTGATACACAGGGGCAACCGCATTGGGAAAAATAGCGTGCGCGACTCACCGTCATAACGTCACAGACGCGCTTACATGTTAAGGGCCTTTCCTCCAATGACATGCTGACGTGCAATTTTTTCACGTGCCAAATCACTCCGTATCAAGCTGGCCACGCGAAAACACACGCAAGACCACGCTCCTGCCCAGAAGGCCGAATTACTGCCCCCCAGAGCCCCAAGCACGCTCCCATCTGCTACTGCCTGACTGCCTGCTGCCCACGTGCCCTGCTATTTGCTGCCTGCACGTCAGCCAGGGGTGCAGTTGCTGTGACCACCCCTGCTGGAACCGAAGACTCCAGACTGGGATATCATCGCTCCACAGCCCAGCCCCAGGACCCAGTTGCCCACCCAATCCTGCCTCTGGGGTTGCCATGTCGGGCACAACACCATCTGGCACCACTGGCAACCCGCAGCCAGAGAGGCAGAGGGCCACCAGCTTCAGTGCCAGGGAAGTTGGTGTCCTGGTGGCGCAAGTCCTGGGGCAGTATGATGCCCTCTTTGGAAGTTCGTGAGCCGACTATGAAGGACGGACCAGGATCTGGATGGACATTGTGACTGCCATCAACGCGGAGGGGGTGGCAGTCCGCGACTTACAACATGTCAAGAAGCACTGGGAGGACTTCAGGTCCAGGACCCTCAACAAGGCCCGGCGCCTCTCGAAGGAAGTGGGTGCCAAGGGGCCCCGGGGCCACCTGTCCGACCACCAAATGAGGGTCCTGGAACGCATAAGCCCAGCGCTCCACATCCAGGTCCTTGAGAGGCAGACCCGTCTGTAGTCGAGCGGTAAGTGTACATGCATACTGATTGGAGGCTGTGCGTGTCGTGGTGTGCCAGTAGTGTGCAGGTTGCACATGTGTTTTTGTAGGGCCATGTAGGGATGTGTATGAACATGGGCGTGAGGCTGCCACATGTGAGTCCTCTCAGGTGTGAGACACATCGATGGTGTATGTGTTGGTAAGCATGCTGGGCAAATGCAGGTGTGGGAGCACACATGTTTGAATTTCTGTGTATGTACGTTGGCATGGTTGTGGTGTCACACATGGATGGTGGTTCCTGCTGCATATATCTGCACTGTGTGCATGTGCATGTGTGTGTATTTGACAAGTGTACAACTGTGATGCAACTTGGATGCATGTGACACTGACATGTAGAAGGCTTCAATGCCAGATGTGACATGGATGGCAATATCATCACTGTGACAGTTGGTGGACATGTACGCATGCATGTAAGTGTGGTGGCGTGTGTGCATGTGTTGTGCACTCCCCGTGTTTCATGTGACGTAAGGCTCACCTTCGGATGCTCATGCTGTTGTATGTGTATGGATGGTGCTGGCTGGTGCAATATTGCTGTGGAATTGCTCATGTGTGTGAGTACAAATGACATGTGTGTTGGGGAGTGTGATGCCATATCTGAAGTATGACGCTGCCACTCATGTACAACTGTCATGTGTGTATCAGTCCATTGTACAGTGCTCTGATGCCTGTGTTTTATCTCTCCCTGTCTGCAGCGTCAACTGATGAAGAGGGCGGAGAGGCTGCTGTGGAGCACAGCGGCAGGGATCGCACCACCAGCCGGAGACGCAAGGCCCGGCTCCCCTCCCAGATTGTCATCTCGTCGGGGAGTGAGGAGTCTGATGCCGCGTCCCAGGCCGCAGCTGCCGAGGGTAGGTCCAAGAGGCAGCAGAAGGGGCAGCTGAGACCCCACAGGGTCCGACGGAGGAAGATGGCACGGAGTCATCCAGGTTGGTGGGGGGTTTGGTGGAGGAGGAGGCCGCGGAAGGGACACACACGGGGTCTGGAGGTGGGGATTCCACTGGTGCTAGTGGTGCACTGCAGGGGCAGGGACAGGAGGCAGCACAGGCAGCCGCGGAGGTGCCTGTGTGTAATCCTGTCCCTGATCCTGTCACTGCATCATCTGGCACCAGCAGGGATGCCTTCGCCAAGACCCGTTTTCAGGGAGGGGATGAGCGCACAGCAACTGGCCTTCCTCTCCCTGTGGACGTGGCTATCCGGGACCGTGTTGAGCCTGTCCTGAGTGGGATAGCGTTGCGTCAACGGGGCAAGCGAGGTAACCTGCAGTCTTTTCGTGGAGAGACTGCACGTCATCTCGCATGCCTCTTTGACCACGTTGACCTACTGGGACGGGTCACCGGTGCTGGATTCCTCCGTGTGCTGGACCTTCTTGCGACCCCCTCCTCACCTGAACCCCCTACACGCCAGTCGTCCTCCATGCCATCTTCCCACCCAGTATCACCTGGGTACCCTGTGGAGCTGCCTCTGACCCAGTGGCCAGGCTGGTGGAGGACACATCCCTGCCACAGTCGGGAGTTGAACGTCCAGCAGGGGTGGCCACCAAGACAACTGCACCCCAGCCGGAGGAGGGCATGCAGGCAGCAAAAGCCAGGGCGCAGGCACAGGCACAGCAGCAGCAACATGGTGGGAGCAATGATGGCTCGGGGCCTTCAACATCGGAGGGGCAGGCATCGGCCATAGGGCAGGAAGACCCAGGATCCCAGGATTTCAAGTGTCTTCTGTGTGGCAGCGGTTGGGCCACGCCATAGATGCGGAGTGGCAGCGGGCGGAAGAGGCACGGCTCACAATGGTCAGGGCGGAGAACTACATGCGGAGGGCCCTGAGGCGGGCCGAGTGCCTCGAGGCAATTCGCAGGGAGTTGGAGGTGAACATGTCGTCGTCCCTGCGAACACCCGGGGCCATGGAAGAGGACCGCCTCCAGGACATTGAGCGGGAGTTCGATGATGCCCTGGACCAGGACATCCAAAAGTGAGCTGTTTTTAGAGTTAGGTTTCCTTTTCCTTTGATTTGTGGTGAATGGACTATGCCACACATATTTGTATATAGTTTATTTATTAGGTAGTTTCTTAAGTAGGTTTAATTTCTTTCATTGGGCTCATGGACCCTTAACAATGGATTGTACATAGTTGGACAATGGTTTTATTTGAACTTTTTATTTGATTTTGAACATGGATTAATGGATTTTTCTTTTGGACAATGGATTGTACATAGTTGGACAATGGATTATTTTGAACTTTTTCTTTTGATTTAACCATGGATCAATGGATTTTTCTTTTTACGTTTCCTTTGGATTTGCATTGGTGGAGGGAGAGTTTTGACTATTTTTCTTTAGGATTACTTTGGATTGGTTATACTTTTCATTTACTCATCTTTTGCACATAGTTTTCATTTCATGTTTGCTATTTTGTTATGCTTTCATTTCATTGCTTTATTTTTGTACATAATACATGTTCATATTTTAGTTCCATGTGTGGGATTCACTCATTGGGTTGATGCATGTGAAAATGTGGGTTTACACAATCAATGACAACCAGTGTGTGTGTGTGTGTGTGTGTGTGTGTGTGTGTGTGTGTGTGACGGACATGTGTTGATGTACATAGTTGACTATTGGTTTGTGTCTTGGGAAATCATTGCGTCTCAAGAATGGGGTGGCGTGCTGTGGTATTTGGGTGTAGAAGTGGGCCATGATTGTGCATCTTTACTTCATGTAGGGGGGGACATGAGTGGGGGCCTGCTGGCAGGTGCCCCTCACTGCTGGGGGTGAGGGTGCTGGGGGACATGAGTGGGACATGAGTGGGGGGCCTGCTGGCAGGTGCCCCTCACTGCTGGGGGTGCTGGGGGACATGAGTGGGGGCCTGCTGGCAGGTGCCCCTCACTGCTGGGAGTGCTGGGGGATATGAGTGGGGGCCTGCTGGCAGGTGCCCCTCACTGCTGGGGGGTGGGGGTGCTGGGGGACATGAGTGGGACATGAGTGGGACATGAGTGGGGGCTTGCTGGCAGGTGCCCCTCACTGCTGGGGGGTGGGGGTGCTGGGGGACATGAGTGGGACATGAGTGGGGGCCTGCTGGCAGGTGCCCCTCACTGCTGGGGGGTGGGGGTGCTGGGGGACATGAGTTGGTGATCACTAGTGCAAGGTGACATGTGGCTTGGCTGGGGGGCATGCCCATGGTGGATGGGCTGCCTGCGGGACATGACCAGGGGTGCAGGGTAGTCCCCTGTGGTGTGGGCTTCCTGCAGGGGCCGTGGAGGGGGTAGAGGGCACACCTGGGAGGACCCACACTGCCAATTCACGTGTAGGTCTCGCCGCGCACCCCCGCACCCCTGAAATACACGTACCCCGCTCTGACAGCAGAATTGCGTGTGAAACGTCCCGCGAAACCCAGTAAGACAAGTACCCCACTCGCACAGGGCCTATCGCGTGTGAAACTTCCAGCGAACCACTGAAATACACGTACCCCACTCCAATCCCGTGTGAAACTTCCCGCGAACCCCAGTTATACACGTACCCCACTCGCACAGGACCAATCGCGTGTGAAAATTCCCGCAAACCCCAGTTATGCACGTACCCCACTGGCACAGGGCCTATCGCGTGTGAAACTTCCCACGAACCCCAGTAATACACGTACCCCACTCGCACAGGGCCTACCACGTGTGAAACGTACCACGAACCCCAGTAATACACGTACCACACTCGCATAGGGCCTACCGCGTGTGAAACTCCCCGCAAACCCCAGAATTACACATGCCCCGCTCGCACAGGGCCTACCACGTGTGAAAGTCCCCGCGAACCCCAGAATTACACGTGCCCCGCTCGCACAGGGCCTATCGCGTGTGAAACTTCCCGCGCACTCGCACAGGGCCTACCGCGTGTGAAACTCCCCGCGAACCCCAGAATTACACGTGCCCCGCTCGCACAGGGCCCACCGCATGTGAAACTCCCCGCGAACCCCAGAATTACACGTGCCCCGCTCGCACAGGGCCCACCGCGTGTGAAAGTCCCCGCGAACCCCAGAAATACACATACCCCGCTTGCACAGGGCCAATCGCATGTGAAAATTCCCACAAACCCCAGTTATGCACGTACCCCACTCGCACAGGCCCGATCGCGTGTGAAACTTCCCTCGAACCCAAGTAATACGCGTACCCCACTCGCACAGGGCCTATCGTGTGTGAAAATTCCCACGAATGAGCGAGGTACGTGTATTTCGAGGGGTGCGCGGGGAGTTTTACACGCGGTTGGCCTAGCGCGAGCGGGGTACGTGTATTCCGAGGGGTGCGCGGGGAGTTTCACACGCGGTAAAGAAAGCTATAAGGAGTGCCCCACTTCCTACTGCTGGCCCTCTGACTGCCCCGGAAACTCGCTCAGGAAAAGACTTGCGCGAGCGGCAGCCTGAGCGGCAGTGACAAGGGTCCTCTCTCCGGATGGCTAGTACCGGGAGAGAAGTCCTCTGTGGTGGATCTAGAAGAAACCTTGCCGGTGGACCCTGAGCAGGACCTTGATTTCAGTACCTATATATGTCCCGAAGAACTCGTGGAGACGGGAGCAGCAGGAGAACTACCAGAGCCTACACGGCACGGCCAAAAAAGCTTAGTGGAGGACTGCAATGAGAACCGCATTTGCTTTATCAAGTATTGGGAATCCTCTACCAGTTCTCTGTTTTGTGATGTTTTTCCAATGACAACGTGACAGATTCTTCTGAAATTTCAAGATATTTGGACATGTAATCTATGCTGATTCTTGGTGTCTTTTTTTTGTTAGGCTCCTGAATCTTGTTTGGAGGATCCTGCGTCAACAAACTGGCATCAGCTTCGTGGGCAACAGGCCTCTTCAGTCTCTTCTGCCACCATGGCATATCAAAAGGCTAAAAAGAGCCTTTTCAAGGCAGAATCCACCTGCCATTTGGAAAAATGTTTGTGGAAGACCAGCATGAGCAGTGCATAAAGACTGCCTGTATCCAGAGCACAATGTGAACACCTGCTCCTTTGTCACTCCTCCAGCAAGACCCTCAAGGAAGGTTAGTGACTTGGCTGATTGAGGGTACCATGTTGGACATGGCTTCCATTTGGAGTCTGGCCTCCCTTTGCCACAGACCCCACGAGCGTACTCCCTCTTCCAAGAGATTGGGGGTCTCGTGAGCATTTTCCTTAGTGGCAAGAGGGTGAGGAAGGACCATACCAACCACGCGCAGGTTGCCCCCATGGAACAGGGAAACATTTAAAAAAATGCACTCGAGCACCAGTGACCACAGTCACGATGACTGCCTCATCTACGGCCACATCAACGATACTGTTGATACCATCTTAGTTGTTGACCCATACACCCAAGGCTCCGATCACCACGACGTTGACTACATGTTGACAGCCTCTTCCTTTGAACCATAGATCCAGGCCTCTATCCACAGCGCCATTGATGACTGCCCAGGGAACGGTAACCTCACCTCTGGTATTGTCGGTAATATCTCAGTCAACAAAAGTTCTGTCACCTTCTATGGCGATTGCAGTTCCGTCAATAACAGCTGCCATTTCACCGTCCTGCATGACAACCACCTCCTCTGGTCGATGCAAGCACCCTTTATTTACACTGGCTCCTTATGTCTCAGCTATTCCAGGCCTATCCCAGGTGCCCACTGAAGACATTCGAGAGCATGTCATTGACATGGATTATGAGGGTCCTGAAGGTATTTTTACTACAGAAGATGAGGAAGAAACCTACTTATTATTTATTTTTTGCACTTATAAAGCACGCAAGGTGGCCGTGGGGCACCTTGGCGCTGTTACAGCAGTGCTTACTCGGTTACAAAGAGAAGACATGAGCACCTGTCTGTGGTTCTTAGTTTGAACCAGATACCAGACATGTGAGAGTTAACATTAACAACGAAACGGCAGAGTGTCAAAAAATACAGGCAAACTAGTTCAGGTAACAACAGAAAGGCAGAGAGGCAGCGGTCTTCTCCAGGAGGAGGAAGTGATTGGGTGGAGAGTGAGCTATTTGAACAGCTCAGTTTTGAGAGATTTGCTGAATGCTAGGGGAGATGTCTCATTTCGAAGGGTTGTGGGGAGGGCGTTCCAGTGTTTCGGAGCAAGGAAAGTGAAGCTGGTCCCTCCTGCTTTGGCCCTTTTGAAGGTGGGAATTTTAAGCTTGTTGGCGTGTTGTGACCTCTTGGGTCTGGAAATGTAGCTCTGGTGATTTTTTCTGCAAGATAGGGGGATGCTGTGAATGAGAGGCATTTGTGTGTTATAGCTAATGGGCCTCATTACGAGACGTGAGCTAAAAACGGGGTCATTATTGGCATGGAGGAACTAGCGGGTCCGTGTCCGTATGATGCCGCTAATAGCAGCTGATTACGAGTGTGCGAGCACGTGCAAACCCCCATGCCAGTAATGGCCATAGCGGCATGCCGCTAAAGGCCCTCAAACCCCCCGATAGCGCCTTCACGGGACCCGCCGATACCACCTCCGCCTAGGAGGAACCCCTTAATACCGACCCAGTAATAACACCATGCTAATACCGGGCTCACAATACCGGACCCGGAAGTAACATCATTGTATTGCAACGGGAAATGCGCCGGCATACATCTTTAAAAACACAATCCATTGCAATCCTCCCAAACCACCAGTGTTTTACAGGAGAGACCAGGGCCTTCCAAATCACCATGTCCAAGGCAAGCAGAAAATCAAACCCCTGCCTGCTCAAAAAGCGTTTTTCGGATGAAGAACTAAACATGTTGGTGGACACCCTCGCTGCCCATGCTGAGGAGATAAAGATGCACAACCTCAAAAGGGAGGTGTAGCTAAGGAAAAAGGAGATTTGGGAGGAGGTAGCCCGCAAGGTTTCTGTGGTCGGCACCACCCCACGGACAGTCAAAGACTAAGAAAAGGTGGGACGACCTCCGCCTTAGGGTACGGAACATCCTTGCCAGCAATAGGAGGGAGGCCATGGCCAGAGGCGGGGTTGCCCACTCACCCACAAAACTAATGCGCTGGGAGGAGAGGTGCAGTACCTTCATCCAGATGGAGTCCATCGAGGGCTTCGGGGAGATGGAGATGGGTGCCGCAACATCTGGAGATGGGTGTGAGTGACTCTGGGTGTATGTCCCAACACACACATCAACATATCCATGTCCAGATGGAGGCCCAAACCCTGCCACACTGAAATGCATGCTCAGTGCCAATCCCATTACCAACAGACAGCCAACACACACGAATCGTGCCCATGTAATACATCACACAAACCCCAATACAACAGCATGCCACCAGCCATGCAGCATTCCTGATTTGAGACGTCACATCAAATGCCAAAATTCCCCCTTCAAACTATCCTGTGTGACACACCTTTAAGATATGAATTCATAATAAATGAAATTCTCCACAGCACCATATAATGCATCTTGCATGTAACACCATTATTGATGCCCTGCATCTCTTCTACCCCCCAGGCACCGATGGAGAGGATGCCAGTGAAGAAATACCCACAAGTGCATTCACGTCCTGGCCCAAGACAACTCCCACAGGCAAAACCACCTCCGGGCAGCCTCGCAGGCCACACCAAAACCCAGGGCGAGTGCCCAGGCAATGCCCGCACATGAGGGCCCCACAGCTACGCCAGACACCGGAAGAACAGAGCTGGCAACACCAGCAAAAGGCGAGGCCAAAGGCACCCATTCGGCAGAAACCAGTTCCGTGGGCGAGACAGCTGCCACTGCCCCACAGAGCGACATTGAAGTTGGAGCAGAGGAGTATGTGGACAAGGAAGGGCTGATACATGTGTCATGTCCACACTCCCTAAGCCCCCAGTCCATCCCCCAACCCCACACTCAGGACACACCCACCAGCACCATTGCGGATTCAGCCCTCCACAGCTCAGACCTCTCCACCACCCCCGAGGTCAGTCCTGCCATTGCACGCCTGGTCGCAGCACCCTCAACCACTGCTGCTCCCACCAACCTTGAGGCACGGCTAGCAAGGGTGGAGGCAAAACAGGACTCCATGCTGGAACTAGTACGACAATACGTAGCGGAGGGTGAGGACACAAGGCAGCAGATAGCGCAGGCCATTGCGGGGAACACTGCCGCCATCAATGCCTCTGCAGTGATGATGCGAGACAGTCTGGGGGCCGCCACGCAGGTCCTGACCTCAATCCTGCTGCACATGCAGCAGCAACAACCCGTGCCAGCCTTGGCAATCACTGCGGCAACCACCTCATCCACCACACCCACATCCTCCACAGCCACTTCCTCTGTACCCTCCAGCCCTGTGCGTCAGACAAGGCGGAGTGCGAGGCAGTCAGAAATGCTGCCCCCAGAGAGCAAGAAAGGACGAAAATAGTTTTGGACAACAATGGGAGTGGGTTTCATGGTGTTGGTGGTGTTCATTGAGGTGGTATGGGGTGTTCATTGAGGGGTATGGGGTGTTCATTGGGGGTATGGGGTGTTTTGGTGTAGTGGGGAGCGGGAGGGGGTAGCACTTTTCTGTAGTTATTATTAATACACCCGTTGTGTACAAAATCATTCAATGCTTGGACATTGTTCATTTCGTGTGTATTCATTTCATTCATGTCAGTGCACAGTGTCCACCTCCCCACATTCCATGTGTGCCTGTCCACATGGACCCAGTATTCAGTGTAGTAGTGACACATATCCATCAACGTCCCTGTGGTTCAGAAGTATTCGTCAATCAGTGATTGCCATACAGCACGTCCATCTTGTGCATCACATACTGGCAGGGGTGCTGCTTCTCCTCCATCTTCATCCTCATCATCCTCACCCGGTGCATGCATGTCAATGTCAGGTGGCAGTGGTACATTTCTCCGGACGCACATGTTGTGCATCATGACACAGGCCATGGTGATCCTTGCCACCTTCTCAGGCCCATGAAGGAGTGATCCACCAGATCGGCTTAGGCAGTGGAATCGCACCTTGAACAGGCCAAAGGTCTGCTCAATCACAACACGGGTACGGATATGTACCCGATTGTACTCCTCTTCATGGCTGTTACATGGGTAAGTAGCCACGGCTTCAATGGATATCCTCCATCACCTGCATGGGAGTACAGAGAGGACTTGTGAGTCATTCTGAGCTGCCACCTTCAGGATTCACAGCTATGGCCACAGCTATTTGCTGTTGACATGCACATGTCCCTGTACGTATGCACTGAGATTATTTGGATGCATTGTGTACTGCAATATGGTCTGCTAGTCTGGATGGTGTTGTACAGCTGATGCAGGGTGTTAACTTGCATGCTGATATGGATGTACTGTGTATGTAGAACGATGTCTTGCCTCCCATGATTGCAGTGTATGATACACTGTGCCTAATCACACTGGCCACATTGGCACAGTTGTAATCATGTTCAGTCATGCATCGCTTGAGAGACCCATGGTGGCCTGGTTGGGCATCTTACATGTTGTCATTGATGTACGACATTGGTCCAATGTGTGGCAGTGATGTGTCATGGTTGGGTTGGGAGGTTCAGGTAGGAAGTGTTTAGCTCTGAGTGCACTGTCCACTCACCGCCCATTATATATAGATGCCATATCATATCATATCATTCCCACCCAGGTGGAGTATGCATCCCCCCATTCCCACCAAGGTGGAGTATGCACCCCCCCATTCCCACCCAGGTGGAGTATGCACCCCCCCATTCCCACCCAGGTGGAGTATGCATGCCACCACATCACAACCCCGATGCACTGCCATGGGCCAGTCAGGCAGCTCACCAAGCAGCCAGGCACGTCATCCAGCATGTCGCTCCATGTTACGGGGTAGCGTGGAGTTACGCAGCACCATGGAATCATGTGTCGATCCGGGATATCGGGCACAACAATGTGTGATGATCTTGCTGGAGTCGCATACCAATTGCACATTGATGGAGTGGTATTGCTTGCAATTGCGGTACACCGCCTCTATGGCATAAGGGACTACCAATTCAACATGGGTGCAGTCGAGGGCACCGACGCAATTGGGCACGCCTGCCAGTGCATGGAAGCCTACTTTGTTGTCTGCAATCTCCTGGGTAGTCCGTGGTAGGGATATGTGGGTGCTAGCGTGCTTCAGGAGGGCATCCAGGACTTGGGTCAGCATGTGTGAAAAGAGTGGTTGTGATATACCATGCAGCTGGCCCACTGTGTGCTGGTAGGTGCCTGTGGC
Source organism: Ambystoma mexicanum (assembly GCF_040938575.1). Taxonomy (NCBI): domain Eukaryota; kingdom Metazoa; phylum Chordata; class Amphibia; order Caudata; family Ambystomatidae; genus Ambystoma; species Ambystoma mexicanum. The sequence continues at coordinate 869,023,670 of NC_090933.1, read as the reverse complement.
CAGGAAGTGGAGCACAGACACCACCTTTAGTAGCGGGGGGATGGCAGTGCACATTTCTATGAGGCTGACGATGTTGGCATGCATCATGTCCACAATGGTGGTGATGGTGTCCCGGTCCAACCGGTACAGGGTGTGGATCTGCTCAGGGGTTATATTAAATGGACTGGGTCTGATGCGAGGGATTGGTGGCTGCCTACGAGGTACTACTGGCTGCACTGGTGGTAATTGCTGGGCCTGTCTCACCCTCCTTCTCCTCCTGCGTCTCCTCTGTGCTGCCTGTTGTTGCTGCTGTAGTTGTTGTTGTAGTTGCTGTAGTTGTAGCAGTACAGGCATGTCCTCAAGCCCCATGATTGCAACAGCTAGTGGTATCATTTGGGTGTAGGAAGGGGTGTTGTGTGTGGGTGTACTCCTTTTATGCTGGGACAGGCTCCATTGACTCCACCTGTGGTGATTGTGTGCACCTGTGGCAGTTGCCATGACTGCAGGTTGCTGTTTATGGGTGGTTCGCGATGCCTGTATGGCCGCCATCGTGCAGGCCTTGATTACCGCCTTCGGGATGCCGGTAATTGCATGCCCGCGTAAGTTGTGATGTCCTCCAATTCCCGGCATCCTGGTATTTACTCCACGAAGGCGCGCGTCCCGGTATGAAGGGGCACGGCACGGTACAGGTGGCGGCGGAAATGGCAGGTTGTCAGGTCATAATGGGCCGGACCTGTTAACGATGCTGGTAATACCATTCTGCCTTCCTATTTTAATTACATCCATTCTCGTAATGAGGCCCAATGTCTAAAAGAGAATCCGTTCTTTGACCGGAAGCCAATGTGCATTTTGTCTGGCGCTGGCAATGTGCTCCCTTTTGGGAATGCTGAGGGCGGCCCTAAGCGCATTATTCTGGACAAGTCTATTCAGATTTTTGGACGAGGTGTCAGCAAATAAGACATTACAATAATCATATTTGGCTCCAATGGTGGCTCTGGCTATGGAGAGACAGTTAGACGTAGATAGGTATGGTCTGACTGCATTGATTAGTTTGGTCATGAAGACAGCAGAAGACGCAATGGCGCTAACTTGGCGTGTCATTGAGAGCATGGAGTCAATGTACACACCAAGGGTTTTGACTGCTGTTGAGACTGTTTGTTGTGAGTTTCCTTGGGGCCTACAATGAGGAGCTCGGTTTTATCCCCGTTAAGGCGTAATCCGTTAGATGCCATCCATGCTTGAATAGTGGTGTAGGTTTTGCATAGTGTTTCTGCATCTCTTTCATACGAGCCAGTGAGAGGAATGAGAACTGGAGTATCGTCTGCATAGTTTGTGTATGCTATGCCAAGGTTGCCCAGATTGTTGAAGAGCAGTAGGGTGAAGAGATTATACAAAGTAGGGGATGTGCATGAGCCCTGTGGGACTCCACAGTGTATGGTGGTGGGGGCTGCGCAGGCCTGTTCTGAGAATACCTTCATGGCTCTCCCGTCGAGGAAGAAGGTAACCCATGCAGTGGCTTGTGGGGAGAATTGGGCTGAGTTGATGAGTTGTCTACAGAGTGTTGTGTGGTTCGCAAGATCAAAGGCTGCAGACCAGTTGAGAAGGAGGTGGAGCACAGTCTTGCCTTCATCCATTATTTCCCCTATTTGGTTGTTTAGGTCAAGTAAGGCAGTTTCGGTCCCATGACCGGGGGAAACCTGACTGCCTCTTACGAAGGATATTGTTAGTTTCTAGGAAGTGTTGGATTTGATTGTATGCCGCTTTGTCTAGGATTTTTAGCAAAAAAGCCACTGTGGTGATGGGTCTGTAGTTGTTCGGTGAGGCCGGGTCAATGGATGGTTTCTTCAGGAGAGGGCAAACCCATGCCTCCTTCAGGCAAGGTGGGACAGTGCTAGAGGCGAAGGAAGCATTAATGAATGCTGTCAGGAAGGGTGTTAGGGTGTCTGCACAATCTTTGATATGAATGGCTTGGCAGACATCACCCTTACAATTGGATGCTTTTATGCATTTTAATATGGCTAGTACTTCAGGTTCAGATATGTCTCTGAAGGCCAAAGGCGTCTTTTTTTCCCGAGGAGTGGGGGTTTACAATAGGTGGCATGAGCAGGGCAGGTCAGGTTTGGGCAGGGCACCGGGGTGGGATTTGATTTTGTTCTGTAAGAGTAACATTTTATTGAACATGGCCGACTGGATGCTTGCGCACCATGATTCATCTTTAACAAGATCTGGGGAGCTGGTGGCTGAGGTGGCTAATTCCTTGGATATTGCAAATAGCTCTTTTGATTCAGATTTTGGAGTTGAAATTTTAGCGTTGTAGGAAGCGGATTTAGCTGCCGTGATTTCTTGTAGGCAAGTAGAGTGATTTCCTATGGATTAGCTTGCCAGTTGGTGAGCGCTAAGCGCTTGAGTGAGCCTAATTGCTTGAGTTCTGTTGTAAGCCAGGAATTGGCGTGTAGTTTTCTTTTAGCTTTCTTTTTTTGTAGAGGGGCAATAGCATTGATTGCTTCTTTGATTGTCAAGTTGTACAGATCTGCCAGAGCCAAGGCGTCCTTGGAGAATGGGGGCTTGAAGGCAGGGATCTCTAAGAGAGGCAGGATATGGTTTTTTGTTAGTTTCTCCAGCATGGGGTCTGGCATGCACTCACATGCTCATGAATGTTCCCCGTCATCAGGCTCGGAATCCTCGGTAAAGAAAAAATCAGTATCATTTTTGTTTCTGATCTGTCTTTCTTAGTAGTAACCAATCACTGGTTTCTGGGTCATACTGCCCCCAGCCAATGACTGCCCTCTCCCTAAAGTCTCCCCTGGCAGCCATCCTCAGATTTTTACCGCACGTTCAAGTGTTGGGAGTCCTCCTGCTTTAGCTCTCGAGCTTTTACTGCGTTTTGCGATTTTTGAAAGAGTTTAATCTAATTTTTTCGGTCAATCGAGCCTCAATCTCCACCGTTTCTACTCCCGATCAACTGGGACCCTTTTTGAATTTTCTACGCCCCTCAAGGACGAAGTTTTTGTCGAGTTAGGCTTCTTGGAGGATTCCAGAAGATCTGAGGCCTACCCAGTGGACATGGCCCAGGACAAGGGAAGCTCGACGCCGGATCCAAGCTGTTCAGGAACTGCCCTGGATGGGCATTACAGAATGTTTTCAAGGTGGATGAGCATTCGAGATGTCTCTACTGCCTTCACAAAGACAAAACGCACGTGGAGAAGGACTGTGCGTTTTGCAAGAACATGTTGGAACGGACCATGAAGGATCGGCGTATCCGCCTCGCCAACTTGCTGGAAGGAAAGAGCCCAGCAGGTGAGAAGAAGACGAGGTCCGAGCAGTCTTCTAGGTCCTTTGAGGGCGCTCCGGCAACAGGGGCCCAACAGAAGGCAAAGCACCGCGAATCCGCGCGCACCGGGAGCGCCGAAGGGTCGGGCTCCTTGGCTGCCAGGCAAGGCACACTTTCACTGACGCCATCAACCACGAGCCAACGCTCTGGCTCAGGGAAGAGAAAGTCAGAGAACCCGGTAAGCTTCTGGAGAAGTCCCGGTCGATCTCAAAGGAGTCAGCCGAGGGGGAGTGAGGCGGCGACCCTCCCCAAGGTGAAGGCCACAAGCGCATCCAAGGTGGTGAAGGCCTTGATTCACCCGGCTAAGGCCCCTATCAAGGGAGTCGTGGCGCCCTGGCGAAGCCTGTGGAGGCTACACCAGTGGAGGCGACCTCGGGCCCAGAGTTTCCCTGCCACTGCGGAGGGAATCCTCTTTTCAGCCCATCGATAAGACCCCCGGGAAGACCCCGGTGGAAAAAGAGGGGGGGCGGTAGCCATTACGGACACGGATGGGACACGGATACAGCCTCTGAGGAGGAGCTGGTTGAAGTCGTGAAGGGCTTCAACAAGAGGTTTGAGGAGGTCCGGTCCCATAGGAGGAATCCCGTGGAGGCGGACGAGGAGAGCGACGGTGGCACCGGCGAGGCTCCCGTGGAGGAGGAGCAACCATCGCACCCGTCGCAACCAGTGCCCGAGCCTCAGGACAACTCTGCGGCCATTTTGATGGCAATCCAAACCTTATGCACAGAGATAAGGACGAGGTTGCCTCTAACCCCAATGGACGACCCAGGAGAACCGGGCCCGTCGGGAAGCCCTTCCAGCCCTTGTGGCCCGCTCAGCCTTCATCTCCTTCCCCTGATCCTAGGGAGGACACAGGAACAGATACGGCCATGACCGGGATGGATGACAACGGTGGTGACGACGGGATGGGCCTTCCATCACCACCCCCTCGGACCTCCCCGCCCGACGAAATTGGCTCCTTCCATGCCATGATAGCCGGGGCATCCAAGCTTTTCCAGTTCTGTCCCGAAGAACAGAAGAAAGAAGGCTTCCTCTATCAACGGCGCGAGGCCAAGAGGAAAACGGTCCTCGTGGTGCCGTTGCTTGACGACATCTGGGACGAGGGACTTACTCTTCTGAAGAACCCGTCCACGACGCCTGCCAAGAGGGATCGGTACGAGAAGAAGTACCGGGTCCCCGATTCCGCCCCTTTGTGCCTTAGGGCACAACTGACCCCCGATTCGGTCATCTCAGCGGTGGCCAAGAAGAAAGCGGCGGGGGCGACGGCTTCAACTTCAACCTCCCCACCTAACGGCGAGGGAAAGAAACTGGATGCCATGGGACAAAGGGTCATCACATCTGCGGCGATGACAATTAAGGCGGCCAACGCCCTAGCGATTGTGGCCCGCTACGACAGGGAGTTGTGGTACAAGATCGCTCCCCTGCTGGACTTCCTACCGGACGACAAGAGGGCGGAGGCCCTGGAGATCCTGCAGGAAGGTGAGGTGGCGTCAGACCACGCCATAACGGTGGCCATGGACATTGCTGACACCGGGTTCCGCCAGTTGGGCAACAGTGTTTGCCTGCGACGTCAGGGATGGCTCAAGGCAAAAAATTTCCGGCAGGATGTGCAAACCAGAGTTTTGGGGGCAAGGCCGCCTCCAAGCAGGACTGAACCGGCCGTAGCGTCGGGCTCCCACCTGAGCACCGGTGGGGGACAGGCTGGCGAATTTCGACAGCGTGTGGGAGTTCATCTCCACCGACCGTTGGGTGCTGGATGCCCTGGCCCACGGGCACACTCTCGAATTCCTAAAGAAGTGACCCTGCATTCCTACCGTGGCCAGGAAGGAAAATCACGTCCCTCAACTGCTGTTAAAAGTAAGGGCGATGCTCAAGAAAGGTGCCATTGAGCTCGTCCCGAAGAGGCTCCGGGGCTCCGGAGTATATGCAAGATACTTCCTCGTCAGAAAGAAGACAGGTGGTTGGTACCCCATCCTGGACCTGCGTCAGTTAAACAAATACATCAAGGACCAGAAGTTCCGGATGGTCACCCTCCAGCACGTGCTGGGACAGCTGGAGGAAGGCGACTTCCTATCGTCGCTGGACTTGATGCTTACTTCCACATCCCCATTTTAAAAGGACACCAAAAGTTTCTCAGATTCGTAGTCCTAGGACGGCACTACCAATTCAAGGCCCTGCCATTCGGATTGAAGTCGGCGCCCAGGGTATTTACCAAGTGCCTAGCACCAGTGGCGGCGCAGCTGCGCCTGCATGGGATCCACGTTTACCCCTATATGGACGATTGGCTCATCCGAGCAAGGACAAGGGAGCTCGCCGTAGAGCACACAGCGAAGACCTTCAAGCTGCTCATGGATCTGGGATTCTCCATCAACTTCCCCAAATCCCACCTGGTTCCGTCACAGGTCGCACTGTTTCTGGGAGCCCAGCTCGATACAGTGGCACGATTGGCTTCTCCGTTGGAGGAAAGGACGAAGGCCATCCTGGGCAAGGTGCAGCGCCTGCTGGCCACGGACGTGGCCAGGGTGAGGTCCATCAAGTCCCTTCTTGGCATGATGTCCTCTTGCATCTATCTGGTGCTCCTATGCAGGCTGCGGATGCGCCCTCTACAGGAGTTCCTCGACGCCCGTTGGATGCAAGTGGCGGGCAGCTTCAAAGACAAGATCCCGCTCAACAAGGTCTTCCGCCAAGCTATTCGGTGGTGGGGCACCCACGCGCAAATCGCGGGGGGCACGGACTTACAGACCACAGCACATCAGGAGACGGTGACGATGGATGCCTCCCTGGAAGGATGGGGAGCGCACACCGGAGATCTCCACGCGAGAGAACTTTGGCTCCCGGAGGAGAGGTCACTCCACATCAACATCCTGGAGCTCCAAGCAGTGTTCTGGGCTCTCAGGTCGTTTCTCCCGTCCCTCAAGGGCAAGGTGGTGAGGATCTTCACCGACAACACCACCTCAATGTTCTACATCCAGAAACAGGGAGGAACCAGGTCTCCGGCCCTATCTAAGGAGGCCCAGGATCTGTGGCATTGGGCCGTTGCCCAGGGGATGTTTCTGGTGCCCTTCCACCTAGCAGGGATAAAGAACACCATCGCTGACTCGCTCAGCAGGGAGCTGGGCTCGTGCCACGAGTGGGAACTGCGTCAGGACCAAGTGGATTGGCTTTTCCGACGATGGGGCAAACCCCAGATCGACCTGTTTGCGATGGTTGCGAACTCCAAGTGCCAGAGGTTCGCCAGCAGGTTTCCCCAGCCGAGGAGTATGGGCAATGCTTTCTCGTTCCACTGGGACGGCCTGTTCCTGTATGCGTTTCCTCCGTTTCCCTTGCTGCTGCGATTCTTGTCAACCAATGTCATGACCGCTGCCTCCAAAGAGTCAGATCCAGCCCAACATCCTTGGAAGCAGGGTCACAACTTCCATTCCAGGCACCAGTCGGTCCCCACAGGGGCCTTTTGAACCTTGTCCTGGCGCCAGTGGCGCCAGGCTCATAAGGGAACCCAGTCCCGGCACAGGAAGCGCCGGGCTCATATTGAGAGGAATGGTGCTTGGGTGGACCTACCTGCTGCAGACCATGCTGCTCACTTACCTGTAGGATGATATCCTCATCCATTCCTGGCTGGAACTACTTTACCTTCTGGGTGTGGCCAGCACCACTCCCTGGGACTGGATACTGGAACTGTTCTGGAAGCTGGAACTTCTTTCTTGCCTGGGCGAGGCTGTGGAAGGAGACACCTAAGCACTCCAGTGGCCTATTTAAACCACACCCGATCAGTGCAACGTGCTTCGCGTTATTCTGCACTAGCAGCAGGACGCTCACCGTGTCAGCTCCAGAGAATCTTCAGCTTCTGCATCTGTGAACAAGAAATCTTCAGTCTTACCTCCCGGAAAACCAGTCTTCAGTCTTCAGCAGCGTCTGAAAGAGAACAAGGACATCAGGTTAGGACAAGGCAAAACCAGCGCTGCACTTTCCTCGTCCATCGGTGCATTCCGAGGCCGCGTACCGCACTCTTCATACTCCGGCAACCCTGCGGAAACAAAGAACATTGGTTAGTGAACCTCTGTGATGATTTTGCTTACCTGTGCCACGTACGCCTCGATCTCCGCCAAGCGCTGTTTAACCGCACCTGCAAAAACAAGAAGGACATCATTAGGGGCACTGTACGCCATCACTACTCACGTGCCTTCTAGCTGTAATCTGCTTGCCCATACTCCGGCACGTACCTCGGCGTCCATCTCCAACGCCGGCTGCTACGGCTACCTGAAAAAGGGAAAAGAGACATTAAGAAGTGCATTTAACTTCGAATAACATTCTTTTGCTTACGTGCCTGCACAAGCTCCGGCATTCTTCTTGCTTACCTTATCTGCATACCGGACCTGCAAAGGCAAGAGACATTTAAGTGGACATATAAATAAAACTCCATATTCAAGCAATTACCGTTCGTGCGGCTAACGACGGCCTTGCTCCCCGACTTCATCCTCTGCAATCAAGAGGCTGGGCTATTAACCAGTGAAGCAACTGGCATTAGCGCCCCTGCACAGACGCAGGATGGAGAGCTCCGCTTTCACCTATCTAAGGTGAGCACATTCAGCCTACGGATAACGTGGGGAGTCCAGAAAGGGGAAAGTCAGATTGGCCAATCAGACATACATTAACCCCTTGTTCTCCTACTTGCAGACACCTCACCCTCCAGGTCAAAATTACGGTGAGGAGAGGGCCCATCCAGGGTGTTACCAGAGGCCTGCGCGTGACCCTATAAGACACTGAAATCTCCCAGCCCGGACCTGCGCCTCCGAGGGATTCAGGTGAGCGTTACAGAACGCGAAGCCTACCGCACATTTCCCACCCAGGCGCAATGGAAACCTCGGACACAGATCAATTGGCCCAATTGCTTGGGGCACTGAGAGCTGAAGTACAGGCATCCCGCCAAGAGACAAATGCTTTACGAAGGGAGTTGATCGTTTAAAAAGAGCGAACGGATGATCTGGCCAGACAGTTGTTACAAACACAAGCGGGACAGGCGCCTCTGCCTGCCTCGGGAGGGAGCTACACTCCTACAACCTCAAATAATCCGGTGCAAATTAATCTGCCAGGGAATGTCCCTTTGGCCCAGCCCAAACTTTTTCAGGTGATCCAAAACGGTTTGCAGTATTCATCAATCAATGCCGCTTGCACTTTCTGTGTAGACCTGCCGCATTCCCAACTGACCAAACCAAAGTAGCGTTCGTACTTTCCTATCTTAGCGGTAGTGCTGCAGATTGGTCCATTCCTCTTGTGACACAGGATGATCCGATCCTCCATAACTTTCAAGATTTCCAGACCAGTATGGAAAAGTTGTTCGCAAGACACTCACAGGGGCAGGCCTTGGACAATGAACTCCTATCACTAAGACAAGGGAATCAGGATCTCCTGGCATACATAGCATCTTTTAACAGACTGGTGGTTGAGACTAGGTGGCCTGAGGATAAGAGAATCAAGCTTTTCTACAGAGGGCTGTGTGGAGAACTTAAAGATGTCTTAGCACAGGTGGTGAATCCTCCGCAAGGTTTTTCCGATTATATCGACCTAGTAGTCCAATTAGATCACCGGCTACAGAACAGGAAGACCGATCGTTCCAGATTTGAAACCCAAATATTTTCAAGACCTCAGAGCTCCGCTAAAGGAAAAGATTCAGTGGAGCCCATGCAGATAGGGGTTGTTAAAGGACCATTAACCCAAAAGGAACGGGAAAGGAGAAGACAATTACAGCTGTGCCTCTACTGTGGGAATTCCGGACATTTCCTTCGTGATTGTTCAGTGAAACCGGTCAAGAAGGCTGTAGGAGCTTCCGATAAGAATGTTGGAAAACTAGAATCGGGAAACAACCTCGCCCGACAAGTGTAGAGGTCCGCTTGCCGAGCGTTAAAACCAGTTCCTTGACCTCGCATTTGGTAATGCCTATGGTCCTCATAAGTCCAGATCGACCAGATCGCATGCATGCTATTAAAGCATACATTGATAGCGGAGCGATCAGTAACTATGTAGATCAAGATATGGCAACCAGGATGAATCTTCCTCTATGTTCTAAGATGGTTAAAGACGTAATCACTACAGTGGATGGTACAGAAATAGCTTCCGGACCGGTTTCTCACACCACCATGGAAGTGACGTTGCTATGCCAAGATGGACATCGGGAGAAGATCGTGTCTGATGTAATCAAGGCCCCGCAGTTTCAAGTAATCCTGGGAATTCCTTGGTTGGAAAAGCACAATCCTCAGATAGACTGGCGAGCCAAGGTAATCCGGTTTCCAGAATGCGCCCCAACTTGCTATCCTCGACCCGATATCAGGCTAGCAGCCATCGCTTCCGAGAGCCCCCAATTGCCTCCAGAATACCAAGAGTTCTGCGACGTCTTCCAGAAAGATCAGGCCAACACCTTGCCCCCGCATCGGTCATACGATTGCCAGATCGACCTAATACCTGGATCATCATAGACGGCAACTCCATACAAGTCTCGAAAGACACCAAAACACTAGGCTTTTACCTAGATTCCACCTTATCCTTGTCAAGACAAACTAATGCAGTCAGGTCCACCTCCGCCTACACGTGCAAACTCATTTCAGCCTGTAGACCTTTCCTCACCACCCACAATAGCGTCACACTAGCGAGAACACTTATCATGGCAAAAATAGATTACTGCAGTGCTCTATATTTAGGCACTAGCCAAGAAAACCTATCCAAACTCCAAACCACCCAGAACAATGCAATTCGAGCAGCCCTGAACATCCCTCGTAACCACCACATCTCAGAAGCCAGAACTAGCCTTAAGTGGTTACCCGTGAAGCAGAGAATTTCCCTAAAAACGCTTGCCCTCACGCACAAATGCCTAGCCAACAAGGCTCCGATCTATCTCTGCAGTCGGCTTTCGCGCCACTCCACTGCCCGTCCACTAAGAACTGCCCAGACTAACTGCCTTACTATCCCCAGGTTTAAGCTCCAAAAAGCCAGAGGCACCAGCTTCCCTGTCCTTGCCTCCAAACTTTGGAATACCCTCCCCGCTGCCATCAGAGCTGAAGACTCCTTCAACACCTTCAAGAATAAAACCAAATCCTGGCTCTTTGACCAGCAATAGTTGTGTCAGACATTTGTCCTACTTACCCAGCCCGCCTGTTCCCTTACATGATTTCCGGGCTGCTACCCTCCCAACTACCTCAGGGATACTTCCTCTGCTGAGCCTAGGGATACTGTACCCTGTGTAATATTTGTAATTATTAAGTTTGTTTTTTGCTGTTTTGACACACTTTTTATTGTAATTTATATCCCTGTATGTTCTTTTCTTGCAACCTTGTACAAATTGCGCCCTGATGCCCCTGGGCCTGTGGGTTTGCGCGTTATAAATAAACAAATACAAATACAAATACAAATACTCCTCCGTGCAGTAGAATATATGCTCTCACTGAGCCAGAAAATCTCCATCTCAGGCAATACTTGGACCAGTATCTGGCTAACGGATTCATTCGTCCCTCGAAATCTCCAGTTTCTTCAGCTTTGTTCTTCGTTCCGAAAAAAGAAGGTGACCTGAGAACATGTATCGACTATCGCGCCCTGAACCAGATTACAGTCAAAAACAGATATCCTTTGCCTCTGATTCCCGAATTATTGGACCAAGTTAAAGGTGCCTGCATATACACCAAGCTAGATCTCAGAGGAGCTTACCACTTGGTACGCATTAAGGAGGGTGACGAATGGAAGACGGCCTTTCGCACTAAATACGGATTGTTTGAGTATCAAGTAATGCCCTTTGGACTATGTAACGCTCCAGCCGCCTTCCAGTTCTTTATGAATGACGTTTTCCGAGAACTTATTGATGTATGCGTAATTGTTTTTATCGATGAAATCCTGGTATACTCATCCTCAGAAGCTGATCACCGAAGACATGTCACAGCGGTTCTACAGAGACTTCGCCAACACCGTTTGTTTGCTAAATTGGAAAAGTGTACTTTTCATGTAAAGGAAGTCGAATTCTTGGGGTTCATCTTGTCACCCAATGGAGTTCACATGGACTCAAGAAAGGTGGACGCTATCACCAAATGGCCGTCCCCAACTTCTGTGAAAGGAGTACAGAGCATGTTGGGCTTCGCTAATTTTTACCGGAGATTCATTCCAGAATTCTCTCGAGTAGTTCAACCCATCACGGCCCTTCTGAAAAAGAATAAAAAATTCGAGTGGACTCCAGAGGCCGAACAAGCCTTCCAAGAATTGAAAGCCAAATTTATCTCTGCTCCAGTCTTAAAGCATCCTCGTCCAGAACTTCCTTATATCGTCGAGACAGACGCATCCAGCCTCGCAATGGGGGCTGTGCTATCACAAAGAGATCCCGAAACACACCAATTACACCCTGTGGCATTTTGGTCCCGCAAATTTTCGGCCCCCGAAATCAACTATACAATTACGGATAAAGAACTTCTGGCAATTAAGTCCGCCTTTAAGGCCTGGCGGCATTATCTCCTGGGAGCCCGGCACACTGTCACTGTAATCACTGATCATCGTAACCTCCAGTATCTGAAGTCAGCCAAGGCCCAATCTTCGAGACAACTCCGCTGGGCATTATTCTTCGCGGAATTTGATTTTGTGATCACGTATCGGCCAGGCAATAAGAACGGAAAAGCAGATGCCCTTTCCCGAATAGGGGTAGACGAACACACAGCTAATCCAGAGCCGGTACCAATAATCCCCGAACAAAAGATACTGGGAGTAATCAACACGCTATCCCTTGAAGATATCGAAGCGAAAGTCAGTCAACTAATAACTCCTGAAGATTCATTGAATTGGCAACTGAAAGGAAAAGATTTTACGATAGATCAGAATCTATTGTATTTCCAAGGAAGACTATATTTGCCATGTGTTGATTTACAGAAGCAGGCCATCACCTGCTACCATGATTCTCTAATAGAAGGACATCCGGGAGTTGCCAAAACCTTAGAGAAAATCAAAAGACATTATTGGTGGCCATCTTGGAGGAAAGATATTAAAGATTTTGTGGCTTCTTGCGGCATCTGCGCACAAAACAAGAGTCAGAAGGAAAGACCAGCAGGTCTGCTACATCCAATAGACATTCTACCATGCCAATGGCATACTCTCTCAATGGATTTTATCACGGATTTACCCCCCTGCTCCGGATACAACACAATTCTAGTAATCGTGGACCTTTTTTCAAAAATGGCTCATTTTATTCCACTGAAAGGTTTACCCACAGCTCCCGTTTTGGCCCGAGAATTCCTTGAAAACATCGTCCGGTTGCACGGTTTCCCTTCAGTGTTAATCTCCGATCGAGGGAGCCAATTTATTTCCCATTTTTGGCAAAGTTGTTGTCGTTTAGCGCAAATTGATGTATGACTTTCCACCAGCCATCACCCCCAAACTGACGGGCAGACTGAGAGGACTAACCAAACTCTGGAACAATATCTACGCTGCATGTTGCAACAATCGGAGGGCACTTGGAAGGATGTCCTTTGGATTGCTGAATACGCCTACAACAATTCAATCCATTCAGGAACTGGAAAAACCCCTTTTTTTCTGCTGTATGGGATTCATCCTCGAACCTCTAATTTGGATCCACCTCAAGCTCTCGGAACGCCCGCTGTAGACCATCTGCATGCGACAATAACTCAAGCATTTAAGGAAGCCACAGCCCACCTTCAACGAGCCAAGGAAATGTATAAGAAAGGAGAGGATCAACATCGAAAAGAGGCCCCTCAATACCAAGTAGGAGATCAAGTCTGGCTGTCCACTAAGCATTTATCCCTAAATGGACCACGCACCTTCAACCCAAGGTATTTAGGACCCTACACGATCATGGCTGTGATAAATCCGGTGGCTGTGAAATTGGAACTACCTACTCGGATGAAGATACATCCCGTTTTCCATGTTTCTCTCCTAAAACCTATGCAACCCGGAACCCGTTTGACTAAACCTCCAGAGCCAATCCAGGTTGATAGAGAACTCGAATTTGAAATTCAAAACATCTTGGATTCCAAAATTTCCAAATCGAAACTGTACTACCTGATTGATTGGAAGGGATTTGGCCCCCAGGAGAGATCTTGGGAGCCTTCAGAATATGTCCATGCACCTCGTCTAGTCAGGAAGTTTCATCGGACCTTTCCCAACAAGCCAAAGCCTCCGGAGAAGACAAGCTTGGGAGGGGCCTTGAGGCGGGGTGCTGTCATGACCGCTGCCTCCAAAGAGTCAGATCCAGCCCAACATCCTTGGAAGCAGGGTCACAACTTCCATTCCAGGCACCAGTCGGTCCCCACAGGGGCCTTTTGGACCTTGTCCTGGCGCCAGTGGCGCCAGGCTCATAAGGGAACCCAGTCCCGGCACAGGAAGCGCCGGGCTCATATTGAGAGGAATGGTGCTTGGGTGGACCTACCTGCTGCAGACCATGCTGCTCACTTACCTGTAGGATGATATCCTCATCCATTCCTGGCTGGAACTACTTTACCTTCTGGGTGTGGCCAGCACCACTCCCTGGGACTGGATACTGGAACTGTTCTGGAAGCTGGAACTTCTTTCTTGCCTGGGCGAGGCTGTGGAAGGAGACACCTAAGCACTCCAGTGGCCTATTTAAACCACACCCGATCAGTGCAACGTGCTTCGCGTTATTCTGCACTAGCAGCAGGACGCTCACCGTGTCAGCTCCAGAGAATCTTCAGCTTCTGCATCTGTGAACAAGAAATCTTCAGTCTTACCTCCCGGAAAACCAGTCTTCAGTCTTCAGCAGCGTCTGAAAGAGAACAAGGACACCAGGTTAGGACAAGGCAAAACCAGCGCTGCACTTGCCTCGTCCATCGGTGCATTCCGAGGCCGCGTACTGCACTCTTCATACTCCGGCAACCCTGCGGAAACAAAGAACATTGGTTAGTGAACCTCTGTGATAATTTTGCTTACCTGTGCCACGTACGCCTCGATCTCCGCCAAGCGCTGTTTAACCGCACCTGCAAAAACAAGAAGGACATCATTAGGGGTACTGTACGCCATCACTACTCACGTGCCTTCTAGCTGTAATCTGCTTGCCCATACTCCGGCACGTACCTCGGCGTCCATCTCCAATGCCGGCTGCTACGGCTACCTGAAAAAGGGAAAAGAGACATTAAGAAGTGCATTTAACTTTGAATAACATTCTTTTGCTTACGTGCCTTCACGAGCTCCGGCATTCTTCTCGCTTACCTTATCTGCATACCGGACCTGGAAAGGCAAGAGACATTTAAGTGGACATATAAATAAAACTTCATATTCAAGCAATTACTGTTCGTGCGGCTAACGACGGCCTTGCTCCCCGACTTCATCCTCTGCAATCAAGAGGCTGGGCTATTAACCAGTGAAGCAACTGGCATTAGCGCCCCTGCACAGACACAGGAGGAGAGCTCCGCTTTCACCTATCTAAGGTGAGCACATTCATCCTACGGATAACGTGGGGAGTCCAGAAAGGGGAAAGTCAGATTGGCCAATCAGACATACATTAACCCCTTGTTCTCCTACTTGCAGACACCTCACCCTCCAGGTCAAAATTACGGTGAGGAGAGGGCCCATCCAGGGTGTTACCAGAGGCCTGCGCGTGACCCTAGAAGACACTGAAATCTCCCAGCCCGGACCTGCGCCTCCGAGGGATTCAGGTGAGCGTTACAACCAACTCAAGAGGTCCCAGTGCAAGATGATCCTCGTCGCTCCGGCGTGGCCGAGACAGATCTGGTTCCCGGACCTCCTGGGCTTGTCAGCGTCCCCTCCAGTCAAACTACCGACGGACACAGATCTTCTCTCCAGAGTCGGAGGCGCCATCCTCCATCACGACCCCGGGTCGCTGAACTTGCAGGCCTGGCTCCTACTGCACTAGAGTTTGGAGGGAACTCTCAAGTGCTATGGACACAATGGAAGAGGTCCTCTGTATGGTGCCGTGCACAGAAGATTAACCCTCTGCGAATTATGGCCCCTCAAGTGCTGCCGTACCTGCTGTCGCTGGCCAAGGCGGGGCTGGCTCATGCCTCCATCAAAATACATCTAGCGCGATATCCCGCTACACCAGAACTACGGGAAGATCATCTCTGTGGTCTCATCACCTGGTGAAGGAGTTTATGAAGGGACTGTTCCGTTCATTTCTGGTGGTGAAGGCTCCGGCCCCGGCTTGGGAGCTCAACGTGGTGCTGACCGGGCTCATGGGGGCGCCCTTCGAGCCTCTGCATTCGGCACCGTTGAAGTTCCTGTCGTGGAAAACAGCATTTCTTGTGGCCATCACCTCCGCACGACGAGTGGGAGAGATCTAGGCCCTATCCTGCAAGCCTCCATTCTTGACTTTTCACGAGACGAGGGTGGTGCTGAGGACGCACCCCTCCTTCATGCCCAAGGTACCGTCGGACTTCCATCTCAACGTGTTCTTGGTGTTACCAGTCTTCTTCTCGTCGCCTTTGTCGCCGGCCGAGAGGACTTTGCACTCGCTGGATGCGTTGAAGTTCTACGTGGACCGCACAAAGAGTTTTCGGAAGACATCACAACTGTTTGTGAACTTTGGACCTGTGAATCAAGGGAAGGCCCTCTTGAAGGCTTCCATTTCCAGATGGCTCTCCGGCTGCATCATGCACTGTCACCGGTTGGCAAACCGACCGTTGCCCAGCCGTCTGAGAGCCCATTCGACCAGAGCGATTGCTGCTACCACAGCGTTCTTGTCTGGTGTACCACTGCTGGACATCTGCAGGGCTGCTACATGGAAGTCGATGCACACCTTCATGAGAGTCTACTGCGTTGGCCGGGATTCCAAGGAGGAGTCCAGAGTCGGCCAAGCAGTGCTGCGCAACCTGTTCGCCTGAAGGTGGGCCTGGTGAGGAGGTAAGAGATGCTTAATGTTGAGTTTATGTAATGCTTAATGTTGAGCCTTGCCACCTCCCGTGGTTGTGCATGTGTGTACTGCTATGTATTCTTATATTCATGAGCATGTGAATCCATGCCAGACCCCATGCTGGAGAAGGAACAAGTTACTTACCTGTAACTGTTTTTCTCCAGCATGGGTCTGGTATGGATTCACATGCGAACCCTCCCTCCTTCCCCTCTGCGACGCTTCACTTGGTCCTACTACCACTTTACGTGCTACCAAATCTGAGGATGGCTGCCAGGGGAGGGGCATAGGGAGAGGGCAGTCATTGGCTGGGGGCACAAT
Source organism: Ambystoma mexicanum (assembly GCF_040938575.1). Taxonomy (NCBI): domain Eukaryota; kingdom Metazoa; phylum Chordata; class Amphibia; order Caudata; family Ambystomatidae; genus Ambystoma; species Ambystoma mexicanum. The sequence goes on along the minus strand of NC_090933.1, from coordinate 869,007,180 downwards.
GATCCAGAGACCAGTGATTGGTTACTACTAAGAAAGACAGCTGAGAAACGAAACTGATACTGATTTTTTATTTACTGAGGATTCCCAGCCTGACGACGGGGAATATTCATGAGCATGTGAATCCATGCCAGACCCATGCTGGAGAACAACAGTTACAGGTAAGTAACTTGTTCCTTACGCGCACATCTAGCTAGAGCAGGTGGAGATGGAGTCTTAAGTATCACGGTTTTAGTGGTGGAGGGGATGGAGAAATGAATGAGCTGGTGGTCCGACTAGGCGCAAGGGGTGTTAGAGCTGATGTCAACGTTGCAGTTATGGTCCGCTACCCAGTCTAGGGTGCGTCCTTTTATAATGCATGGGGTTAGAGATTCCTTGGACGAAACCCAAGTTCTGAAGTGCCTTGGCAAGTTTTTTAGCTTGTTTGTCTTTTGGGTCATTGTAGCCAATGTTTAGGTCCCCTACAAATAAGGATTTAGTGGTGTTTTTTAGGTTGTTCCCTAGTAGATGTAGAAGGTTTTCATTAAAGTCAAGTAGTGCGCCGGGCGGTGGGTAGATGAGGTGGATGGCAATTGTGCAATTTGGTGAGAGGGAGAGCTTCACCGTCAAGGCATCTGCATTGCCCCCAAATGGGGAGTTGATTTGTCTGACCGACAGGGAATCCTTAACTATGAGGGCTACTCCCCCTCCTTTAGAGAGCAGCCTGCCCTGTCTGAGCAGGGTGTAACTTGGTGGGAGGGCTATGGAAATGGCTGGCCCTGCTACTTCGTGTAGCCAAGTTTCTGTGATCGTGAGAGCATCAAGATCCAAATTGGATAATAGGTCACGGATCTCAGAGGCGTGTGCAGGGAGCAAGCATACATTTAACAGGTTGAAAGGGGTGGGAGATGTCTTTTGTTTGTGTTTGGGTAGTTTAGGTGGTATGACAAGCGGTTCTTTGTTGGTGGTGCGAGCGCCGCAGAGGGTGTGGTTAGTGTTGCTTTTAGAGGGTGAGAGGGCCTTGTGTTTATTAGCAGCTGCAAGATGAGCTGTGCACAGGCCTAATAGTTGGTTCCTGTTCACTGTGGGCCTAGGGCATGTATGAGGCACATTAGGCTCAGTGTGGCCATTCAGCAGGGAGAGTGTGTGTTACCTTGACCTTGATGCGGGCTGTGGGTAGTTTTAGGATGTGAGGGTTAGCTTGGTAGCTGCGAAGGGGGGTAGGAAGGTTGTGGGAGGAATGTCCTCGGAGTTAGGTGGTGAGCGAGCCGTGGGGACGCTGAGGTGGACCCTGGATTATGGTACTAGAGGTAAGTAGGAATGGTGTTAGGGCATAGATATGCTGGATAACCTTAGGAAGTGAGTATCCTAGGGTAAACTGCTCCATAAAGGCAGGGGCAGGGCATTGTGTAATGGATAAGTTGGGCTTTAGGTAGAGGCTGTAATTAGCAGCTTCTAGGCAAGGTGCAACAATTAGTATTCTAGCAGCAGGGCTAGGCATGGTGCAACAATCAGTGTTCTAGCAGCAGGGCTAGGCAAGGTGCAACAATTAATATTCAGGCAGCTAGGCTGGGCAAGGTGCAACAATTAATATTCAGGCAGCTAGGCTGGGCAAGGTGCAAAAATCAGTGTTCTAGCAACAGGGCTAGGCAAGGTGCAACAATTAATATTCAGGCAGTTAGGCAATGAGCAACATTAAGCATTGGTTCAAGCTGGTATGGGCGTGCCGCCATAGACACGGGCTTGTGGCCAGGTGTTGGTGCTGGAGGGCTGGGATGTGGGAGTGGCGACTCTGCGATCCCAGGGAGTGTAATAGAAGTGAGAGAGCGAGCAGGGAGTGATTACAGCTGGACGCAAGGAGCTGTACCCGTACTTTGGGGAAGCGCCTTATGTCCTTGGCTACCGGTGGATGTTGGTCAGCGGGAGTTCGACTTGCATTCAAGTTGGTGGGTTGTGAGTATTGGTTAACACGTGCTGGCATGGAGTCCCAGTATAAGTAGAATGTGTGGGTGATCAGATGTGGGCAGTGGTTTTAACGCAGCAGTCCGGTTAGCAAATGGTGGGCGTGCTTTCTGGGCATCAGATGTTAAGGAAGAGGCATGAGTTCACGAAATGGAGGGTGTGTGACTTATGTGGTCGGAAGGGAACGGGGTCACGGCACACGTCCCGCCATGGACAGCCACAGACAGTAAGGGGCCTTGAGTGTGGGCATTTGGTGGGGTGCCAGCATTCATCTGCCGGCTCCCGATTGGCTGCTTAAGATGTGTGGGCGGCCAATCACAGCAGCCACCTGCAGCCTTGAGGAAGTGAGGACAGCAACGATAAATCGGATGGCGCAACAGCCATTTTGGGTCAGGCCTCCACACCGGGGAATAAAGGTTGGAGCCGTGCAGGTTGCATTCAAAGCACAGCAACAAATTAAAAAAATCTGGCCATCTCAATGTGGCTAATCAATTAGTAGAACCATGGTAGTGAAGTGTGGTTGGATGCAGAGCTTTCAAAAGATGCCTGCACTTACACTTACACCCACTTCCAATTATGCAGCCACCTCACACACCTTGTGCATCATTCCCTGTTCAGTCTCCCTCTGCTCTCGCTCTACTTGGTCTCTCAATGGAAATATTGTCCATCTTAGAAACATTTGGGTCTGCACTACTACCAGGGTGCCTCTAATGCCTCCGGATTTGCCTGCACCTCCTAGGCACCATGATCATGTCCCAGTACCAGTCTCTTGCCCTCTTCTAGATGTTCAAGACACTGAATTAAAGGATGACACCTCGTTAGGGGATGCCTCCTCTCCTACTTCAACAGAGGAGTTTGATGACCTCATCCCGGTGGTTGGTGAGCCAGACGATATTTCAGTGAGGAATTCCCCCACCCCTCCTGATGTAATCCGTATTTTCCATGCCATAATTTCCAAACCCAACAGGATGTTCGATTTTCTTCCCACAGAGCAAAGAAAAAGTGTCTTATATCAGCAAAGGGAAAAACCGAGAAATACTGTGCTCTCAATCCCATTCATGGACGACATTTGGGAAGATGGTCTCCTGACCATGAAGAATCCATTCACAGCCTCTCCCAAAAATGACAGACTCAAAGAAATAGAGGGTTCCAGATAATGCCCCTAAATGCTTTTGTATGCAGCCTAGCCCAGGCTCTGTCGTATCGGCAGCTGCTTGCACGCACTCAGCTAACCCCTCTTCTCCATGTGTGATGCCACAGGATCTGGATGAAAGACAGCGTGATGCCTCTGGAAAACGGATTTTCTACACAGGTGCCACTACAACGAAGGCGGCTGGTTTTGACAATCTTGTCCTGTTATGGCAGGGAATTATGTGAACAAATGGGCCCCATTTATGAATTCTTGCCAGATGATCAGAAGGATGAGGCCCTCAAACCTTTGCATGAAGCCGAGGCTGCTTCAGACCGCGCCATGTCCGTGGCCGTGGCCATCTCTGACAACGGATTCGGAAGATGAGAAATGGTGTAGTCCTATGCCTGCAAGGTTGGTTGAAGGCAACAAACATTCTCCCAGATGTTTACGCCAAGGTTGTGGAAATTCCTTTCAACAGAGATGATCTCTTTGGAAGAAAGTAGAGGACACCTGACACAGACACTGCACAGTCTTTGGGGACCCTGCAGCCACGCTGTCTGTCCTTTCAGTCTGGGAAATCCCAGACGTCACTGGACTTTCTATCACTTGCATTCGTATCATTCAGCCACCTACATCTCTGGAGACTGCTACAGAGGAAAGTCTCAATCCTACAGAGGAAATTAGCACCAACTAAGGCCATCCCAACCAAAGGGACATGCTGGTTAAAAGAAAAAGGCCTTCCCAGTATCTGGAACTGCCCCTCCACTTCCACATTCCGGTGGACAGGCACCACTCCACTTCCGTCACACTTGTGAAAACATATCCATGAACAAGTGGGATCTCCTTGCTTCAGTAGTATCATACCATAGCATTTCATTTTCAAACACCGAACATACCACAATCTCCAAAGGGAGAAAAGTCATCTCCCTGCACTATGACGTGAAGTACGCACCCTCCTCTCCAAGGGTGTGATACAAAGTGTCCCTTGCGTACTACAGGGTCAAGGAGTGTATTCAAGATACTTCCTGGTTAAGAAAAAATCAGGCAGTTGGCATCCCATTCAGGACTTCCACCTCCTCAACACATTCATTGATCCCAAACATTTTGTATGGTCATGCTACAACATGTATTGAGTCAGTTGCAACAGGCGATTTGTGTGTTCTTTCTTTACTCCCTGTATCTGGAAGATGCTTACTTCCACATACCCATTCATCGCTGCCACAGGAAATTCTTGCGATTCACTGTAGCCAGCCTCTACTAACAGTTCAAGGCTCTGCCATTCTGCCTCAGATCAGCACTGTGTGTCTTTACCAAATGCCCGGCTCTGGCTGTGGCCCACCTGTGTCGCCTTGGGTTACATGTTTATCGCTGTCTAGACGATTGGCTGGTCAGGGTACTCTCCCTTCATCAAGCCCAACATTATACCCGGACGACAATAAGCCACTTGTCCTTGCTGAGATTCTCTATATATCATAAGAAGTCCTGCTCGCTTTCTTCCCGGCAGATGCTTTTTCTGGGAGCCCAGCTGAGCAGGGCTACCCTTTCTCCTGACAGTATTAAGGCCATTCTGGGAAAGACCCGCCTACTCTCCAGGAAACAAGTGACATTGGTCCACATCCTGAAATCCCTCCTAGGAATGATGTCTTCTGTATTCTGTCGGCTGCACGTGAGGCCCTTTCATGAATAGCTAGACGCACACTGGGAACGGGTCTCCAGACCCTGGGATGGCTTCTCTGGATCAGATTGCCAATCGGTGGGGAGCATGGGGTAGGTTGGTGCTCTTGGATCTCTCTGTGGCTTTTGACACCGTTGACCATTTGATCTTGGTCCAGCAACTAGCCGCATTGGGGTTCTCTGGCCAGGTTCTGAAATGGTTCTCTTCCTTCCTTGCTGATCATTCCCAGTCTCTCTTCCTTTCGCCATTTATCTCTAACCCTTGTCCTCTCCCTTGTGTAGTCCCTCAGGGATCTGCTCTTTCTCCCCTTCTCTCTAATATTTGTATTCTGCCTTTGATCTCCTTGATACACTCCTCTGTGTTTCGGCGTTAATCTTATGCTGATGACACCTAGATTCTGATGCGCCTTGATTTGGCGCAGCCACCGACAGTGGAGCGCTACCGATGTTGCCTTTTGGTGGGCACCAGCTGGCTCCTGTTCAATGGCAACAAGACCGAGGTCCTGGTCGTTGGGGCTCCACCTGAGACTCCTCTCTGGTTGGTTGAATTCTGGCCGCCCAAGCTGAGCCCTGTGCCACAGCCGGTCGCTATAGTAAAAAATCTGGGGGTGAAATTCTCGGCCTCCCTCTCCCCGCTCCCTCAAATAAGCTCTGTCTGTCAAGGAGTTTACTTTAAGCTTCACACTCTTCGTAAAGTTCTACCCTTTCTTCATGTGGGACTTCGCCCACTGGTGGTCTCGACTCTGGCTGCTGGCTCACTGGATGGTTGCAATTCTTTATACCTGAGCCAGCCGGCCAATCTGCTGCAGCGCCTGCAGATTCTCCAGAACTCTACTGCATGGCTTGCCAAGGGCGCCTCTTGGTCCATCTCTGTTTCAGGTGTACTCTAACGCTGCATTGGCTCCCGGAGGCTAGCCAGATAAAGTTCAGGGCCTTGTGCACTGTGCTTTTTATGGTATTGGCCCTGAGTTCCTGCAGGAGAAATTTTGCCAGTACGTGCAAGCTCGCTCCTTGAAGTTGACAAATACAGCTTGTATTTTGGTTCAACGTGAGACGCACCGTGTTGGGGGGTGCTCCTTGTCCTGTTGTGGCTGCACGGTTGTGGAACTCTCTGCCCACGCCTCTTCGTCTTACGGAGGATCATCTCAGCCTTAGGAAGGCTGGGAAAACTTGGCTTTTTGCAGCCTAATTTCTGATTTTGGTCTTCGGCTTTCTTCATCTGTCTCAGTATAGTGTTGCCTCAGCGCCATGATGCCCCTTGCGGGGAGAGTTTGCACTTTATAAATGGTTTAACATAACACATCCACGTTCCACGAGGCTTGTCCATTGTGGTCAATACAGTCCAATCTCAACCATGGTGCCACTTTTCAGCCCTCAGCTTACTAAGTCACTGTGACTACTGATGCTTGTCTGGAAGGTTGGGGAGCTCACTCCAGCAACTGCCACGCCAGAGGGCTCTGGTCCCAAGAAGGCAAACCGCTACAAATCAACATCTCTAATGAAGAGCGTGTTCTGGGCGCTGAAGTCGCTCCCATTAAACCTTCAAGGGAAGGCTGTTTGGGCACTTACGGACAACACCACCATTTTCTACATTCCAAGGCAGGGTGGCACACTATCTCTACTCTCTATGGCTCCACTTCCAAGGGAAAGCTGTTTGTTTATAGACAACAAAACCATGTTCCCTAGTCAAAAGCAGGGTAGCACCCAATCTCTTTTCTCCACTGAAGTTGAAATGCTATCGAGGTGGGCTTTGGTTCACAGAATGTTCCTGTTGCCATTGCATCTGCCAGGCATTTACAACTCAATAGCCGATTCCCTAAACAAGGAACTACGCTCGTTCCACAAGTGGGAATTCCACCATGAACAGGTGCTCTGCATCCTCAAAATGTAGGGTGTCTCAGACATCCACCAGAAAATAAATAAATAAGGTGACTCCATCCTATTAGCACTGGCGCTCTCAGTTGGCCCACGAAGGAGCTGAAAAGAGTTTAAACGTTCGTTATTCAAATTATTTCGGTAATGGGAATTCTTTTCTTTGCAATGTTAGCCCATCAAATTCCTTATGAGGCTTCTGAAAAAAGTCCTTATGAAAAAATATACACAGGGACTCTTATACATGTACCAGGAATTGTTTAATTCACATTCCTGTGAAAACCTTTAGTCGTATTTCAAGTAGTGAGGCGAAACAATAATAGCAGTAGGCCATTAAGTGTACATGTGCCAATGCATTTCGGTAAAAACCATCTTCGGGCTGTACACATGTGTTTAGTGCAATGCCAGGGTGTGTAGGTCTGGCCGCATAAACAAAAGCATGTGTTTTCAACAACTGATGATGTTCAAGGAAATACTATTTTCAACTTGTACCGGATCGAAACGTTCCAAAACCAGGCTCCTTTGAAAGACTGTAACCAAAGATCCACTTTGTAAATCCAAGTGAGGTTCTTCACGACTTCGCTCGGCTCCAGTTTGCATGGAATACTGACGAGAGGTGAGTGCCGTTCAGGCTAAAGCTTCCACAAGATACACACAGAGTGTTCATGGGTTGATAGATGTTGTATTTCTCTACAGATGCCGCTTTCAGTGCAAACACTGATCATGTTAGAAGATACTTATTAAGAATAGAAGGAGGTACGATTATAACTTCCATTTCAGATTATAAAAGCATCATGAAGGCAATTACACTAATGTAAATAGAGTTGACACGCTTTTTCCCTTACTTCCTATCTTGTAAATTGGGATGACACCTATTAATGAACCTGTTGGTATGGCACTCGTTGGTATGCCATTTTTGAATTTTACTATTCTAAAACGCCATGGTCATTGCGAAAGATGTTTTGATTTATTTTGATTATGTTATGTAAATTGCCACAGGTTTGAAATTAAGTATGATACTAAACACAAGTGTACAGCCCTGAAGATGGTTTTTACCGAAATGCATTGGCACATGTACACTTAATGGCCTACTGCTATTATTGTTTCGCCTCACTACTTGAAATACAACTAAAGCGTTTCACAGGAATGTGAATTAAACAATTCCTGGTACAGAGGGGGGCGTGGCTAACTAGCCATGGAGTAGGACGTGCCCTGGTGAAGCCGCTCCTGCCGATCCGCTGATGATCCGAAGAACCGCGTATAAAATAACCTAAATGCTCTATAAATGTCAGTATATGCGTCGGAAGATAAACCCCACAACAACTGAAGGAAACAAGCTTATCGGGTGCAGTATGCCGCAGATATAGGACTTTGCGTTCGTGGCTCAGTGGGCACGAACGCACACAAAATGGCAGACAACAAAGGGGTCGTAGCTCCGACCACCGAAATGACCGAGCTGGGCCGCGGAGACTAAGCAAAGGACTGGCTTCTAGCAGGGTGCCCGCTGGAGCGTGTGTTCGAGGCAGCGTTTCTTCACCAGGCGCATTGCCGTGTAACATTGCGGGTCACTGTAAGCCCGGGAGCGGAGGAGTGAGAGGCGAAGTGGATACAGTAGCCGGCTTTCTGAACGTTCCAACGGAAAGGATCTGCTGCACAGCGTTGACGAAGCCGGGTGCCGTGAGGCAGGAATTACACGAAGCGGCTGGCTGGACACATCTCTGCTTGGAATGCATGAGCGGAGGTGGAGGCATGATACGGGATGAGCCGGAGTCTAATTAATACAAATACAACCACCGGGCGAAACATTGTAGCAGAGTCAGCGACCGCGCCGCAGAAACCTGTGGCTACATATATAGCAGATCCTCATAACTGAACGGTGGGTTCAGAATGGCCTCAGGGCGGATGGGGGCCTGCGACGGTGTGGGAGTCGTGCTGAGAGTGGGGACTGCGGGAATCGCGCTGAGAGTGGGGACTGCTAGAACTCATGCACAAATGAAAGTTGGGGCTGGATTACAGCTGTTTGCCATGGAAACTGGCAGTAAATAACTGCGAGAGTGGGCACCGTGTAGCAATGCCCACAGGAAGATACCAGATTAAGTCACTGGGCTGGTGCTGACGATTCATTGAATATAGGGGCACACAGAGTTAGGAGCCACATGAACTCTGAGTCGCTAAGGATAAGCAAATGGCCCTGAAGAGTGAATGAGCTGGATGTTGGGCGTTACTACTGGAGAGCATGGTATACAGGGCTGACCCAAGTTATTGATGACACCGGAGTAACCTCAGCGAATGCAGGCAGTAGCGCGCAGAGTATAGTGAGCCCAAGAGACGGATGGTCCTGCTGGAGGTCAGAAGCAGTCTACAAGAAGCAGGAAGGACAATTGGAAACGTGGGAGGACATAATCTATCCGAAGACATAGCTTAACGCACAAGTACATATATAAGGACTCTTCAAGGACTACGGCCCCAGGCCTGGAGTGACTCACTGGCATCACAGCAAGAAAGAGAAGCAGAATAGCCACACCACGGACAAAATAACCTCAGACACATAACTGAGATCGCAAGATGGCGGCGAGAGGTGCCAAGAGCAAAAGCAAGCAACCCACAGTGGAAGCAACACAGCAATCTCCTGTGGTGCAGGCGCACAGTGGCGCGACCGCATCGCGGAGAGTACCTTGGCGACTGAAAACCACTCGATACTAACGGCCATAACGGAGCTGAGAGACTCATGGGGGATAGCAATGGCGGACCTGCAAACTTCTTTGGAGTCTAAAATAGACGCAGTGGGCATAGGAGTCACCCTACTGTGACAAGATCTCAGGGCACTGGCAGATAGAACGAGCAGTCTGGAGAGTGCGGTGAAAAACAACACAGATCCCGGCACCAATAATGCAAAGGAGGTTGACATACTAAAGCAGCAGGTGGCTAATCTGGAGAACCGTGCGGAGGAAGCCGAAGGGAGGGCGAGAAGGAATAACATCTGTGTGGTCGGCCTGCCAGAGGGGGAAGAAGGCCAGGACCCTACAGACTATGTGGAGAACATGATCCTGCAAGAAATAGGGGCCGACAAACTTTTGCAAGGATTTACAGTGGAGCAAGCACATAGAGCCCTCATGAGGAAACCAAATCCTGGGGCCCCTCCCCGCGCAATAATTGCAAAGAAACTGAACTATAAAGATCGCGAGAAGATTTCAGAGTACTTTCGTAAAGGGGGAACGATCAAAAGAGCTTCAACCACCATCACAGTGTATCCTGACTACACAATGTTAGTCCAGAGGCAACGGTACAGCTATGTGGCATTCAAGAAGAGGCTAGGCACGGCCGGAATCAAATATATGCTTCTGTACCCCGCAAAATTGAAGGTGTTGCACAAAAGCAGAATGTTCTTTTTTGACACTCCAGAGGAAGCAGCGACATGGCTGGACCTACAGGGCTGCCCGGTGCGAGATGCGGAGCAGGCCCATGAGGAGCACGATAAGTGATTGGGATATTATATGTACACTGAAATGACACAGAGCGGGGTATCCCAGTAGAGACTATGATAGAGATAATGATAGAGGGGTAGGGGCAGATGATGCTGAAACCAGGCTATGGTATCCTTGATTTTGTTGAACTTAATGGACTGGAATATAGAATATTGAGTACATAAGTAAATTGAGTAGCAATGCGTGGTTGAATTGAAGCGGATAGGAGCGGCAGGACGAAGGCACCCTGCCCCCGAGTAGTAGTAGTAGTAGTAGTAGTAGTAGTAGTAGTAGTAGTAGTAGTAGGATAGCCACTTGGGCGACCTCACCCTGCTGAGCTGCGAGTAAAGGCTATTGCCAGAAAGTGCTAGATGCGGGGGTGCCTGAGATCCAGGGATGGAGCTGGGCAACAGTTGGGGGAGGGGGTGAAGTTGGGGATGGGAAGGGAGGTGGGAGGGAGGGAGATTGGGGAGTTTGGTGTGTTTTTTGTTAAGGGGAGTTTAAATTGGAAAACAAGCCTATATAGACTTAGATGGAACCTAGATCTAGACTGCACCGGGGGCGGGGTGGAACTCTAACAGGCCATGGGGGACCTTAAAATAATTACTTGGAATGTCAGGGGGCTTAATAGCTTGAGGAACAAGGTCATGTTGTACCTGCGTAGGCAAAAGATAGATATTGCATTGTTGCAGGAGACCCACCTGACACGGGATAAGATGGAGCTGATTGCTAAGAAATGGAAGGGAGTTGTGGCGGGCTCATCATATTCTGCCTATGCTAGGGGAGTGCTTCTCTGGGTGGCGCCGCATGTTCAGTTTCAGCTGTTGCAGGAAATAGCTGAGATGGATGGGAGGAAGGGTGTATTGAGGGGATTGGTGGAAAACAGGGAGATAAGCATTGTAAATACATACGCCCCGAATCAGAATACGGCGGCATATTTCAGAACACTGTGTACTAATATAAGCATGTGTATGGGGAGCGCGGTGATCTGGGGAGGGGACTTTAACTGTGTACTAAACCCTAGGGTGGATAGATCGGATGGGAAGATGGACAGACCCGCCCCAGCTGCTAAAGCGCTGCAGACATTGCTGGATGACTTTGGTTTGGGAGATGTGTGGAGGATGAGACACCCCCAGGAAAGGCAATACTCGCATTATTCTGCCCCACAGCGGTTACATACGAGGCTGGACTATGTCTTTGCTACACTAGAGGTACTAACAGAGATTATACAAGCAGAATATAAAGCAAGGGTCCTTTCGGACCACTCGCCCCTGATCCTCGGATGGCAATACCGCCCCCCGAGAGCAAGGATTCCGACATGGTGCCTCCGAGTAGAGGCACTGAGAGACCCCTTTTTTAGGGAGGATATGAGGGAGGAGATTATAAACTATTTTGAGATGAATACCGGCAGTGTGGACTCGGCCGGCATACTGTGTGAAGCTTTTAAGGTTGTCATGAGAGGGGTAGCCATAGCTAAATCGAAAGGCCTGCAAGGGGGGGATCCTGGCTGACCTACGGGAGACAGAAGGGGAACTGGAAAAGGCCCAGAGGGGTGGAAGTAATACTAAGAAAGAAATGGAATTGATACTCGGGCTGCAGCAGAAATGCGCCGGTCACTGGGAAAGACTGTGTAACCTCAACTCTAAAAAAATATATAGAGAGACAGCATGCGGGAGGGGATAAACCAGGAAGGCTCTTGGCGTGGTGATATAAGAGCGAAAACCCCAGACCCACGATCAGGACAATAACGAGGGAAGAAGGTAGTGTAGCTGACACCCAAGAGGGAGTTAATCAGGAGTTTGCAGAATATTATAGGCTACTATACGGAGATGATGGGGAGAATAGTCACACGACGATAATAGAAACACTGGAGGATATAGGACTGCCCAAGATAAGTGCGGAGGAAAGAGAGGAGTTGGATGCACCGATTACTTTGGAGGAGCTAGAAGAGGTGGTGAGACAGTTTCCCACTAGTCAGACCCCGGGGGCTGATGGACTCCCAAGTGAATTTTATAAAGTATATAAAGAACAGGTGCTTCCCCCACTGTTAGAAATGTTAATGAAGCGTTTGAGTTGGGAAGATAGCCAGAGTCACTTAGAGAAGCGATTATAATACCGCTTCCCAAACCTAATAAGCCTGGGCACAGCTGCGGTTTCTATAGACCCTTGTCGATGTTGAATTAAGACAGCAAGATACGGCTGTTTTGGCAAATAGACAGAAGAGGTTATTGGTAAACTAATACACCCCGATCAGAAGGGGTATGTTCCGAATAGGAATATATCCAATAATCATAGACGACTCCAACGAGTTATTGAGTTTGGGAGCGAGAACGAGGGTGAAATGGCAATTGTGTCTTTGGATGCAACAAAGGCCTTCGACTCGGGATGGGGCCTGGATATATACAGTGGGCGAAAATGCTATATAGTGAACCGCTAGCCAGGGTTAAAACGGGAGCAGTGATATCAGAAAGATGGCAGCTTCACATGAGGTACCAGACAAGGATGCCCGTGGTCTCCAATGCTTTATATATTGGCCCTGGAACCCCTAGCAATATACTTGAGACATCATAGGCATTGCTGTCGGAGGGGAACGACATCTGATCTCCCTATATGCGGATGACATGCTGCTGTACTTGTGGCACCCGGAAGAAAATCTTCAATACATTTTAGAAGTGATGGAGAGATATGCAGAGTTGTCTGGTATAGCGGTTAACCCTCAGAAATCTAGCATGTTCCCGTTAGGTGGATATAAGGGGATTCTAATGGAACAGTTACCGGTGTTACAGATGCCATGGACGGTTAGTACATTTCGTTATTTAGGGATAGATGTATACCACACAGTGGAAGAGGATCATAGGCACAATACGGAGGTAGCCATTAAGAAAATCGAAAATTGCATGAGATTCTGGGTGAAGTTGCCCTTAGCAATGATGGGACGTGGGGCAATGCTAAAGATGGTGGTTCTACCTAGGCTCCTGCATTATTTTGGGAATATACCACACCTGATACCCAAGAAGTTCTTCATTAAACTGAACAGTATGTGCAGGGATTTCCTGTGGCATGGCACGCAAAACAGAGTGGCACTATGGAAGTTACAGAACTTTTATGAGAAAGGGGGGATAAAACTGCCTAATTATGAGGTCTATTATGTAGCGAGCCAACTGCAGTATGTTGCCAAATGGCTCTCAGATGAAGTGACCTCCGAATCCAGGTTGTTTGGACAAGATTGTGCCCCATTTTACTTGAAAGAGATGATGTGGTTGCCCAAGACAGAAATGGAAGGGCGTCCCAAGATGATGATACTTGGATGGAAGATGTGGCGCAGGGCATTACAGATGATGGAGAATCCATCCCCATGTTCCCCGCAGGTACCACTAGTTGCACTAACAGGGGGAGACAAGCAGCTAAGAATGATAATCAGAAACCACTGGGAACCGGTTAGGTTAGCAACAATGGGAGATATCTGGCGAGAGGGATCTATCATGGATTTTGAGGTGCTGGGTGAGGAAACTGGGTTACACACGGGCCAGTATATTACGTATCACAGAATGGTGCAGAGAATTAAGAGAACATGGTCCGAAGTTGTACTGGGGGAAGAACCAGATGCTACCATAGATATAATATACAATATAACGGAGGGGGGACATGAGATATCTAGAATATATGAGATGATGATGTCTAAGGTTGGGAAGGAGGTAACACAATTGAGACAAAACTGGGAAGCAGAAGTAGGAGCCCTGATGGAAGACGGGATGTGGGAACAAGTTCAGGGGTACCATAAGAAGGTGTCGAGGAATGCGAGATTAAAGCAGATACAACTGTATATAACGCATAGGGCGTATATGACACCCCAGAGGATATCTAGGTTTGAGAATGCAGGATGGCAGGCATGCCCTAAATGTGATGAGGAGAAGGCGGGTATGGTGCACATGTTTTGGTCATGCCCGGTTATTGAGCGCTTCTGGAGCGAAGTGGCACAAAAGCTAGCGGAGAAGGGGGTACTGATTATGGTGGATACAGTGTGGGCCTGTCTGTTGGGGGGTTCCCTAGATCGCAGAAACTCAAGCATGTGAGTAAACTGAAAGATCTGGCATATGTGCTTGCAAAGAGGAGAATTGCTATGGGGTGGAAGACATGCCACAGACCTCGAGTAGAAGTGTGGTGGAAAGACTTGCAGAAATGGGCGGATGCAGAAACTATGGTTTGGCAAGAACCGAACAGCGCTGTGGGGGAGGAGGAGACAGAGACCCTGATGGCCTGGAAATTATTAATAGCAGAGTTGTTTGGATCAATACAAGACCCGGCAGAACTCATGGAAGGGGAGACCCTACCACAAGATGCAGGACGGGGTGTGGGAAGTAATAGGCTCGGAATGGGGGGTGGGATAGGGGAAGCAGTGATCAGTATTAAACAATGTACAATTAGACTGTTGACATATGCACTGCATGTTTGGTTTGTATTGTTTGTTTGAAGAAATTAATAAAATAGTTTTTTTTAAAAAAACAATTCCTGGTACATGTATAAGAGTCCCTGTGTATATTTTTTCAGAAGGACTTTTTTCAGAAGCCTCTTAAGGAATTTGATGGGCTAATATTGCAAAGAAAAGAATTCACAGTTACTGAAATAATTTGAATAACAAACGTTTAAACTCTTTTCAGCTCCTTCGGGGGCCAACTGAGAGCGCCAGTACTAATAGGGTGGAGCACCTTATTTATTTATTTTCTTGTGCATTATTGTGGTCCCTGTGTCATAGGACCATTTTTGACTGGCAGCTCCAGGCTAAAGCAACCATAAAAAAAATAATTTGATGTTTTGAAACTCACTTAATTGGAAAGATTGTCAAATAACAGTGGTGCCCACCCCTACTCTTAATTTTTGGGTGTCTCAGACATCGCCATTTTTCGCCACCAAGCAGAATGTGAAGTGCAAGGCATCAGCCTGCAGATTCTCGCAACACACTTCTTTATGCATTCTTGTCATTTCCACTGATTCTGAAGGTCCTCCACTCCTTTGCTTAAAGTCATTGTAGACTGATCTTGGTCGTGCCAGCTTGGCCGAGAGAGTTTGGGTTCGTGGAACTCCTGAGCCTCTCATTGGTGACTACCACCAATTGTCAACCTTCTATCAAGGGACAACGGAGGGGTCCTACACCCCCACCTGGCCTCTCACCGTGAAGGCTGGCTCCTGCTTTCCTAGAATGTTTCCCAGGCCTCAAGACTGCAGGGACTTTCTCGCAAAAGATAGTTCACTGTCTACGGTTTCATGCTTTAATAGTAAGTGAAAAAGGCTTATGACATGGTATACAACGAACAATGTTCATCTTGTGCTTCCAGCCGCAGCATTTGTTGCTGTACCTGGCAACTCAGTGGCCTGGCACATTCTTAAATTAAAGTTCACTTGTGCATTTTATCAAGTTTCCACCTGCATCATTTCATACTGCCATTGCATCCCCAACAGGCAACTTCCGGGTAAGCCGAGGGTGCACTCCACCAGGGACGTGTCTCCCACCACAGCCTTCCTCTTGGGTACCAATGTCAGACATTTGCAGAGCAGCGGCATGGATATCGGTGCATACCTTCACAAGTTTGTACTGCATTGACAGACCCTGCAGAGGAGGCTAGGGTTGAGCAGGCTGTACTTCACCATCTATTTGCTTGAGAGGTGAGCTTTCCTGTAGGTGAGTCTTATCCTCCCCCCATTTTGTATTTTATGCATATATGGGTATTGCCTTCTAATCTATCCATGCAGCATGTGAATCTATGATAGATCCAATACTGGATAAGGAATAAGTTACTTACCTGTATTTCCTCGTTTCCACCTTGGTATCTTTCATAGATTCGCATGCGACCTTCCCACCTATTCTGCTTAATGCTCTGTTTGGTTCATCTTGTCACTTTCACGTGTGTTATGGTAATCTGAATTGATGGCAAGATGACCCAATACAATCTTTAAGAGAAGGAATAATAGCTCAGGGGCAACGTGTTTGTCTTGCAAGCAAGACAACGCAGCGCAACACAGGTTCGAATCTGCATCCCACACTTAGAAACCGTTGGTATTAAGTGTGTTCTAAAAGAACAATTATAATACCAAATTGATCGCAGTTTTACAATTCAAATAAAAACTGCTCTGTGGTACCAAAAATTCCCTGCCCAACAACAGGGTATATTCATGCAGCATGTGAATCTATGAAAGATAATAATGCTGCAGAGCAGGAGTTACAGGTAAGTTGCGTATTCCATTCTCACCAGCCCCACCAGCTTTCCCGTTTTTAAACCAACTTCTCTGTAGTAAATATCACACTCCACCTAGAGAACACATATATAGAGATGTCATTTGCTCCCGGTTCTACACACACCAACAGTTAGTACAAGGCCTTGTTTTTTCCCTTTACTGCCTAGCCGCCATCCGCTCCCCCTTTTTAATTTCAGATCCATGTGAGCACCTGAAGGCCATGAAAATAGTGTGCAGTCCAAATCCCAATACCATGGCAATGGCAGATGTTTCACAACATTCCATTGGTGCAATGTTTTTTCGTATTGCTTCTACACTGTCTCTTCCTTCCTGCTCTTAACTATTAGATCTAAGGCGTCCGAAGAGAAGGGCAGATGAAGAAAAGGGTAATTCCTGTTCGGACCAGGAGGACCCAGGGCCCGACCCCCCTGCTCAGACAGCAGGTAAGTATGCACCAACATGTGTTACTCCCTCTGTCCCCACAGGCCATCCCCACCCCCTCTGGTCCCCTGTGATGTTCCCTTGTGCCCCCACCATTCTCGCACACAGGTGTTGCCTGTTTTGTTTGTTTCTTCTACCCTGCTCCCCCCTCGCCCTCCTCAAGCCTACTTCTGAATTATGGACTTCATTCATTCACGGTGCGCCACCCTTTCTCAACTCTCATGCTGGACTTCCTTTGCATCTTGTACTCAGGGTGGCCCTGAATCACGCTGTTCCCATCTTCATCTTGTATCCTGGCTTGCAGCATTATGTGTTACTACTGACTTCTGCAATTGTATTCACTCTCCCCTCTTGCTTCTCCACTCTTTTGACTGCTAACTCTCTGTTCTCTCCCCCTTTCCCTTCTCCCTTTTCTCATCTCCTCCCCTTACTTTCTTCTAAGCACTTACTCTATCATAATTGTCCCTGGACCTAGTATGATAGCAACCTCATCTGTCTCCTCCGCCCTCCCCTTATTGCCCCCCCCAGCACTATCTGAAATGTCGTTAGGCCTAGTATGAAAGTTGCTTGTTTTGTTCCTCCCCTACCTTTCTGCACCCCTCTCCTTCACCTTTTGTTTTTCTCTGGCTCTACCAGAAATGTCGGCAGGCCTAGTACGTTAGTCGCCTGTCTGTTTCCATTTCCTTCCTACTCTCCCCCTCCCTTGCTTAACTATGTCTTAGCTCTTGCACTATCTGAAATGTCGTCAGGCTGAGTACGATAGTTAATTTCACATCCTTACTGTTCATGGCCGGTAAGAATGTCATTGTATTTTCTCTAGTTCCCACCCTTGCCATGAAGCGCTTTGAAACACATTGTGTAGAGGCGCTATATAAATAAACTATCAAATCATATCATGCTGACGAAATGCAATTTTTAGACCCTGTGTTTCTATTGCCAGCACTGTTAATGTGAGATTGTGCATGAACTCAAAATCAATTTTGTTTGCACCGGCCTTGTGAACCACTTCCTTATTTTCGTGAAGGCAATCTGTAACGTGATTATCCCACTTTGGGTTTCGATTGCGCCACCTGCAATTCTTGCCTGTTGCCTCCCCACGTTTTCATTATGGGCCAGCACTGCAAGTAGTATCCTCGCCTCCATGCCATTGATACTGAAATGCGCAACTCTTCAGGGCGGTATTTGAGGCACGTGTTGTAGAATAACTCCATATCCCTGGTGTGCGAAATTCAGTGAGGCTTTCATGAATCCTGTATGAGGAGGTAACCCAGACCGAGCCACTTCTTCCTCCTGCTGGTGCTTGCTTAGTTGTGAATGAGTGCAGATATAGTTGGCCTCCTATGAACATTTGTTGGCAGCATGGTGCAAATGTGATTGCCACTTTTCAATCTGTGCGTCTGCTTGAATGTTTGACATTGCATTAATTTCACCCAAGATTATTGCTTATGGACTATGATCATTTCGGTAGTTCCTCATAGCCCTCCGTTTTGCCTGCAGCATTGACATTCTTGGCAACAGGTTTTTACACATACCAACATCAATGTTGGATCTGTGAGAACCACTTTCACATGACTGTGGCAATGCTCACATGTGTATTAGTTTGCCTAGTATTCCTGCGGATTGAAGAAGCTCAAGAGATTTTACACATCCATGCTTCTTCATCGCAATAGAGAAAGTGTATTCTGTAACCTGGACCACCATGGAGCTTACGATTTCTTTGGATAAGTACAATACTTAGCACTACATCCAGGACTGTCAGACTGTCCATTTGCCAGCCAATTTTTCCTGTTAGAACATAGTCCAGTGCTAACTGCTTTTGTAGCCAGGCATCATGTATTTCATGGAATTGGTATTTTCTTTGCAGGAGTTCTTCGACATGAATTTGAGTTCTAAAGATTTACAAAAACTAGAGGTTTTAGTGAATGTCGACCCACTCAACAGTGCACATGAGCCATGCATATTTCTTGCTGCAACATTGGCAATCTAGTTGGACTTACCACTAAAGGCCTGCAGCGTTCATCCTCAAAGGTGCCTTCAATGGTCAATTTTGTTCGTATATTGAAATTGTTCAAATGTTTGCCTGTTACCCCTGAGTGAATGTTTGCATTTTAGCATCTACAAAATATCAAACACTATTTATATTGGTTCCCAGAGAAGCCATTTGTTTGTTTGGAAAGTCACTTTCTTCAGCCTCAGAAACTGTGTTAAGTACCTCCACACTTGACTTGGTGTAGTCTGGGTCGAAGTTTTTATCAATAATATCTTGAAGCTTGCTTGTTGACTCAAAGGGATAAAACTGCTGGATGTGATGCGATCATTGAGTTGGGAAAATGCTCACAGAATCATGAAAAACTCCCTTTCAAGATGATGATTATACCAATAGTTCTGATCTGATTTTTTGGGTCACTGTTTTGGTAATGACCGGTAAGGAGGACATATTCTCAAGTATGGAAAGTTGTTCATCACCTTCCATGGTCCTGCAGTGGTGATAAACTCTTCTTCAGGCCACTGCACACGGGCACCCATTGTGACCATATCTTCTGGCGGGTTTTCATTGCTGCAACAATAGTTCTTCCCAAATCACCATTGTTTGGCAGCCTCTCTGCCTTGTTTGTGGTCTCGATTTTCCTGTTCTTTTTTTTCTAGGCTTTTATTTAAAAGGAATTAAAAATAAAATCATACGGCCTGTTGAAAGCAGTGATATACACTGGCATGCATGCTTCTGCTAGTAGCAGCACACACCTATTCCCATCAAGGCCCTAACCAAATATATTGTATACATTTGTTCTCCTTGAGCTGTCACATGCTACTGATACCAGAGCTGCCATCATAGTATCCTCCTGCAGTACAATAGATGAACCTAGATATGAGTCACAATAACAATATTGAAAGAAGGGAATGATATATGGGGGTTGGTGGGGCTATACTTTCCACTCGGCCTAGAGACTGCACTGACATAGTAGTGAGTTTCAGGCTTCCTGTTGTAGCTGCACAGTCCTGTCCCCAGTAAAGCACACATTAAAACACCTGCTAACCATGTTCTACTTGGGTTGCTACGGTCCAGAGAAAATGGCGACCATCAAAAGTTCCTGCATGCAGAGTAATGAAAGGAGGCATAAGCCAAAGACACACAGTGTTCACACTTCAACATTGCATGGTGCTATACATTAGTCCAAGGATTTACACTAGTGACATGCATGCTTCCACTGTTACACCTATCCATAGTCAAGGGCTTGGCATAAATTACCAGGCATACCTGTTCTTGTGTTGTTATATGACCATAAAGAAAAGTCGCCATCACTGTCTTCAACTGCGGGTCAAGAGGTGAACGGAACATTGAGTCAAAGGAGCAATATGGACAATGTATTTGCATGGTCCTTAACATTCCACGTGGTCTAGAGCCAACAGAGATGAATACTAGTGACATGCATGCTTACTCTAGTAGCAGCATACGCATATGGCCAGAGAAACACAGTCAAAAATACTTGGCAAACCTATTGTCCTTGGGTTGTGTTAGATGGTCGGGAGAGAAGAGTTTCCATGATGGCAGTCTTCTGTGGGACGAGAGATGAACAGAGACTGGAGTAAAAGGAACAATATTGGCAGAAATAAATGGCTGGTGCTATGCATTGCACTAAGTCTAGAGCCAGAAGAGATGTATATTAGTGGCTTGCATGATCCCACATGTACCAGGGCACACCTATCCCTTCCAAAGCACTACGCAAAACACCTGGCATACCTATTCTCCTTTGACTGTGTCATTAGAAGAGTGAGCGCCATGGTATCCTGCAGGGGCCAGGGAAAAGAAAATATGACAGGAGTCAAACGCATTGCATTGACACTTTGACACAGCACGGACATACACAACTGACATGCATGCTTCTGATTATAGCCTCTAAGAGACAACCCTGAAAATCGTAATACTGACCAAACTGCCATATTTGCACATCCTGGGATATGTCGGGTATACCATATAACAAAGATGCCATAAGGGCATCATCCTTTGGACTTTTATGAATGGAATAAGATGAGGAGACACAATGAACTCTGTCTAGTATTTGTAAACACCAATAATGTGGACAATTGAGCTCTGAACTCCAAAACAATTGTGCATCCAACATGACACAAAGCAACACATGGTAACGTGTACATTGTCAGTTGATTCCAAAGATGCTGTGAAAACTTTACATTTCATTGTCCCCTGTGTCATAGAAAATAAATGTAAAACATGAAAAACACTTGGTGATAAGAGGACATGTAATTGGTCAAACTGTTTCTACTCGGGCAAGCGAATTTAAAGTCACTTTTTAATGAATTGCCGTCTCTCAGTTGCAAGCATTTTTATAAAAGTAACAGTAATCCCAATTGAAAGAACATCAATCATACGTGCTTGTCAGTGGACAAAGAAACGGTGGCCAAGGTCCTCCTTTGCAAAAGATGGCAAATATCAGGCATGTGGGAAAGCATGTGTTAACACAAAATAAAATAGAACAACCAATTGCAGAAGTGAAAGGGCAATACAATGATTCTGTGAAGTGGAACGGATTCTATACTTTGTCAGATAGCAGCCAGTTCAATCTAACAGTCCAATTAATGTTGCATGACGTATCTGACCACCTGTGAAGTGCTGGCTGTAAATGCACTGGACGTCCCTATTTCCTCCTGTGCGCAATATATGAAACTGGGCAACCGCCTGAGTCACTGTGAGGATACAAGCACATTTGATATTGGAGTACGTTTCTAACAACTGAGTCAAAATGGCTCCTGGTATGTCTAAAGTAAGAACGCTACCAATAGTTCTAAAAACAACTCATTTTATGTGATAACACGTTCAAATATGCATTGTTAGGAAAGAGCGATGTTGGTGACATGCCCTGTACAAATTACAGTGACAGCATGAATCATGGTGATTTATATGAGTACCGGGCAGAGTTAACTTAATCTGGGCGCAGCTGGAATATAGTAAGCAGTAGCTGGTTATGAAATTAGCAAAACTGGATGAGAAAAATCCATTTTGAAAAGATATAGGGTTTCAGATGTGTACAAAAGATTTCCAGAGAGTTCAAAGAACAAAGAAGCGAATTAAGACTATTGCACAGCAAAAGGCCCTGAGAATCGCTCATCTCAGCGCTACAGCAGGTGCTGGGGATATTCAACAAATGTAAGTGTGAAAAACAAAGAGGCTGTGCTGGGAGATGAATTTAATTTTTTTAGGAACATACTGCAGTGCCAGGTCGCGAATGCACTTAAAAAACCAAGCAATATATCTTGAATGTGACCCAATGGTTATAGGCAGCGAGTGCAAATTGTGACTGGAAACCCTGGGAAGTTTGAAAATAAGCAGGACCGTTTATTTTGTGTGGTATGAAGGCGGTGCACCAAGTGATTAGGCAGACGAGCATGCTGGGCATTAGTGACGCCCCGAAGTGTATCAATGTGGCAACCACTCATTGCATGGTCGAAATGCGAACGGTCAGTAAGGACGCGTCTCAGAAACTGAATTTAAAATAAGATCGTACAATTTCGTTGACCTGTTTAGTTATCGTCATTTCAGAGCCCCAAATAATGCCAAGGTTTGCGACCTTATTTGCAAAGCTTAATGGAAGGCTGAACAGTGACAGTCTTAGTTGGAGATTTCATTGAAGGTAAATAGGTGACATTTGTCATGTCCTGAAGCTCTCAGAGTGAGTCACATTTTTTGCATATTATAAACTTTCCTGAAACCTATGAATCTTAGCAATAAAAACATAAATTGAACTCATTGGGTAACATTTCTGAAGGTTCCAATTTCCGACGAATACACCGGGGATTAGAGAATGCTTTAACAATTGAAAGTGTTTAAAAGGACTGTTAATTGCCAAACTAATATCAATCAAGCAAGTATGTCGTTTTTGCTTTCATTATTGCTTTTTTCTATTTACAAATTGCCACTCGTACTACAAAAAAACAAGAGGCATTCCTCGGTTTCATGGCAAAATGCTTCTTTTTCCCTATAAATATGTTAACGGGAAGGCTGATGAGTAACATGCGTTAGAAGGTGTTTTTTCCAAGACGGGAAGGATCAGTCTGATCAATTACAGTTTTAAATTATGCTTGACATTGGGTATAAAACAGATTGGGTCAGGGTGTGGGAGATACATCTAAGCTACTGTAAAGATCACATTACATTAAAAATAACTAGTACTATTTCATGGATATCAAGCATTAAACAACAGTGACTGTAAATTATGCTTTTAGTTAAATCAGTTGTAAAGAAAATACACATTGACTGATGAATCTTATTTATTTTTGTTTCGGAAGGCACATGTTTAATTGAATCATTAAAAACAAACTTTGAAGGGAGCAATACTTCTCACTTTGTGACAGGGATCTACATCAGACTCAAAATAGTAGGTACAGCCGTTGCAAGAAAGCTACAAGTCAGTTTTGGGTAGCCCTTCTTTGTATGTATGGAAGATTGGTACTAAGCTGTGAAATTTACCCTGCAGTCGCATTATTGATTTCCTTGCACACATGCCACAACAACATTGGCACAGCTTTTGATTACAGTTTATAATCCATTACTGTATCTGCTTCAAATCTTTTGGAAAATGTCTAGCATTGTCACAGGAGGCTTCAGATGTATTTTTTAGGACATCTGAACACAATGCAAGAAGGCATTTTTATGCCTGGAGACAGTTCTGAAATACGTTTAAAAAAAGTCTTACTATACAATGCGGTTGCATGTATTACATATAAATAAATATTGAACTAATCCTTTTGTTTAATAAATAAAAAGGCAGTTATCCATCTGCAAGATTTTAAACCCTGTTAGAAAAAGGTCAACGAACTTTTAAGATAATATAAATAGTTGGTAGTAAAATGATGCAAGAGTAGGATAGTTTGTGTGACAGTGCACAGGATCTGTCTGCTTACTGTTGGTTCTTTGTGAGGATTCCAATTGCTGCAGTAGATAGCAGTGTTTTCAAAGTTGAAGGTTGATTGAGCGTGTCAAAGTCACTTTGTCAGGCAGTGTGTGTGTGAAAAGAGGTTGGGCCTTTCTTTCAGTTGAATTGAATGCTCAGAAATTTACATAATTGACACTGGCTATGATGAGATTAAGATGGCTGCCAACAGGGAACATCATGGAATGCTTTTGAAGCTGTTTCAAGAACACTAACATCAAAAGGTCACATGACTAGAGCAGGAGTAACTTCCCACCTCCAATAATTCTACCACGCACTATTAGTATTACAACATGGTGCAACATCCTTCTGAAATCAATCTGCAAATGGTATTATTTATGGTCTCTTGATGTAGTTAGGGGGCGATCTAAGGTGACAAGGGTACCCTATCCGCTATCTGTATACTGACTAACTTCATTTGGCCTGCAAGAAGCACCGACTGTGGGGGCAGATATTTGCATTCCATTGAATATTGTATCACTTAAAGTAGTAAAGGGCTGTTTGCCTCTTCTAGGACTTGTGGCACTACCCAGTTTAAGATCCTGACTAATTCAGTAACCTCATCCTATTGTTTGCTGTTTGTGATGGTAAGATGATGCTGCAAGGCAATCAATAGCTTGAGACTGTCCATTTACATATTGTTGGGAATTGAGAATGTCTGCTTTTGACCAGTACGAGACGCCACATCTGTGAGGACAAATCCTCATGCCATTGAAGATTGTATTCCTTGAGTAGCAGCTTGAGTAGCAGCTGATACTTGCATGCAATTGAATCTTTTATAGACCACGAATGGAGGCTCATGGAAGAACACAGGCATGTGAGCATTGATTGCGATACAAAGCAAATGTGGGAAAGGGGGAAGAACTGGAGCAGATTGAGTAAAGGGAACATGCATGACATGGGTAAGGATGAAGAAGAATGAGTGTAGGAAACTAAGCACTTTTCTTTTTTATGGCCATTAGTTTTTTATATATACATGATGAATAAAGTGGAAAAATAGAGGAAGAAACAGGAACCTAGCTCCGAGAGGGGATAAAGGGCGGCGCGGCAGTGCACTGTCCCGACCAGTGCAGGAAATAAGTGAAAAAGGAGAAAAGTAGGAGCCTCATATAAGCAGTGGGCTCGGAAAATAAGTAGTGGTTGTTAAATTATTATTTTAGTGATTTAAAAAATGTGGAAGTAGGCCCAGTAGGGGCGGAAAGTGATGTGAGTGTAGCGCGAGTGAGGAAAGGGGTGTTGCTCCAACCAAGGGGGAAGGAACGGGGGTAAAAATGGGACAGGATTAAGGTCTATGTTCTTGTTCAATGTTGTCAGTATCTCTGTTGGTTTGTCTGTAAAGTGTTTAATGGTTCATGTTTTATGTCCATGGTCTGAAAAATATATCAGTGACAGGTAAAGATATAAAAATAAGTATTGTCGACTGTACTAGTGATTAAGATTTGAAGATTGAGCTCGAAGGGGAGGGTGGAACGGGTCCTTTCAGGGAATGGGGATGGATACCGCACTGTCACATATTTGTAAGCACCTCCCCTTGTACAGTGAATGAATAAAAAAAGTACCATTGTCAGTGGGTAGCAGAAACGATGGGGGAAGTATCACCTCATGCATGGCCGGAAGGAGGGTCTTTTGATAAGGACATATTAGATCATATAGCAACTTATGTAATAGCAAAATACAAGGGGAAACAGCTCCAGTACAGATGAGAGGTGCTAGATTTGTGGAAGATGTTTGAGGAAACACCCACCACAAACAACAAGGAAGAAGAGGGTGGGTCACCTAAAGACATGCAAGACGGGGAGAAGAAAGCAGGGAAGGGGAGCAAAGAGCCCAAAAAGATATAGATGTTACTCACAAGATTCGCAGAGGGAGGGGGGCGATGTGACGTGCTGAGCAAGATGGCTGCCTGATCTGTGAGCTACGCGGCTGCCAAAATCCTGACTCCAAAATACTCCAGAAGACGAAGCTGCTGACAACACTAAGAGAATCGGATGCTGCATAAGTACCCCCAGCACAACCAGGGCTAATTTCAGAGTCATCCGTAGCTCTGAGAAGGAGAAACACCGTCCGTGAACCCAGGTGTCCTGCTCTGCTGCCGCGCGCCTTTGTGCCAAAAATCCTCTTGGAGCCCGAGCCCCTGCGTGGTGCCTGACAGCCGTGAGCGCGAGCCTTCGGCCCCTGCTGCGGCTGAAACGCACCTCATGTGCTACATGAGGGCTGCGGCAGCCCCTTCCTGACGGCAACAAGCCACAGACGGTTTCTGGCGCTGCCGCCCGCTTCAAAATACTGGTCCACCAGACAACTGAACCAGCGTGCGGCAAGGACCACCCCGCATAGAATCCCCATTACCAACACCGCCCTGGGTCGAAGCAGGCCTCTAGGGCCAGACCAAGCGTGCTACCCACGCTTGAGTCACTCCACTCCCCGGCGGCGGACAAGAACGGCACACAGCTGGGATCTTCTCCTCGCTCCGACGCAGCCATAAAGGTACGTGGGTGAGGGGAATCAGCAGCACAGGCACCCCACGCAACACAGACTGCGGTCCCTCCATCCCCCCAGCTCACGAACTTGACCATCACTCAAGGGGACCAACTTGCAGCAAATAACACTGTTTGACACCCAGTACTGTTTGCACCCCGTGAGCCATCAAAACAAGCCTGGGGGGCACCCATTAAACTGGACTCACACCCTGTAAGGCAAAGTGAAACTATACTGGAAAACACGTCGGGCAAATCCACTCAACACCACCACGAGCTACAGGAACACCACGCACACAACAACTCCAGCAAAGGTATAAAACTAAACCCCCATAAAGCCTCTAGCTACAACCACTAAAACACCAAGGGGCTAGCACAAACCCTAACTTCCTTGCACCAGATACGGAAATCGATCACTGAGGCCAGCGCACCCACCCGCTTTCGCACCCACCCACTGATTCACAACCTATACCTAACGCACGAACATGGCAGGGGTGCCAAAAATAAGGAAAATAAAAAAGGTCTCATGGACGCATTTGCAACCCCCCCCAACCAAGAACAGGACTCTGAACCTACGGAAACACCCGACAATCCGTCCCCTGGCCCCTCAGCACAAAGCATGACCCCATACGTGGCAGCCATGGAAAGAGGATTTGCTGCAATCAACGGCAAACTAGACGGCATCAGCGATAACATCGCCTCCATCTGCACAGATATTAAAAAACTAAACACAAGGGTCTCTGAGGCAGAGGACAGGGTCTCCACACTAAAAGACACAACAATTACCCAAAGTAAAACCATGGACAGAATCCAGAAAGATGTTAAGACCGTCCAGAGCAAAAGTGAAGATTTAGAATCTAGATCTAGATGGAATAACATAAGAGTTGTCGGGTTGGCGGAACGCAAGTCCAATGTGCCCATGGAACAATTCCTGGAAGACCTACTCCACTCACTATTCCCGGAAGCACAATTCTCAAAGAAATTCCTGGTAGAAAGAGCACACCGGGCACCAGTGCCACCACCCAGGCCAGGAGCATCACCAAGAACGATTATAGCCAGACTACTCAGCTATAGAGATCGCGATCCTATACTTCGACTGGTAAGAGAACATGGCCCACGAACATTAGAGTCCAATCGAGTCCACGTCTACCCAGATTTTTCAATGGGTGTGCAGACTGTCCGAAGGTCCTTTGACCCAGTGAAAAGAACATTTCGGGAACAAAAAGTCATACATGCAATGCTGTTCCCCGCCAAGCTATGCATCCAGCATGCAGGTAAAACACCATTTTTTGAGTCACCAGAAGACGCTATGGCATTTATCGAACACCGTATTCCAGAAGCACTTAACGAGACCTGACATAAGTACCAGTACCTAAAATCACAAGAAGAGTAAAAATGCTCATAAAGTTCAGAATACTATAAACAGCAGCACGCCAATCTACAAGTCAATTGAAGCCACAGCATCGTAACAGGAAGGGCCCACATGGCCCCCCCGCCACCATCACAGTCAAAAGGTCTTACTTGCAGGTTGCAAATGGTTTTGAGGGACACACCACCCGATTGGGGGGAAGGTGAGCATGGGGGTACGGGAAAGAAGCTGGCCAGTTGCCGGTACAGGACGAAGTTTTGTCGTCCAAAAGTTTATGAAGTTAAGAACAGTTGGCATAATATTGGGGAAACCTGGCATGGGTGCAACGGGAGGAAGACCACTATAAACCGTACGAAATAACAAGCACGATACAAATACCCCAAGAATGGCGTCCCAACGGATGATTAACAGTACCAGATTACTAACGTGGAATGTGAGGGGCCTTTTGAACCCAATCAAGGTCAGGAAAATAATCTCATATGCTAACAGACATAGAATCGACATACTCCTGTTACAAGAAACGCACATCACGAAACAGATGACCAACTCATTTGGCCGTGTTTGGGGCCCACAGGTCTTCACAACAAACTACTCATCATAATCAAGGGGAGTCCTAACATTGATCCACCGCAGACTGGGATTCCTAGTGCAAAAAACGAAAATAGACACGAATGGCAGATTCGTAATAATATGGGGCTCATTACACGGCCAAGAACTGATAATTGTGAACATGTACGGCCCTAATGTGGACACACCAGAATTCTACCAGCAGACAGTGCCCCTAATAACTCCAGCAGAAGAATCAAGAATATTGTGGGGAGGAGACTTCAATACTATACTGAACCCCATGTTTGACAAGACATCCACCACGCCGAGGCCAAGCTCGAAATCAGCACTTACCATAAAACAAGCCGTGTCCTCCTTCTCACTGGCTGACGCCTGGAGAGAAATGTACCCCAAATCCAGAGACTACACATTTTATTCATATATCCATGGGTCGAGCTCCAGAATCAACTACTGGCTCTGCTCCACGAGCCACATCTCCGGACTGAAGGAATGCACTATACTACCTAGAACGCTCTCGGATCACTCACCAGTGGTACATCAAATCCAGATTGGGCCTCCCACTCCAGAACGCCAACTATGGAGAATGCCTCCAGACCTCCTACGAGATGTCTCATTACACAAAGCACTCCGTATCGAGGTGCAAGACTACTTTGACTGGAACCAAAACTCTGTGAAGTCGCACCACACAGTCTGGGAATCCTTTAAGGCCTGGCTAAGAGGGCACCTGATATCCAAAGTTCATGGCATACTAAAAGACATACGCACCCAATTAACCCTAGCAGAAGAAGACATTACGGAGTCTAAGACAGAATATACAAGAGCACCAGAACCCGCAACACTGGCCAGACTGCACAAAGCCCACTCTAAATTCACAACACTAGCAGAACAAGAGGTGTGGTACACAGAGCAACCAATCAAAGCTAGGAAGTACGGAGAGGGCAATAAATCTGGCAAGCTACTGGCTAACCTCATCAAGACTGAACTGGGCCACAGACAAATCACCAGCATTACAGACGACCAGGGAGGGACCCACGTAGACCATCAAGAGGTGAATGAGGTGTTCAGAGAATTTTATAACAGGCTCTACACGAATGCGGACCGAGTAACGGCAGATGAGTTACAAGAATATCTGAACTCCTTTCCACTTCCCAGGCTCACTACAGAAGAAAGTGCCACAGTTGATCTGCTACTAACCCTGGAAGACCTGCAGCAAGCAATTAAAGATATTAAGGCGGGCAAAGCACCAGGGTCAGACGGCCTACCGGCAGACCTCTACAAAATCCTCAGAGACGAACTCGCCCCACGGCTCCTCGAAGTATGGGAGGAATCTCTCGAATCTGGAATGCTCCCCCCTACAAATAGAGAAGCCATTGTTACCATCCTGTTAAAACCAAACAAGCCAGCGCATTCACCTTCATCGTACCGACCATTATCCCTCATCAATTTCGACACAAAAATCTTCGCATGGCCCTAACCAACAAATTGACCCCATATATGACCAAACTAGTGCACCCGGACCAATCAGGGTTCATTCCTGGGCGCTCCACCACCCTGAACCTCAGACGCTTCTTCGCCATCACCTCACAACTAGACCACAAGGCACAGACAGTGTCAGTCACAATAGAAGCAGAAAAAGCGTTCAACTCCATCTCATGGAAGTTTATGTTTGAAATCCTGAGAAAGATGGGGTTCGGCGCAGGCTTTCTCCGCTTCCTCAACACACTGTACTACAACCCTACGGCCAGAGTACGAACCAACAAAACACTGTCGCCCGCCTTTACATTACAAAGAGGAACCAGACAAAGTTGCCGACTACGTTGATATTTGCACTGACAATAGAAGGAATGGCAGCATGTCTGTGGCATAACCATATCTGGAGAGGAATCCGCATAATGGGATCCCCACAGTTCATTTCCCTTTACGTGGACGATACAATGTTATACATTAGGAACCCTGACATCCACCTTGCTCCGGTACTACGAGACATAGCTGAATTCACCAAACACTCCAGATATAAAATCAACCAAGCCAAGTCCAAAATAATTCTGCTGACCAAGTCCACGATCCAGGTGGCAGCCATGGAGGGCCTACGATGGTCCCCCACCACTGCAAGATATTTGGGCATCATAATGGCGCTGGATAGACGAACCTTGTTGGCCAATAACCATACCCCTTACCTAACACAGCTGGAATGCAAACTCAATGCATGGATCAAGCTACCGCTGTCCCTCTACGGTCGCATAGCCCTACTGAAAATGTTGGTAGTACCAAAACTACTATATCTGTTCAACGGAATCCCGATCTGGCGGGGCAGGGCATTCTTCGACACGCTACAAAAACTCGCCACCCGCTTTGTCTGGCGAGGACAGAGTCCCAGAATAAGCTGGTCCAAACTATGCGAGAACTACGACACAGGCGGTCTGGCAGCGCCAGACTTTCAATTATATTACTACTCGGCACAGGCGCACTTCGCAAAATATTGGTCAAGCAATGTAGAACAATTTGCACACATACATGCAGAAACATTTGCTGCATCTCCCCTTGAACTCAAAAGCATGATGTGTGCTAGGGTACCTAGAGAAAAAGCACTTGCCGACCCGATGGAATCCACGGCGCGAGGGTGGATACAGATCCTTAGAAGAGTGGAATGCGAAACAGCATACTGGCCACACTCACCTCTATGGCACTACCCAGGGCTGGAACCCACAATGGACCGCACCATACAAACATCTTGGGACCCTGAAAAACAGGCCAAGGTTGGAGACCTGTTCCAGGAAGGCCGGTTCCTCAAGCTGACAGAAATCCAACATAGAGCAGGGAAAAGCCTATCCACAACCCTGCATTATCAATGACTAAAGGCTGCCTGCAGGAAGAAATGGCCGACATTCCCGAAAACACCTCCAACACACAAGTTCCTAACAGAAATCCTCACTGAAGAAGGCTTCATGGGCAGTGTTACCATGTTATACAGGATAACACAGGCCAACACACCATCCAAGATCGACATAAAAACTAAATGGGAAAAAGATTTGAACATCCAGATAGAAGAGCAGCAATGGACAAACTATTGCAGATACACAAAAAAAACATCTCCCTCTGCGCAAACTTCAGACTTATCCAATTCAAAATTCTGAATCAACTACACATTACCCCCAAGCAAATCTCCAAGTTTGACCCCTCCAAACCGCAGGCATGTCCCAAGTGTGGCATATTCGACGCTACACCCCTGCACATGTACTGGGAATGTCCGCCAATCAGACAATTCTGGAACGAAGTGGCAAAGACAATGAACGCGATCTTAAACACAAACATTATTGCCACCCCGTTAAAGTACCTACTGTGAGATATAGGGAAGGTGGCGGTCAAGACCCGCAGACTGTTTGCAGTAGGAGGTGCACTAGCCAAACAGATAATTCTCAGAAAATGGAAATCAAAAGATCCCCCAACACACCAGAGCTGGATGCGAGACTTGATTAGCACACAAGAATGTGAAGAAACTTACGTTCAAGGAGTACAGTCCACCTCGAGACCCAAAGACATATGGGCCCCCCTCAGATCATACTTAATGTCGGAGGAGGACACAACAAGATCCACGAGGACTGGCACCCCACCTACTTGACCCACTAAGCCCAACTAATTCTCCACCTCTCTCCTCTCCCTCCTCCCCTACTCGCATACCCATAATGATGCATAAGTTGTCGCTCTCTATACCTATAATATGCTTGATAATGTACTGATTTAAGTGAAATATGATTCTCCCATATTGTCAAACATGCCAGTAATAAATAAAGTTTTAAATAAAAAAAGATTTGCAGAGGGATATTCCAGCCAAGCCTATGTACCTGGGGGAAGCACGCTAGCGACTTGCAGCTCAGCACCTCCACTGAATGTTCCAACTTCAGCCGCACCTGCCGCCATTGGGCCATCTACACAAGATCTTGAAATAGGGCTATCAGCCACGCAAACAGAACTGACCCGGTTAAGAGCGATATGTGAGAGAACCCAACCATTGGGGGAAGGCCCAGTGCCACAACCCTTAAAAACCTCTCTCCTGCCAGAAGATGAGTGGAAATCTGGGGACTTCCTTTTCAGAATAGACAGTGCACCAATAAAGATAGTACGAGTAGAAAGGGTGGGAGAGATAGAGAGTGTAGGATATGATACAGTAGCTTCAGAAAGAGATGAGGAATGTTGGAGTGATTTTGACAAAGTGGAAGAGGGGGCCGTAGGAGGAATACAGCCAGTTCAGTGGGTCTCCCCAAGGGTGGCGAGGAAGTAGAAGGATTGGAAAACAGGCTGCAGAACAGAATCGGAAGAATAGCATTAGCGAAAGAGAAAGGAAAAAAGGTAAATCGCAGAAAGATAAGATCAAAATTACAAGTGCCCCTCATTCATAAAGGAGCGACGGCCCCATTACGTGCCTGGGCATTGATGAACAAAAACAAACTCCTCAAATCCCTCCCCCCGCTCACGGCAGATGTGGGAAAATGGACGTATGCATTTGAAAAGAACACAGCAGGGGTGCCCCTGGCCATAGGGGATATATAAAGCCTTTTGATATCGGCAGTTGGAGATTATTTAAAAAATATATATATTTATTTTTATTTTTTATGGTTTTTATAAACCTTTAAAATACAAATGAATACACATTCTCTTCCATCATTCGTTAACTTTGACATTTAAAAAAGAAAGAAAGCAATCTAATACACATTCACTTTTGTCATATCATCTCTTTTCCTTTTTGGTTGTGAACACCACAAGATATTGTGAAAGAAATGAGACTGGCAGTGTCTTGTTAACATCCCATATTATAGGCGAGTCCGTTCTTGATTTCTATGAAGTAGCGTCCAGTTCAAGTAAACGTTTGCTCAGATCTTCTGGAAAAGAAGTCAGTGCAATTATTAGTTTCCTATCAGATTCGTTAAATAACTCTTGCCACCAATCCTCAGCATTTAGGGATTTTCTCTTTGCAATTAAGTTTCCCAAGTGCTTTGTTCTATCCGAGGTAAGAGCCGTACAAAAGAGTGTAAGATGCTTTAATGTTTCGTCATGTTGATTACAAAACCTGCATACTAAATCCATCCCTGCGTTCTTTGCCCATGAGCTCATTCTTTCCTTCATCTTGAAAAGATTGAGGCGAAAGGACATATATAGAGATCTGTGCTGAGGATTAGAAAAAAGCAGCAAATATTTTTGCAACTCAACAAATGCTTTCCCTTCGCTTGGCACATTCCTCATTATCCTGTAATTTTGTCTTTCTTTCCCTGTGACAATCCAGTCACATCTCCATAGATTCTACTTTGCCAAATTTGGATTGGTCTGCAGAGTAGCTATGTCAATGTTGGATTCTCTCGAGCAGTGCGATGAGGAGGACGTAGCCTTTCGTCGCTCCCGCGATCGCCGCATGAATCCTGATAAATCGCCTGATATCGCTAATTATAAAACTTCAAAATTTCCTCTATCCTTAGCCAGGCCAAGGCGACCGAAGCAGGACCCCGCAACGTGTGCCTCGGACGCCCCCCTCGCCGCCCCATGGGACACAAACTGGTTTCCCCACCCATCATATCTGTGAAGAAGAGCCGGGCCTCGTCGAGAGCGGCTCCCGGGCCTCCCCCATCAACCGCTCAAGTGCGCAGCAGATCCAGTGAATCGGCCACTGGAGGACCGGGGGCGGCCTCGATGAGCGGGAAGGTCCGGAGTACAGATCCTGGAAGAACACACTGGGGCGAGACACCAACCCATATATTATTTGGGCCGAAGCATCCGGCACTGCAGAATCAATGCTCGCAGAGGGGGCCCCCTGAGAAGGAGAAGAACCGGCAACACTGGCCTAGATGTCAGACGCCTCCCGCACTGAGAACACAGCCCAGCCCCGAGACACGGAGCACACGAAGTGGGAGTGGTACACCATCGGGAAGAACCCAGCGGAGCAAGAACGTTTTACATTCTGAATCCCGGCAGGAGTACACCCGGGGGCCCAAGTCACACTACACACCCTGACACACGTTAAGGGCCACGAAGCTGCGGATGCCCACTGACGGGTGACATTACCTGAGCAGGTGGTGGGCTCTGTGCCCAACCACACCACCCCTCTCCCGGTAGGGGGCCGCAAAGACGGGAGGTTGACCTCACGCTGCAAATCCAACACGATCGCCTCTTGGCCTTGCTGCGGCCCGACTAAGACGGGACCGACCCAGCGGACGCTACCGGAGGCCCTTGGTAAGAACACTGTTATCGAGCTAAGCCCCAGGATCGGGGTGCGACCATGGGCAAAGAACGAACGAGGAAGCCCAACATGCAGAACAGAATTGAACAATATACTGTGCCCTCATCACAACAGATGGATTCCCAATCGCTACACCCCGACGGGATGGAAACTGAACACGCGCTCCCGCTTAAAGACGTTATGGCGGCCATTGTGAACTCCCGCTCATCTATGGAACAGAAGATAGATCGCATAAGCCTCAACGTCTCCCTCCTTAGACACGACCTCCAGAAGCTGTCTGCGCGAACTGGAGGGCAGAACATCGGATCGCGACGACAGAAAACGGCCTACACAATGTGCAGCATCAGATCCATGGAATCTTGGCCACACTCAAGACGCTGGGGGCCAGGGTGCAGGAGAGCGAGGGAAGGTCCAGACGCAATAACGTTCGCATCCTTGGTATCCCCGAGAAAGAGGAAGGGCCCTGCATGGAACTCTTTTTGGAACAATTGCTGACAGATCTGTTTGACTTGCAATCCTTTTCAAAGTTCTTTTCCATCGAGAGAGCGCACAGAATGCCCGCAGGCAGACCACTGCCCAGGGCTCCCCCATGCACCGTGATTGAGAGATTCTTAAATTATCGAGACTGGGATGCGCTCTTACAACTTGCAAGATCCAAAGGTGCAATTACATTCAATGGATCTAGACTGGCCTTCTTCCCCGACTACACCAGGGAGGTACAGAAAGCGAGACAGTCCTTTGGGAAGCTTAAGAAGCAGCTACAGACATTGGGAGTCAAGACCGGCCTCCTGTTTCCCGCACATTTGAAAATTTATCACAGAGGCACGACGGTCCATTTCGATGATCCTGGAGAAGCGTGGCGCTGGGCGGAGCAGCACATTGAAGGAGACTGGTCCGCAACTCGGGGTACCAACAACAGAAACAGCAACCCCAGACCATCAACGGAGCAACATCCCAGGCCGAACAGGCCACCACTACCAGATCCGCCAGAAGATGGGGGTGATGAATCACGGCCCTGAACCCACCGAGGGCCTTGCCCATGGGGTACCTACTTTGTGCTCACTGACAGTACGAAGCCATGGGACTACTAAAGGCGATTTCACATGTTTGTAATGTGGTAAGCGGGGGATCGCTGCCCTCCCACTTGGGTGTTTAAGAGGGGGTACAACACCATCACGGCCCCCCCCCCTGACTTTCCAGTTAAACTTTAATAAGGGCAGTTAAAGCTGACAATCTACTCTTTTTGATTGTCAGCAATGTTGGGTCGACAGGTACTTCAAGTTGGAGTGGACTATAGGGAGGGGGAAGGAGGAGTTAGTTGGGGAACTTTGTTTGTTATTTCAGGATCGACCCTCCCTGGTAGTTCTCCAGGGATGGTGGAGCTCCTGGCCGGTTGGGACCACGCCACACAGGATCAGCGCTTCAGACCTCAATCTTTATCTTTCTTGCACCGCATGTTCACACGCCGGGGTTGCCTTCCTATCCCTCTTATACCTCTACTAGAAGTCACTTGACCAATCTCACCCACCCATGTCCATGCGCCCCAGCTCACTCAAGGTTCTCAGCTGGAACGTGAACGGGATGGGTTCCACGATCAAAAGACGTCTGGTCAAGCAGCTACTTTCCAGATATTCCCCCGACGTGGCTTTGCTCACTGAAACACACCTTGCGGGGGCACACTGTACATTTTTTCTACGCACCAATTCTACACCATGGGATCCAGGGGCACCCTTATTCTTATACATAAACGGGTCCCGTTTGTTCTACATGCACTACAGCAGGACCCTCGCGGACGCTACGTGATGGTGCTTGGGACACTCCGGGAAGAAACACTGGGACTTGTTTCCATTTACTCTCCACCTGGGCTGGGGCAAGAACTTCTTGATGACCTGACCTCCCTGTTGGGTAGGCACCAATCAGACAAGTGGTTCCTGGGAGGGGATTTCAATGACGTCATGTGCAACACCTTAGATCGTTTGCACCTTAGACAACGCAACCCGAACCTCCCCACAAAGCTGTTTAAATTTGTGTCTGCCCTGGGTCTTGTTGATGTATGGCGGGAACTGCACCCGGGAACCAGAGGCTATTCGTTCCACTCCGGGGCCCATGGCTCCCTTTCCAGGCTTGACTACCTATTTATTCCACACACAGACCTGTCTAATATGCTCTCAGCAGACTTGCTCACCCGGGGGGTTTTGGACCACTCTGCAAGGAACGGCCCCCCCTAGAACGTGGCGTTTGAATACTTACTATTTAGGCAGCTCGGATTTGGTAGACCACCTTACAGAGGCCTCAACTGAATACTTCGAGATTAACGGCTCTGACGAAACCGACCCAATTGTGCTGTGGGAGGTCTATAAGGCCGTGCTGCAGGGAGAGATAATCTCTTGGACAGCGAACAAAATAAAGGAGAGGCTCGGAAGATAAATGAGGCAGAGGAGGAGGTAATCCACAGAGAAAATGAGCATACCCTAGACCCTACCCCACAGACCCACATGTCCCTTCAATGTGCCAGTGAATGCCTCCGAAACCTTACGCTAGACAATGCCAAGGAGGCCCACTGGGAATCCAGAGCCCGGATATACGAGCTTGGGGATAAAGCCGGTAAGCTGCTGGCTTGGCTTGAAAGGAGGGATGAGGGTCGGCGCTCGGTCCGTGAGATCATCACCCCGCAGGGTGAGATCTGTCGGTTAGACGCCGATATAGCAGAAGCCTTCGCCCAATTTTATGCTGAACTATACCAAGCCTCGTAGCTACCGCTGGACCGGACCCTCCTCGATGAGGTGGTGTTCCCCGCCCTATCGGCTCAGCAACTTGAAATGCTGGACTCTGATCTCTCTGAGGCCGAACTGGTAGAAGCCCTGGGACAGCTGCAACCGGGGAAGACCCCGGGCCCAAACGGATTCCCCATAGAGATATGGCAGAAACTGGGAGGCAATAACGTATGACCTCCCCTGCACCAGATGCTGCTGGCCGCGTTGCCGCTGGGCTCCCTCCCGGACGACCTATGTAAGGCCACCATAGTGGTCATCCCCAAGCCTGATAAACCCCAAGAGCAATGCGCGTCTTATAGACCGATCTCGCTAATCAACGGCGAAGCCAAGGTCCTGGCCAAGCTCTTGGCTAACCGATTACAGCGGGTAGCGGATACACTTATACATCCAGACCAATGTGGCTTTATGCCTCATAAATCAACCAGGATGAATCTGCGCCGACTCCACCTGGCGCTAGAACGGGCCCCCATCCTTGACACCCCATTGGCACTTCTAGCAATAGATTTTGAGAAGGCATTTGATTCTGTCCGTTGGGATTGCCTTTGGGAAATCATGGCCCGTATGGGATTTGGAAAAAGCTTCCTAGGTTGGGTAAAATTACTCTTTACAAAATCCGGGCAGAAGTCAAAGTGAACGGATGGACCTCCAGAGCCTTTCCCTTAGGTAGAGGCACGCGGCAGGGCTACCCCCTCTCCCCTCTCCTCTTCGCCCTCGCCATTGAACCACTGGCACTTTGGCTTCGTCAAAGCGGAGCATGGAAGGGATTCAAATGGCCTGAAGGGCATGAAGACTGCATTATCTCTTTATGCTGACAATCTTCTACTATACCTGGCTG
Organism: Ambystoma mexicanum; assembly: GCF_040938575.1. Classification (NCBI taxonomy): domain Eukaryota; kingdom Metazoa; phylum Chordata; class Amphibia; order Caudata; family Ambystomatidae; genus Ambystoma; species Ambystoma mexicanum. The sequence goes on along the minus strand of NC_090933.1, from coordinate 868,969,239 downwards.
ACCCAGTCCGGAGCTGCCCCATAGTAACCCAAATGCTAGTCACTTACGGGGAATTCAGTGGGTTGAAAATTAATTGGAAGAAATCCGTAATGTCCCGGTGAAGGGGGGGGAGCAGGCCGAGTTACCAAGTTGTCCATACCGGCTCGAACGGCAGGGCTTTAAATATTTGGGGATTTGGGTAACACCTGACCTCACTAGATACACAAGACACAACCTCCAGCCGATCATGGATAGGTTGGCCAACGACGTCCACCATTGGAAACTCCTCCCTCTGACCCTCATGGGGAGAGCAGCGCTCTTTAAAATGATGTCACTACCAAGATTCCTCTACGTTTTGCAGAATGCCCCGCTTGCGATCCCTGCCCCCGAATTCAATCGTATAGAAACCCTTCTTAGGGAACTCATTTGGGGGGGGAGGCCGCTCACGCATTGCATTAAGTACCTTGCACAGGTCAGTCTGGGAGGGTGGAATAGGCGTACCCCGTCTCCAGACTTACTATTGGGCTTCACAACTCTCGGTGGTCAAATGACCTGCTTCACGGGGTTCGGGCGCTACCTCACATTAGGGCAGAAGTGGAACCCATAAAAGGTACGGACCTGTTGCAGGAACTGTACCAATCTCCGGGTAGGCCCCACCCCCGCTCACAATTAAGGCTCACATTAACTCGGTCTGGTGGCAGGCACACGTGTTTGTTGGGTGGGAAGACAAAATAACAGCAGCACAACCCCTATGGCACAACACCAATCTGAAGGAAATCGAGAAATTTGAACCATGGGCGCGCTGGGTAAGAGCGGGAATCCTTAGAATTAAAGATATCCTAAAAGATGGGAAACTAACCTCATTTGAAGACATCCAGGGTAGATTCCAACTTCCCAACACCGAGTGGTACCACTTTGCACAACTGACCCACGCCCTCCAAACCCATATGCCCCCAGGTGATTCAATCCCCGACTACACTCCGATCGAATGCAATATGCTACCCGAGTATATCCCCAGCAAATGTACATCCACTCTCTATAACGCTATCACCTCCTTCGCGACCCCCAAGCTATTGGGATTAAAGGCCAAATGGGAAAGGGAGGTGGGGGAAATAGACCCTGAGGACTGGATCCATGTCCTAATGCACCAACGGGAGGAAGCCATCTCCTCCAGACTTAGACTGGTGCAACTTAAAATCCTGCATAGGGTGTACTACCCTCAAACTCTTTTATATGGCTGGAGGATGGTAGTGAGTCCGAACTGTCTTCGCTGTGGAGAGGAGGAAGGCACCATCTATCATATCCTCTGGCTATGCCCTCGGATCTGTGACTATTGGACTGCATGCTGTACGGAATTGTCCAGAGCCCTTACTTGTCCTGTTGAACTAGATCCGGAGGTCTTAATATTGGGGGTGCCGGACATGTCTGAATCCAATAAATGGGAAAAACTGCTATTGAACACTGCCATGGCCCTAGTGAAACGCAACATTGCCCATAATTGGGGAGCGCCTGACCCTCCGACAATGGAACAATGGATACTCGATATGGACTCATTTGCCATGACAGAGCACCGGGTCTATCGTGCAAGAGGATGCCCGAATAAAGCATCCAAGATATGGGGGAAATGGGAAGAGACTGGGCCTTGACGTCCTGAAGCAGTGGTGGCCTCCACATGAACAGAAGGTGGGCGGGATGGGTGGCCCGCGGCCCACGGCGATGTGAGATACCATAATACCATGTAAACACATGACTGAAGAAGCTGTACTGGAGTGCTCTTAATGTGTTGTCCCCTCTTTTTTCGTTGTTTTGTTGTTCTTGGCCCCCGATTTGGTGGCCGTTTTGGTTATGTCAAAATTCAATAAAAATGTTTTATCAAAAAAAATGTTAGATTCTCTCAGAATTAGTTCACAGCGTTCTGTCCACAAGGTTAGTATGCAGTGTTCATCTCCATTACCTGGGTTATGTAAGATTTAAAATTGTGGAATAACATCTTTCATAGTCATTTTGCGATAGAGTGTTATCATGTTCCATTCTATGTGTGCATTTATAGATATTAAATTTAGTTCATAGTGAATGCACGCCGTCGGAGCCCCCTTGGGTAGTCGTAATACTTTCGTCCTGAAAATATTTTCTAGAGTGGGCCATAATTCATGCGAACACCCCAGGGCACACTCAGCTCCATAAATTAAGGCTGGTACATCTTTTTGTTTGTAGAAAACAACCAAAGGTTTTAAGGAAAACTTAACATATTTTTTGTTCAGAATGGCTACTTGAACAGCTAGCTGTCGACGCTTACCTTTTGCATTTTCAGCACACGGGCCATCATTTACTGATGAGCTGATCTTCATACCCAAGTATCTAGTGGATGTTTTAATCTTAAGGGTTTCTTATCCAAGTGACATTTTGTGGAGGAACGTGTTTTGGGTTTCCTTAGATCCTGCAGAGACAATATTTCAGACTTATTCGTATTGATGCATAACCCGTTGACATATGCCTCAAGGGCATGTAGCTTCTGTTGAAGACCTATTGGTGTATTATCAGACAGAATTAAGTCCTCTGCATAGAGAAGCCAACTTATGTGGGATACATGGATCTTTGGTGGAAAGGACGGAACTCTCATGATGGCAACACCAATATCAGACAAGAATAGGTTAAGGATGACAGAGGCCAAGGGGTATCCTTGTTTTACACCACAAAACATTTTTATGGCAGATGATAGGGTTCCTGCACGATTTAGCCTGATACTCACCTCTGTATTGGTGTGTAGTTCTTTAATTGCCATTAGCAAACTCAACGGACAATTCTACTTGTGCATTTTGGTCCACAAAGTCTCTTGATCAATAATATCAAAGGCATGTGAAAAGTCGATGAAGGCCAAAAAGACCTTTCCCCCAGTTCTTATGACTTCCATTTTCATAAGGTTGAGTATAAGCAAATTCAAGCCACACCCCACACCTTTGACAAAGCCAGATTGTCTAACATCCGTATGCTGGTTAGTTGAAACCCACTCAAGGAGTTGTTGCGCTGCGTATTTTCTCCCCAGCACGTCTAATAGAGCTATCGACCGATAATTTTTTGGGTTAGCTCTGTTGCCTTTTTTGAATATCTGCACAATCACCGCACTTTTCCAAGACTGAGGGGTTACGCAGCTCATGCTGATTATTTGTAAATAGTGTGGTGCAGAATTCAGCCATCTTTCAGGGTTCCTTTTTAGTGTGTTGGTAGTCAGTCCATCAGGACCAGGAGCCCTTGAGGAGCTCATCTTCCTGACGATATTCAAGGTATCATCCATTTTAAATTTGAGTTCCCATTGATCTATTTTAGGAAACACAGGCTCTTTAGTCGCCCCTTTCCTGCTGTATAATTGGCTAAAGTGGAGCACCCAATCAGTTTCTGACACCATGTTGGTCTGGATTGCTGTCTGTGACCCACTTTCTTTATTAATCAATCTCCAAAATTCACAAGAATTTTTATCTTTTAATTTGGCCATCATTGTTTCAGCATCATGTTGCAGGATGACGGCTTTGTGTGATTTTATCCAGTTCTAATATTTTTGTTTGACACATATTTGGCAGAACATGTTGTTATATCTGCCCTCGAGAGTTGTCTAATTTCAAATTGCATTTGTCGTTTTCTCCTTAGGACATTGATATCAAAATAGTGTTTTGTTATAAATGCACAATTTTGCAGTCCTTGATTTTTCTCGACAAATTGTGACAAAACATGTTGATATTCAAGTTGGTCATTTTCCTCGGAATATGCTTTGGAAATTAACTTCCCATCGTCATCATTCATACGAAGTCTGACTGTTAGATTCCAATATTACATTCTGGTTCCATGTTAAAGTTTGCTTCTTTCCAGGTGCGACTATAAGAATTTTAACGATATCGTGATCACTTTCTGTTTTAGAAATCACCTGCAAGGAAATTACAGATTCATGAATACTTTCAGACACAAAGAAGTAGTCTAAAATCGATGTTTGGCAGTTTCTGCTTCATGTTGGATTGGCAGGTGTATCGCTGATTGTGTTTCCATTTAACATTGACATGTTTCGAGATTCCATCTCCAAACACCATGACTCTGCTACTTGCACTATAGCTGACTTTTCATTGCTATTAGACTGTCCAGGATTGATGCAATTAATGTTTAAATCTCCACATAGGATTATTCTCTGTGTGTTGTACCCTTCATAAATGTCATTGATTAATGAGGTGACCTGATCTATAAAGGCAGTAGTCCTTACAGCTGAGTGTTGTCAGTATAGGTTCATAATGTATATATGCCCACATTATAACTTCAGTTTTCCTGCAAAATCAACAGTTGTTAATTGGATATATGGAGATATGTTTCTGGAATTCATAATTCTGTATCCAGAGCTTTTCCTTAGAAGGGTTAGAAGACCAGCAATTGGCCTCCCCTTTAGTCTTCGAATTGCCAGATTCACAGCTATCTGAAAATCTTCAGAGATAGGACATACATCAAGCCAAGTTTCTTGCAAACAGGCTATATCCAGATAGTCCACCCAATTATGATGAAACCAATGTAGAAGGCCTCTAGTGTTCCAGGACAAGATTGCATGTGTAGTATTCCCACCTTCCCTTTAGCATTAGCTTTGATTTTTCTTTGTTAAAGCTTCTGCCAACCAATGGCAACTATGTGTGTCAATCTCTTTGTTGTTGGATTCATCATCATGTTGCACCTCAGTGGTCCTTTTGTTTCCACATGCAAAAGTTATTTTAATCTGTTCGCCAATTAAGGCCTTGTGAGGTAGATCGTCCACTTAAATTGCCTATTGTAAGTTGCAGACTTGGTACAGGTTCTGACTTTCCACTCCTTATCTTGATCAGACTTTTGGTTTCCACAATAGACCTCTGACTCTCAACATTAATCACACGAGGCATGTTCGGACCGAGAGATTTTTCTTTAAGTTCTTGACTATGTTCATCCTGGACTTCGAAGATGTCAAAACCCAATGATATACGGACGGGAGTAGCCTCAAGCAAGATGTTACATATGATTCTGGAATCGATGTGCAGTTTAACCTTGTCATTCTGAGTTTCTTTTACAAATTCTGCCATCCTTATCATTTGACTCAATTGTTCTAAGAGTTGGAACATGGTGTAAGAGCCGTAGAACATTGTTCCTATTTAAGATAAAGCCATCACTGCTTGATAAAATGCGTTCCAGAATCAAGAGTACATGCAGATTGAGGTTTCCTGGCTGCTTCTAACTGAGTGTTTTCGGTATTTGCATTTGTCTGTTTTAGGGTGTCCTTTTTGAGGTGGTGATCGCGGCCTATCCAACCTGGCATCAGCGGCGAACCTGGTGGAATTGGACTTGCATATCTTGGCCTTATTTTGGACGCCCACGGATGGGGTGACCTCAAAGGACTTTGACCTCTTCCCAGAGAGAGACCGCTCTTCGGACTAGCCATTCCTGGGCGAGGCATGACCCTGCTCGGAGCACAGGTCAGAGGCCTTGCTCGGATAGAGCCATGCCGCCAGCCTGCTATGCCTGTCTTTGTGTCTTCTTCGAGAAGCCCAAGCATATCTCGCACCCATCCTCATTGTGGTCCGGGTGCAGGTAGTAAAGACATTGTAGATGTTTGTCCTCCACAAAGACGTTCCGTAGCCTGCATTGGGTGCAGGGCCTGAAAAGCATCCTTCCCTCCTTTTTCTCCTCTGTCATGGTCAGAGAGCGCAAAGTAGGCCCAACATGGCCTTCCAGAAACTTTGACGAACAACCACCCTTGAGGGGCGTGCAACATCACCAACAACAGATCCCGTTGTTGTCCGATGGAGATAGGAGCACACGGGCTCCGATGAAACAAAAATAGAACTTTTCTGCGAATAAATGTGGAAAAAAATTACAAAACAGCTCGGAAAGCAACTTGAGGACTCTCAACACTGAAGCGTGCAGTCAAAATCTGAAGATAGCTGCCAGAGGCAGGGCTTAGGGAGAGGAGTGTCATTGGATGAGGGCAGTATGACCTAGAGTGCAGTGATTGGTTTAGAGGAGAAATACAGTGTTAAAGTGAAAGTGAAACAGTTTTTTTCTTTTACTGAGGATACCCAGCCTGACGACGGGTAATATTCATGAGCATGTGATTGCATGCCAGACCCCAAGCTGAAGAAATTTACTTTTACTCTTTTCACTTTATACTTCAGCATATTTGCAAGAACTTGATTTGAATATTATTTGTGATTTAAATCCAGTTTTAGCTTTAATTTTGTCAACAGGTCTGTCCTTCCATGCGCCTTCTCCTACCCATCTCTACCATGGACTTTACGAATTTGCAATGACAGGGCTTTATGTGTTCAAGTACAAACCCGAATGCACCTACGAAGAAATGGAAGCAAGAGAAAGTCACAAGGAACCACACGAAGATAGCAACATTAGGACAGTTCTCCTGATGCTGAATCAAGTAGAATGGAAGATGTTTCTACTTGGTTTCTATGCCATCAATTTCAAATCATGCCCACATTGGTAGAAAATTCCTGTCTCACAGAGAATTCCACCACATGAATCCTGCTCAAATGTGCATAACTCATCAAATCCACTTCAGGGCTCAGTGATGTCCCTGATGTAGGAACTTCACAGTACTGTTCATCATGGTATCATACCTGTTTTCCGGACATTATCGTGTCAAACATTAGTTTGATCATAGCCCCAACCGGATGTATCCTTTTGTGAGTGGTGTAACTACTGTTTTTTTCTTTATCCCGTTACCCATCACTCCTCATCCTGTAATACAAACCTTTCTGTCTTTACAATTCATACTTTTAAAACCTGTTTTTTAAATTCTTATAAGAAACATCACCAAAACTTTATTTTCCATGGTTCCAAGTTGTTCCTAGTACATCCATCGTCCAGGCTCCAGTATTTTGTATTGCATGTATTCTATATTTGAGGTGTGTAGGCATGTTGGCATCATCATGTAGACTCTTATTGTCACATAGCGAATTATGAATAGCTGCAAGTGGTCTACCATGCACTTCTCTTCTGTCCATTGAACGATTTCCATTCTATGAACAGAAGGTAGTCACATTGCATATCGATTGTATACCTGGCAGATTCACTGGAGACTTGGAGTCACAGTACATCGAGTCACAACAGCGTATGTCGTATGCGCCATAAGGGACACATTTTCAAGAACAACCGGACAATATGCGGGCTTCAAGAGCATCCAAGATATTCCACGTGCTTTCAAAGGATACTTTATACTTTTTTAGAAACGTAATAAGTTAATACACAATGTTCATTTGACATCGCTGAGGACATTGCCATTAAAATATTTCTTATAAATCATGTGTATTCTTTCACCTGTCCCTTATTACTGTAAACATAACTCAAATATGAAGCATGTGCAAAGAAAATATTTGACATTCAAAAATATCAATGTACCCACCAAAGACCTCAAGCCAAAAAGGAAGTACTTTGTAGTCACACTAGAACATTATGTCTAGTATTGACTGTCAAAGGAAAGTGTATTTTTTTTTTATCCCAGCATGCCATGATGCATAGTAGTAGACATTAAAATCGGGCTGGCCCATGAAGGACTCTGGAAATGTCAAGGTGGCCATTTTTCCCAATGGCCATTTGTGCGCATGCACTCATTTTCTGCTCCTCCTATCCTCTCAACAAGTCACCAAATTCCCCTTCTTTCCATCACTCCTCGCCCGCCACACCCCCTTTGAAGCAAGGAATGTATTCAAATAAAGTTTGTTATTCCTCAGTCTAAACCAATGCTCTTTAAATGTTTTCTAAACGTTTCAGCTACTTCTTAAACTCTATGTAGGCACAAATAGGTTTTAAAATGCATTGTTTTGAGCCGTTTTTCAATATGTTCTTGTGCAGAAAAACCATCAGCTTTGTGGGGATCTGTCAGCTCAAATTGTGAGGCCACTTCGCAGAACATTTCCGTGGCCTCATTCAGTTCACTGTACACACTTGGCTGATATGACGTTTTTGCTGAGCTATTCCAAAGAGCATTTAGCGATTTGTAAAAATGCTGCACCCTCTGTAATTATTATTTGCTGAATCAAGACCAAAAGAGAATGAAACGTGAATGAAATTTCAAATTTTTGAATAAGTCTAATTTATCCATGCAATGTACAAAAGCATGATGTTAAACCCTTTCATTGATTACAACAATATCATAAATTTCATTTCATCCTATTTACACAAAGAACTATTTTATTTCAAGCTTGATAGGTCTTGAACAAAATACCAACTTATAATGTGGCAAATGTGTTTGTCTAATTCTAGAAATGGGTATTTTAGACCTTCATACCAGTCATAAATGTTAGTAGTATAATCCTTCGTTTTTAGCACCAGTTTAGTTAATACAGTATCTTCTCCTTATCTTGAGATATAAGCTAATACGTGCATCATTCATCACACTTTGCATATCCACACTACTATGCGGGTGGGCAAGTGGCACAGTGAGTAGAGCGCTCGCTTTGACATCCAGTGCAGAGCGTGCTAACGAAGGTTCGAATCCGGCAGGGCCAAACTCAGCCTTTCATCCTTCCGAGCTCGATAAATGAGCACCGGTACTAATAATAATAGTATTACTATTATGCAGCATTTCAAATGATGCTTCAATCATAGATTAGGTGTCATTTCTAAATATCTAAAATGTACGTACTCACTGCCAGCCATGTATCTGCACATACTGTTGAAAATGTATATACTATATACATTATAAAGCAGCACTTGCTAAACAAAATAAGTAGGATGACCCACCATGGTTGACTGTTGAATCATTAGGGGGATGTTCCAAATGTCCATATTTATAGGGTCCAAAATTCAATGGCATGCAAATAAATGCCACCATACAAGCATGGTGACTCTCGCTAGTCAAAACCATTTCCTTCTGTCACTGTGTAAATTCTGATACATCCGACAAATAACTGTCAGGCCTTCTGCTAGAAGTCACCACATATCAGCATAGCGATCCATTGAAATGATATACAATAGCAGTAACCACATCAATTCTATAGTCTGTGCCACGGGGTGAATTACATGTTCTAGAGGATATCATAACTTTCCTCTTTTAATAGGACATTGAATAATTAAAAAATATACAAGCTTTAGAGAAATAACAAAACATAGAAACATCGGAGGTGGAACTTGAACAATGAAGATGATACAGATCCATAGGGAAGAGACCAATTGTTTAAGTACAAGCTATCCTGGGACTCAGTGGTTAATGGGCATAAACTCAGGTCATATCTTGGAAATGGAACAATGTGCGACAGAAAGAAAATGGATACTCTAACACTTGAAGGTATACTCCTCACAACACGTAATACCAATAGACCAAATAATGGACAGACCCCGTGAGGGAATGAGACCAGGAGATTGACTGCAAGTAAAACACATTTATATAAGATAAGATAATGTATGCATGCAGAGAACTCTGCTGCCCAAGAGCACTCTGACAAACAATGCACGGGCAGCACATTAAAAGGGCACACAGCATCAGCGGTGAAGTTTCAAATAGGGTACAAATATTAGCATGGGATTGGGAGAGGCCTATGGCATAATGGACACTACATGGGAGGCATGATGCTAATTGGTTGTTGCTTCCAGTCGCTCCAGGCACGCCTGGGTCTGCTGGGCTCATCTACTCGGTGTGAAGGTCAGGCAATAGAGGCGCTACAATGCTTTCTATCTAAGCTAAAACAACAGGAACTAGTTGTGTGAGACAAATGGCAAACATAAAAGTCATTGCATTAATAGGAGTACTTTCTGAAACCATTGGCAGATAGAGTGGCATTCCAACCCTTGCACACAAGAGTTCATAAAACATAGTACCTCAGACCCAGGTGTCGTTCTTGTGCGTTTTTGATCTACCTGATGCCTCATGATACAGATAGACATGTGTTAGTCTTGGAGAGGATATATTGATGCATAGGATTAGGGATATGGTGGGTGTCCTGGAGTGGTTTCTGCAAGGGGGTCAGATATATATCTTCATCTAAGAGAGTATGGGGGCGGGGACCAGTAGACCGGCTTAGCTAAGAGGGGCCGAGGGAGCATGGGCAGGTTAGTGGAGATGGATGAGCACTTGTGCTGGGGCCTGCTCCAGTCTCACGCAGTGTAATGAGCTCATCTGGTGCAAAGAGATACCAAACATTGCAGCAATAAATGGCTGGACTTCCGTGAGAACAAGGCTGGTGTGGAGCTGGCAAGGGCCGGAGGTGGCTTGGGCTGTCTGTGCGAGGCGCTGTGGATGGGAGAGCCGTGCTTAGAGATCATTTGTTGGGCCTAGTAAAAGATGGTGTCTGGTGTGTCACAAAATGAGGTCCCTGAGCATTTTAGTAAAGACTTGGTTATTTGTTTGCTTACTAATATTATGTAGTGCAGAAAACAGAGAGGAGGGTGGGGGTGTCTCCACCTTTAGCATATACTGCATCTAATAATTGCAGGAATGGTTAGGGGGGTGGCAAAGACCACTTCTCCCCCAACATCCCCCTCTTTCGTTACTCCTAAAGTAACAATACCCTCCCCAAGTGCGTCTGCATTCTTCAGCCCTTTTTAGTACTTCATACCGAGCGGGGGTACCTTTTATGGGCATCCATGGTCTACACAAACTTCTCAAACTTTCCCCATGCTGTGCATACTCTTAGGGAGTGTATGTTATGTAGATACATCCCCCTCTAAGTCGACCCACACTTCCTTATCATTTTCAGGATTGTGGGGTTGCTTAATAGCAGTGTGATAGAGATTATCAACCATGTCCCCTGTGTTATATATTGCCACCATGCAATATTTGGGCTGCTCGCTTTCACCTGTTTGTACTTGGGCTTCTCTAGTATCATGAGGCACTTTATCACTTTTTTTATTGCCAATAGTCACCATCATCATCGCACTACTAGGAATGGCCTAACTGGCACACACAGAAGATCAACAGGAGGAAGACGATGCTGGGGACCAGCATTTTCATTGGAATCCCGAAGGTTTTTTTCCTGAAGGTACCCAGTCGAAAGCCGAGCTAAGCCAGTCACTTGGTTTAACACTGCCTTTTTGTCTCATTCTCACTCCCAGTTCATGTTCAGCTGCAATCACGTTTGAGATTGTCCTGTCTTCATCGTCCGAAGAAGGTATGAAAGTGCAACATGAACTCCCCATTTTACGGTATCACTGTCCTCCATAGCTGTGAGGAGGTTGAGCACATAACTGTTTTGCATTGTCATTAGTCTCAGTGTTATTAGTTCCACCTTGATGACGTTGAACCCTTCCTCAGTGTCATTTACCAGTTGGATCAGCTCCCAGAGAACAATTTGGAGCCATTTGGTGTTTGCTCGTGCTTGGATGCTTGGGATTAGTGATGCAAAAAATTTATATTCATCAGGAATTTGTGCCAGGAGGTTGGAAGAGTCTTTAGAGAGGTAGTTGGATGCTCTTTTTTTGCGTGACACTGGATCTTGCAGCTTGTCTTCAGAGAGTATGTCAAAGACGGGTGGATCTTCATTGGTAGGTCAGGGGGCCATTTACTGTCTGTTAGGCACCATTGCCCCCGGACATGCTCTTCTGGTATCACCAGCAGTGCGGACAGCAGCATTGCCAGAGCACAGTAGCCCCTCCATGATGACAGGAGGTGCAAGTATGCCGGTTTGCCACACACGCAGTAATGGTCCATCAGGGTGGCAGTTCCTTTTCGCATGTCGGGGATGACAAGGGTTCTGTTGCAACGGGTGTTTGAGCCCATGGGAATTTTTCCTTCCCCCGTGAAAGCATAGTTCATATTTTCCTTCATCTTGGATCTTTATCGGTTTCTCAAGCGCTGTGACCCATGTGATGGGTTGGGTCCAGGTCTGGGCACATGTGTCATCCATCCATTGCAGTCTCTCGTCCGATAAGCACTGCTTCAGCTTTACACATGACGGTTGCATCTTGCCATTTATTTTCTGCGAACATTGGCCCCTTTATTGCGGAAAACGGTTCCTTAAAACAAGTGGCACCTTCAGGTTTGTTCTTGCATATTTTATATTAGTTGCAGTTTCACTGTGTGTGCCAGGAATGTGCTCCTGATCCTACATAGTGCAAGGTGGATGAGACACTGGGCTTCTACTATAGGGGTTTCTTGAGGCACTAAAACCGTAGGTGTTCCTGACACATGAGGTATCAGTGAACATACATAGAAGTTACCATTCGTGGCCTGCCTCCCAGTGGTGCTCATGTCTGAGTACCATTTGTTGGACTGCTCCGGATGGCGGAGGTCTTCAACCTTATCCAACCCCAACCCATGATACGCATCGTATTTGTACTGTTGCACTTGCCTTTTCCTTCTACTGGACGTATTGGATTGGCCTCTAGCTAATGACCTTGTGGACTGCCTATATGTGGTACCTGAGGATTTGTATAGATTCATTGTTTTCAGGCGGTAAATCGGAAAAATGCCTGTATCCATATTAACATTAGTGTCCGTATTAAATTGCCAATATTGAGAACCTGGTTGGGTACTTCGCGTAACAGTGGGAAAAATAGTATGCATTTTATCAACACTTGAGGTAGGTTTCTTAGTTGGTTGTGAGGCAGTTTGTGGTATTGTAAACATGGTTGGGGTCAGTAGCCCGTCACTTCTCATGTCACTTGCGCTGTCATTCACATTATTTACCACTATCCCAGTCTGTGGGATTTCTCTCGTGTGATTCTTGTGTAGGGTAGTGAGATTTGGAGATGCATTATGATCCCATATTCGTTTTACCCCATCCCATATCAGTCTTCCCACTTCCTGTACTAGTGTTCTCCCCCCCCTTCTTTTATGTCTCCCCAAATAAAGGATGCAGCCCAGTGTATACCCAGTCCCAACACTATCACAGAAAAAATGATGGCTGTAAAGTGCAAGCCACAAGTATAGTTATACGTCCTAGTGGCACTTATTTCATTCCTACTGCAAGCTATTTCATTTTGCTCTGCTTCAAGTGGTGTTCTCTCCACCATCGTAGCTCCTATGGAAAGGGATATATATAAGGATGGGGTTTAATAAAGTTTGAGCTTTGAATAAGATGTGAGATCAGCGGAGAAACAGAAAAAGTATGGAAAAATGGAACGACAAGCGAGAAAAGTTTTCCCATAACAATATACACTTTGTACTATATACATATAATCTTATCCAGTATATTTACATTCAAGCTTTTACATTTTCTGCCTGTTTTACTTCTCTTGTGTTTTCCGATATCATTCCTAAGGCACTGTCTCCTCTCTTTCATTTTCTTGTGGTGTTTCTGGCGTCACACTATCGTGAGCTTTCCTTATGTCCGATAAGTGTGCCAAGTACCTCAGCCCTTTTACCTCTACTGCTAAAGGGGTGCAGTATATTACCTCATAAGGACCGTGGAACCTCGTGAGTTCCATTTCCTTACAAAGCTGCGAACATGCACCAGTTCTCCAGGCGTTAGTGTTTTTGCTGGGCTGTCGACAGCTGCACTTGTCGTGTCAGTATCGCTCTCTCGTGTGAAAGGTGGGGCAATTTGCTTGGCAATGTATCTTACTGCTCGGGTGAGTTGGGTGAAGTATTCTTTGAATTCTTCACCCAACACAGCCGCTGTTTTGTGGGCATCTGACAATCTCCTTACAGGCGACAGTGGCATGTGCATGCGCCTACCAGTTACTATTTCATGGGGTGGGGGCAAGAGGGTAATCCTTGCTGGGCTGTATGCGCATTTGCAACAGGGCCAAAGGGAGGCAATAGACCCAATTTTTCTTTAGAGAGTGGCATAATTTTGACAATCTGCTTTTAAGGAGGCCGTTGATTTTCTCGACCATTCCGTTTGCTTAAGGTGGTAAATCAAGCACATTTTATGTTTTATTCCCAATAAGGCTGTGGCTTCCTTGAAAAGGTCATTTACAAAATGTGTTCTGTTGTCGGATGACATTGCATATGCCCCAATGTGAGTACACCTCCCGCACTAGGAATTTTGCTGCACACTTTGCATCTGGGTGGGCTCAGGGCCCTGCCTCCACCGAGCGTGAGAAGGGACAGATCACCACAATAATCTCGCTCCATTGCATCTCTCTCATGTCTGCATAATCAATGCGCAGCTCACGGAAAGGTCCCACGGGGCGTGGCAATGTTCCCCGTAGTGTTCTAAGGGTCATTTGTGAGTTAAATGTTTGACAGGTGGTACACTCTATTGTGAGTTTATTGAGGTACTCCTGGAGGTTTGGGATACACCAATCTTCCTGGATATCTGCTGCTATGTGCTGTTCCGAGGTGTGGGCTGGGAAATGCAGCTGTTGAAATGCTACCTGTAACAATTCTATGGGCATTACTACTTTCCCTGTAACCACCTGTCTCCATAGGAGATCAGTGGGTGACTGGGTGCACGCTCACTTTCTCCATAATTCCTGTTTGACAGGTGGGGCTCTCTTTTGGAGTTCTATTATCTGAGCAATAGGTAGGGCATTGTATCCCGCCTCTTTGGGATCTTGTTTTCCTTTTAACATGCATTCTGTATTCATTGGTTTTAAAATGTAAGCCGCTTCCTTCGCAGCAGCATCCGCAGTGAAATGGGTGGCCTTCTTTGGAATGCTACACAAAATGTATGCCGGATTTGGGACAAGCGGAAACTCCTTTTGGACACTATCGCTTAATGGGCGGAGGTCCTGGATCATACGCCACAACCCCCCTTTCACTTTCTTGATGGGGTACACTGCAGTGTTACATGGTAAATTTGAGGGAACAATGATACCCTGTCGCAGCAGTGCGTGTAATATCTCCTTAATCCCTTCCTCTGCCTCCCTGGACAACGGATACTGTCTCACTCTGGGCAGGACCGCACCTGGTTTAAGCTTTATTCTTACTGGGGTCACTTCTCTTAGTAATCCCACATCATGGGGGCTTGTGGTCCACAAATATGGCTGTACTTGTTGCAAGTCCGCGTCACAGAAAGATGGCGGTGCACTGACAATGGCCGTGAGGGGGTTCTTTACCCTTCTGTACTGTACCATTATATCACAGGGCATGCACATTTACAGTATGATCTCCCCATCAGTGTCGTTGTCAGTGAACAGCTCCTTGTCCATTACTTGTCGTAAGGGTACATTCGGTTCAATACACAACACTGTACGCCACTCACAGCTGTGGGTGTCGAGGCCTCTTGCTACGATGCGTTTTGCTGACACTTGGACGCTCTGCAGATCGAGGGACAGAATAGTACCAGGTACTATCTCAGGGGTGGCCACCTGGCAAAACACAAAATCAGAGGGCACTCGCCATTCTTTTCGTGTTAATTCTGCCACTGCTCTTTCTAACACTTGTATTACATATATAAACATGTCTGCATTTGTGGGCACCCCCTATACTTTTACTTCGTTGGCTATTGTATGTATCAGCAGCATTGCTCGGAGTGTGCACATGCCCGGGGTAGAACAGACTATCCCCCTGTCTGTTAATGCTATGGTCATGTTGAGCTTGCTGAGTAAGTCTTGCCCCAGTAAGTTTACAGGAGAATCTTTGTGGTACAGCAGCGGTGCGCAAATGTTTTTTCCCCCCTATTTTAACATCCAAATCTTCTGTGTAAGGAACCGTGACCACAGCCCCAGAGAATCCTTGCGTCTCAAGATTTTTGCCAGATAACAGAAAATCACCTTCACATAGACAGGATTTCTCTGCCCCAGAGTCCACCATAAAGATGAACTGTTTGTTCCCTATCTCTGCCCCCACCAGTGGTTCCTCATCTGGACATAACGTAGTGGATAGGACTGGATACGCATGTGCTCTCTGTGGGCTGTCCTAATCGGGGTGGGTGTCTGTTCCGGGGCAGGAGAAAATGTTTTCACTTAGCAGACATGCTCCTCGATACGTGGCCGGTTGGCCATTAGCGGTGGTAGAAAATGGGTTGGCATGGCGATGTGTCCTTTGACTTTGGTGGGTGGGGTGTGACTGCATGTTATGTGGAGGGTGTCTGAGCATATGGTACCCCGGTATTGGTCTGCTGTCTGGTTGTTCATCCTCTTTGTAACTCCCTTGGGGAAGGCCATGTGGGCTACCTGGGTGGGGGTGGCCATACTGCTGTGGATTATATTGTGGTTGTGGCTCTTGGTACTGATAGTTCCCTCCTGGTCTAAAGCAGCATTCCTGTGAAAAATGGCCCCACCTCCCACAAGACCAACACTGCCCTTGGCCTCCTCCTCTCGACCCCTGACACCCATTTCCTCCTCCCCTCTGTCCCTGGAACCCACCTCGTCCTCTTGCGGGTCTTCCTTGCCATTGGGGACCCATGTATGGTTGATTTCCTCCCCTCTGCTCTTGCCCATTGTCTGCCCATGCTGCGGCCATCCTGGCCTGTATTGCTACTGACACTCCCCCTTCTTCCCCCTGCTGTTCTGGGGGTGGCACTGCGGTTACTGCTGTGACCCTCACTAACTTGCTCTGTACAAGTTTTGCTTCTTCAGCTAATCTCCTCTGCATTGTTTCTTTCTCTCTCTCTTTGATCCTCCTGCAATGGTGTACTATAATGCTCTGAATTTCTGGCCATTCTTTCACTTCTATCCCAGCTATTTTATCAAAGGCCTTCTGTACTTCCTTCGGGAGGCCTCGCTTAAAGATGAAATAAAATACGGAGGTGGACTGGTCCCAGACCGTGCCCGTCTCAGTGTGCCACATCTTCTGCACCCAAAGAATGAACTGCGCAGCATCTTCCTCATCCCCCATAGTGCATTGCATTATAAAGTGTAAATCAGGGGTATCAGGGAAGGGTCTCTGCAGGGTATCCCACACTAGTGCACAAACATTATTGAACAATGCTCTGTCATGTGTATTGTTTCCTGTGTTGACCCCCGGGAACCCTGCTTCCACCCACACTGAGTCTGCTTGATCTCCAAATGCGTGGAGTCTAGCAGAGTCTTTTGAGCCCGAGGAGCATGCGATACCTTTACCCTCGCTACTGCTGGAGGCGTGACCAGTGATTAGCGTGATCTGCTAAGACCCTAGACTTACTGCGGAGCGGTTGCGGAGTCTAGCAGAGTCTTTGAGCTCTTGGGGCTCGTGTGTATCTGTCATGGAAAAGATGTCTTCGGTGTGTTCACGAGAAAAGGGGAAGCCGCCCCAGCATCAACTGCAAACCAGATGACAACTTTGACGCGGGTGTTGGTAAGCTGTGCAGGCGGAACTGGTGGACCTGGCTCGACAATCGACAAGACATGTAAGTCAAACCTCCAGCTTGCTGTATCGGGTCCCCATCGTATCCTCGTGTGCTCTGCCTAGTACTTGCTCAGAGCCGAATGCAAGCTCGATCGCATTTGCGTCTGGAAACATGGAGTTAGAATCTAATGGTGCTGCTGGTGTTTATAACGAACTTGATGCCTGTCGGTGCACGCCAAAGAGGTGCAACGTAGATAATCATAATGGAGCCGCCTTACACTGCTGCGATAGTACCTACATGATGACTGGCCAATCGATAGCACACATTGCGCGTAATGTACTGCCTTGTAAACCTGCCATTACCCCACAATTCAGCGTGCTTGCTTGGCGTGTAAACCAGGCAGTGATCGCGATTTGTGGGAGGAAACTGTGATAAGTGCTCTATGTGCACCCTATGACTATGCACTTAATGCATCCAATGATTTATCAAGTCAAATAACTGTAGCAAGGCCAGCTACCGAAATTGCATTCAGGGAGCAATTAGAGCCTGTATTAACATCCCTCACAAATGTGGGGTTAGACATTGCTGCAGACTCACATACAGGTGAGCAAATGCTGCCCTTAGATTACAAGACTGAAAATTGGATGGATTGTGTGATGGTGTGCATGGATGTGAATGAAATGGCTGAGAAAGTAATTGAACATGTGGTTATTGTGATAAGAACTGAAAGCGAGGATGACATTTTTCCACCTCACGCTCAAAGGAATAACACATGTTGTTCACAACCACTTGAGAATCCGATAACTATGTCAAAACCTTTGATGCAACCCAACAATGCTAAGACTTATACAATCGCAGAGACAAATGAGAAAGGAGAAACTCAATTGAGGTAGTCAATAAACGTTTGCATGATTTTACACACATAAATAACGTGAGAAGTCTTAGAAATAAAGATGAGTCTTTGGACAATAAGAAGGTGGAATGGCAAAAAAAGGCCAACATGACTACAATGTCCGAAGGACTGTCTATGACTAGGTGGCAAAGTGGGCCTTAAAACAAAGAAGAATTGAGGAAAGCCCTTCACCTAGAATAAATTGTTCTCAACAGAAAAATAAGAAAAATAAGAGAAAACAAAAAGACTCCATAGAATCCGTGCAGCTATTGAGGCGGGAACTGGCCTTGGATGATATGAACTCTCCAGAGCCTCACCAGCATAATGTGCCAGTAAGAAGTAATACTTCTTCCTCTGATATCTCATCATCTGATTCGTCAATAATGGAGCGCGAATATCCAAAAATAAGACGTGTACACTCAAGAGTAAATGTAAGAAGGGACGTCATGGAAACTGATCGAGACAAAATTACAAAATAAGATGTACAAGTTCTGCAACCAATATTGATGTCGTCAATGTCAATTGTAATCTCCCCATTTATAAAACGTTATGAACAACTTAACAATAATGTTAAGGATCTCAGTACGTTGATTGCATTCATGAACTAGAAAGTGTTGCATATGGAATGTGATAATAATGCCTACAAACAATCGCATCTTGATATGAATAAAATCATTGATCACTCATTAAATGCAGAGCAAAAGCGTAATAACATAAAAGTGTAAAAGCGCAAAAAGCTGATTGCAAAAGTTGCGAAAGAAGCACTAGCCCTGTTGAAACCTAAAGTTTCTACATCATGGGATATGTGCAAATCTGGGAAAGAATTTTGCTCCTGCACTAACATTGAAACGTGCCAAATGAAGCAAGTTGAAAGAAGCAACGAAATCAACACAGAATGTCATACCAGAGGGATTAATGATATGACGGAACCTTATACACTAATTGATAAAGAGGATGGAGATTGCGGCGCAAGCAACTGTGAGCCTCAGGCCAATCACGTGCAACCTAAAATATCCCTAGTGCTCCAGCAGGAAACCAGTAAAGAAACCAATCTACTGATCCATTCTAGAAAAGCTCCTCAAACAACAGCAGCTCACAGTACTTCTACTGAAGCAGCAGAGGATCTCGATTCGAGTAAAACTAGGGACGTCACAAATCCACAGAAAGTGATTATGGTCACCTCATTCGCCAGTGCTGTCCAAAGCACCTTGCAAATAGATAATCTTGCCAACCTAAATCATCAAGAACCAACCACATCGGCCGACAGTAGAGGATTGGCCTCCCTACCAGAATTGGAACTGTGTGATCCAGCCAACGGTAACAATGTAGGCACATTTGCTATTTTTAATGCTAAAAGCAAGCAAAATGGTATCAAAGCAATGGTAGCGACAACTAAGCTACCCAAAGCCAAAAAATCCAAAAATCAAATCAAAAGAAAATCTCAAGTTTGCAACAACTCTAGGAAATTCTTACGCAATATCAAAATTGTTAACGTCACAGTGAACTCTGACAAAAGCAAGGTCACAGTTGAGAAATTGGAAAAGAACCAACCAAAAGATCAAATTGCTGAAACTTTAGAAAAAGTTGATCCAGCATCAACCATTGATGAAGTTTCAATTGATCTAACAAATCTGTCTACATATGAAAATGATGAGACGTTAGATGACAAACAAATTCAGATGGATGAACCGGACCGATCCCAAAAAATGCACCTACAAACGAAGCAAAATTGGGACAAGTACATCATGTAGAGGACGCAAGTTTAGGGAGAATTTGTATTCTGATACGTCCTACTGTACCATTAGAAACAGAAACATTGCAAATGCTAAGACAAAGAACATGATAAATAAAGCGCCTGCAGAACTACTGAGTGTAAACAACTGTCTCATGAGAAAAAGATCTTAAGATCTTACAAGACCAATATCAACGAGCAGCTCTTTACATGGTATTTCGCGGAGGGTACACTGGCAAGGAGGAAACTGGTTACACAAACCCTGCAACAACTGCTTGACAGTAGAGATTGTAAAGAATCAATGAGGAAACTGGTTACACAAACCCTGCAAGAACTGCTCGACAGTGGGGATTGTAAAGAATGAATCCTGTTTTTCGGAGACCTCATTATAACTGAAAAAGTAGCAAGGTAACGTTTACAGTGCCAATCTGTAGGCCCGGTAGGGCCAAGGACAGCTAAAAATCCAACACAGGAGATAAAGGATCCAGGTCCATCTCTTGGCACCAAGTTGAAAAAGTACACCACCTGCAGGCATAAATAGACTTTGTAGTGTGTATCTGGGCTGACAGGAGAACATTCTTCGGGCCCAATCTGGGGCGATCAGGATCAAAGTGGTCCTGAACAAGCTTAGTTTCCTGAGAACCAGCGGTAAGACAGGGATCGGCGGGAACGCATAAAGGAGATCACATGTCGGCTCAACCATCAGTTTGTCCCCCGAAGCTCCCTGTCGAGGGAAACAACACACACTTCTTGTTGACACTGGAAAAGAAGAGGTCCACTTGAGGAGTCCCCGAAAGGGAACTCCCTGACAGAACTGCCACTTGTGGGAGGCCGAATTCGGCCTGCCCAAGGCATCCGCTGTGGCATTACATCTCCTGGTAAGATGGGCAGCCGTCAGAGATGCCTTCTCCAGAACCCAGAAGCAGAGTCACATTGCGTTTCTGCATAGCAGCAAGGACCCACACCACCTTGTTTGTTGAGATGTTTGAATAGTCCATGGCCACTGTGTTGTCTGTCAGGAACAGCACAGTCCTGCACTGCAACGAGGGCAGGAAAGCGACTAGTGCCAGCCTAATCGCTCTTAAGTCCAGAAAACTGATGTGTTCCTAAGACTCTGAGGGAGACCACAGTCCTCTCAATGGCAGGTCTGACAGGTGAGCATCAGAGACGCTTCAATGACCAACATCAGCTGGGGTCAAGGTTGGCAAAACAACCCACATCTCAGCAAGTTGTCTCACATGGCCCACCACGCAATGTCCTGTGCCACCTGGTCTGCATCTTCCAAGTGGTCTGACATGTGGCCCTGAAACTGCGACCATTGGAACCGGAGAAGCTACTGAAGCGATTGCATGCGCAGCCTTGCCTCCAAAAACACAAAGAGGCAGGAGGTCAAGAGGCCCAGTGGGTTCAGAAAGGCTGAGGTGGGGACTTGAGACCGAAGGACATTGATCATCTGAAAGATGTTCGTAACTCATTCCTAGGACAGGAAAGCCCTGCCCAGTTGAGTGTCCATGACCACCCTGATCAATCGGAGGGACTGGGATGTTGAAACCTGAGACTTTTTGCAGTTCAGG
The DNA here is from genome assembly GCF_040938575.1 of Ambystoma mexicanum. Lineage (NCBI taxonomy): Eukaryota > Metazoa > Chordata > Amphibia > Caudata > Ambystomatidae > Ambystoma > Ambystoma mexicanum. Next base: position 868,947,963 of record NC_090933.1, on the reverse strand, counting down.
GAAAAGCCCAAGTTGTGCAACAGAGTGCATGTGCAGAGAAGATGCTCTGACACTAGATCTGGGGAGCGAGCTCGGATGAGCCAGTTATCCGAGTAGGGAAAGACATTAATGCCCTCCCTCCTGAGGCAAGCTGCCACCACTGCTAGCAGCTTGGTGAAAACCCTGGGAGCCTAAGAAAGACAGAAAGGCAAGACTTTGAATTACTATTGGTGTTGGCCCACCACGAACCTCAAGTACTTCCTGTAGTTCCGATGGATCAGCACATGGAAAGAAGGCAACCTGTCGTGCAGATCGAAGGTTTGCAGTATCTGAGCAAGAGTAACCATCTTAAATTTGTCCTTGCAATCAAACAAATTCAGCAGCCGCAAATCCAGAATACGACGCAAGCCCCAGTCTTCTATCGGCATCATACAATGGGTGTGATAACATCCCTGCCTTGTTCTGACAGCAGTACCAGTTCTAGCAGTCTTGCTGATGGACCTCCTCCAGGTGGATGGGATCCACCTGAAAAGGGCCTCAATACAGGTGGCGGTAACCCTGCCGGTGCCAACTTCCATGACTGGTCTGCCTACCAAGGCCGCTGTGCCCAGCAGGGTCAGACCTGTCGGGCACAGCGGCTCCGGCAGGCAGACCTGTAATATGCCGGTCCAGAAACAACGGTGCCGGTGAGCTTACCGGCACCCTTGTTTCCGATCGGCAGGGTCCTAATGAGGCCCAAAGACTGGAATTTCTTGAGGGCATCATCAGCCTCCGCTACAAAAAGATTCAGCCAAAGGGCATGCCCAGAGGTTTAGCCTGGGCGTCGGACACAAATCCAAACATCCTCATCCATGAGTGATGTCTGACCACAGTGCCCTTGGCCATGGACCTGCGCACAAAATCTGCAGTGTCCAGTCCCAAATGCAACATCTGTCTGGCAGCCTCGTTGCCATCCGTGCCTAAAGCCAGGAAGCCTTCCCACCGACCCCCTTCATGGATGTGTTTGGCCGCATTGGCCACAGCCGACCGAAGACCGAAAGAGTACTTGACCATGGCGCATGAGACATTTATTGCATTTAGGGAGAGAGTGACTGATGAAAATAACTTATTCCCCCCCAGGCCTCAAGTCTCTTACTCTCCCTATCAGGTGTTAAGAGGGGAAGATGGAGGTCTTCAAATTGCTGGTCACTACCTGAACCACGAAGCTCTCAGGGGAAGCATGCATGGATAGAAACACTTGATCCTAGGGTGCGGGGCAGTGTTTTTTAGCCAGCTGTCTGTCAACTGTTGGAGCAGAAAGCTGGCTTTTTCCAGACCTTCAGCACAGGGGCCTCCACTGCCACATTGAAGGGCAGGAGTGTCTCCTTCTTTGGTGCATTTTCCTGAATATCACATAATTCGTACTGAATTTTAGATGGACGGGGCAGAAAGCCCCAAAGAATCAGCCACCTTAGCCATCATCTGCTGAAAAGGGTATGCGCTGGAAGAATGTCTAGCTGAGGGGAGGTATCAAGGCCCCTGGTGTCCTGCAGGTGCTCAGCCAACACTAGCACATCCCCACTCTCCTCGAAAAACTCCTCTGGGAAAGCACCTTCCTCTCTGGAAACCAATGGTTCAAACCCAAATGGCAGCTGGTCACCCTCCTCGTCACAGATATTGTATATCCTGGACTTTAATAGATTGCGGGGAAGAGGAGCATGCCCATGTGGAGCCTCCAGGCTGGAACTGACGGCACAACAGACTTCGGTGGGCAATGGGTCCAGGCCCGAGTCCTTGGGTGTATGCGAGTGGTCTCTTGTGGGTCACAGAAGGTGCAGCAAGGCCAGACGGAGCCATCAGCGCAGTCACCAAAGGAGCCAGGACCGCCAGATCCTTGGCAAAGATGGGAACCATCTTTTGGTGAAAAGCTCCCATTCTTCCTTGGAGTGGTGGGATACGCTTCTTGACCGCAGATGAAGAGTGATGGTGGGGGGGCTCACTCAGCAAGCTGACCTCTTACGACGAATCCTCCTCTTCTTTTCCTTGCATGGAGACAACCTCTTCTGGCCCTGATGCTCCGTGCTGTGCGACCTTGACCAAGAGGCATCACTCTTCACCTAATGGACGAAGGTGAAGTTTCACCACCCGTCCCCGGGGAGGGGGGCGGGGCTTTGGGTGCATGGACTGGCATGAACCGCAATGCTCTATATCGTGTTCCTCGCCCAAGCAAAATTAACACATTTGGTGTTTATCCGAGACCAACATCTGCTGGATGCAATCTGCACATGCTTTGAGGCCTTCGAGGGAGTGGGCATGGCGTGGGGGAAAAAATTCAAAGAGGTCACATAGCACGTCGCATCACTATATACCGGCCTGTTGTAATGATCTGCAGCAACTCCATGCAAGTCACAGTTAAGTCCTTTATTCCAGTTACTCTCAAGTTGTTGGAGAGGAACCCACAGGCTCCCACCACCCAGGCTACATCTTCCAACTGACTGGGTTGCAACACCAGCACACTAGCATTCTCTCACTTGTGCATCAACACTCCCACCGTCCAACATTCTCTCAGGCCTTATGCATTCCAGACTAGCATGCACCCATCCAGCAAAGCACTACACAACACACCTCCCTTGCTTACCAGACACACCCAACCAAACTCACACTAGACACCTCAAATTTGACCACATGTGCACACCACTCCTCATACATCTGGAATGAGAAATTAAGCTCTGTAAATACTAGACAGGCACAAATGCCTTTGGACCCATCTCTACGTGTAGTCCCATTTCCGACAACTTCCGAGAGCACTACTACAGCTTTCTAAATGGCATCTATGACATACGACCCACCTCCATGTGTAGTCATACATTTCCCTACACTGCCCTGCTCCATGGCAGTGCACTACACATCCAAATGTCCGCTACCACTCGGTACATTACTCAATGCACTCCATTCAATTTCCAGTACCACTCACATGACACAAATTCTCCAGTACCACTCACATGGCACTTATATATCCGGTACCACTCACATTTCCGGTAGCATTGACAATGCACGAACATCCCCTCTCGTCCACTGCTAACACTACAATGCCATACACAATAGAAACTAGAACAATATTTTACTAACCTTGCATCGATTTCCTAACACTCCAGTACTAACCTGCATATATTTTCCTAAAACTTCTATACTGAATATTTTCAAAATATCCAAAAGAACACCACACACATGGTTATTTTACAACATTTTGTTTAAGTTTCCTTAACAGCCTATACTGCACATTAGTACTAAACCTGCAAAAGAAACGTGTTATTGCAACAATATACTACGTTTCAATCCTGCACAATAATGGCAAAAACTTGGCAACCAATAACTTGACACACCTCCCAAAACTGCTACCCACATCAGACATCTTGTACTCCAATACTCCATGTGCATCTTCGGGCAATGCCAACCTTCAAAACCCTACAAAACTAATAAGTCAGTTGCCTAAACGTGCTTGCTGTCTTGACAGCTTTAAACCTGTACATCCAACGACGAACATACATTTCCATTTAAACACTGTGCACAAACACAACTGCATTTTCCAACAATACAATCTGAACCAAAGTTCAAACTCTTGCCTATAAACGGTTCTTTGGGAGCAAAAGAGTGCCGAGGTGAAAACAAATGACTGTCAAAACATTACACACAACACATGGGAAAAGACAATGGGCTATCTGGCCCTCAGGAAGAACGCCCTAGCCCTAGCGGGGGTGCCTTTCCCTAGATGGTGAATGATGCAACGCCTAACTAAAAGAGACAGAACAAGGAGAAATCCCTAATTATAATCAATTGGGTGGGAAATACTCATAACATTTAATTTGCAAGAGAACAGCAACGTCCAGTGTAAAAACACCATAGGAATTTCAACAACAAGTTGTGTGATTAGATCTAGTGGAAAATAGCTGCAATGTTAGCATGTTGTTACTGGTGGCTTGGGAATTATAATAATGCATTTATTCACCCTAAGGCAACAAACTGGCCACATGTGGATGGTTTACGTATGGAAAGATGCTTAATATTAAAAAATAATCATATATAATATACATGGGACACAACAGCTGAGGAAAATGCGCTAAAAAAAAGGGAGTATCCCCAATGAGTAAGGGGAATATCTCATATGGGTATGGCAACACCATAACCAAAAAGGTCGACCGGTTTCAATGGTGCGATCAGATTAGACCATCTTCTTCAGGACAGATGATTTAGTGGTGTAATCTATACGTCTTCCAGCATGTCTCGGAATGAGGCTGCATTGGCGGGCTGTTCTGTCCCCTGTGAGGGAACACAAACAACAGGGAGGGCTAGGCCTAAGTTAACCTAGCACTGGATCGAAAGATGGCTATCAACCAGCTAATTAATGCACATTGTCAAGGGTTAACACAAAGTGTGCTAGTTCAACCATTGCAACGTGAAACCACCCTGTGAATACAGGCTCCCACCACCCAGGCTACATCTTTCAACTACCATGGTTGGAACAATGGCACACTAGTATTCACTCACTCATAAATCAGCACACTCATCTTCCAACATTCTCTATGACCTCATGCATTCTAGACTACCATGCACCCATCCAGCAAAGCACTTCACAGCATGGCCCGAACGTCATGTCAGGCGCGCGTAGATGTGAGGTGTTAAGCCGAGCTGACTGAGGCACGCTGCGCCCCATGGTGGTGGAAAAGTTTCCAAAGAGCAGCTGTGCTGATATAGGATTATCATAGATGAGGAATCTGTGGTAGGAAGGAATCAATTAGAAAATAGTAATGTACAATATCATATCAACACTATTGCGCATTACCGCAATAGACAGTATTGAGAAGTCTGTTGTATTTATTGTATTTTTACCTTTAGTATGTCAATTCCTGCCGTAAAAAAAAAAAAAAACAATAATTGTAGAAGGAAGATTGGTTTAATATTCAATGTGACAGAAAAAGGCTTTGACTTCTAAAGTTACAAGACAATATTCTGGTTGCCAGACTATGTTCTCTAGTATTTGTAAAATATGCATGGAGTCCCTCACATATGATAATTTGAAGATTTCTGCCTGAATCGCTGTGTGTGTTATATTTTACAAGATGCTCGGTCACCCATCCTATGCCGCTCATGATAGGTCTGCCCTCGGGAAGGCCATCAAATTCCTTAGGGATCTCAGGCAGGAAATAAATGATTGGGATCATTGGATGATCTATGATTAGAAATGCTTTTTTATTATCTTTCAATAACCCTTTTTGTACAATTTGTAGAGTAACTTCTTTGCTTCATAGTTAAGCTCCTTAGTTGGGTATTGTTTCAATTACTATAACATCATGGTGTTCTTAAGTGTAATAAAGCCATGTTTATATAGTCAGACTTATCAAGTATCAGAATGTTCCCCCTTTATCTGCTTCTTTGATTAATATGGTGTCGTCAAATTTAAGTTTAGAGCTTGGTTTTCTTTTATGGTCGGTTTCTATCTTCTGCTCCCTTGTTCGTGGTGCGTTTCCTTATCTATACATTTTTCTATGTCTAGAATGACAGCCTTATGAAAGGTGCTAATTACACGGTCTTGTGTGGAAAACTGATACTTCCCGGTTAGAGGTCTGTCTGATAGATTAAGCACTAAATCGGGTGTCGTGTCTTTGGTATCCAGACTTGTTACTCTTCTTATTACATCCTGTCTTTCTTCTATGCTTGCCCTGCCTTCCTCTCTTGCCTCTTCTAGTTCTTTCCTGGTTGGCATATCTTGTTCTTATGGTTCTTGGAAATCTACATGTTTGGTTTTTAATCTTTGGTTCACTCGGTTGTACCTCTTGATCAGATTTAAAAAAAAGTCTTCTCTTGGATTATTCTGAATTACAGTCTCCTGTGCTAGTATTAGATGTGATCTGTGAATCTTCGGCTTTATCACTGTCAATGTCAGAGCTTGCTGGGGATGTGGCTGCTGTACTCTCCCTTCAATTCGTATTTTAATTGGAAAATAAACACCCCGTCTTCATGGTAATCCTTTTCTCTGAAAAACATATTAGGTTTCCTTATTTTCACTTCTTCCTGATGTATTTTTAAAATATCGTAAATGGTTCTAAAGTTTTTTTGCTTAGTTGCCACTGAAGCCTACATTTGTTCTATTTAATTTGTAAGAGTAACTATTTGCTTAACTATTCTAGTGTGTTCATGAACTGCATGTTCTAAGTGTAATTTAATCATGACTCCAGAGCCATGATTGATGTTTCCTTCCCATTTATGGGCTATGTCTGAGTAGTCCGGGTTATTAAAATCTGTGAATATAAGTATTCTTGGACCTCATAGTATTTTTCTTGTTCCAAGTAGTTTTGCATTGTGGTTCGTTCCTAAAACGTATTATGTAGCGCACAGGTGCGGAAGTAAGGCTCAGACACAATGGTGGCATGGTTTTGGGTATTTATTAATAAAAGGGTGGATAAATGCCTGTGCAGTAGCACCTGCAGCGCTCTAAGTACAGAATGGGATTACCACAATAATTGATCTCCGGTACAAATAATTGGACAGACTCAAAGAATATGGCAAAGTGCTACTTTATTCCAAGTCCAATAAAGTAGGGAAATCTGGCAAGCATAACAAGTCGCAGCTTAAATACTCTCAAATAAATTTCCATTACACAAAGGCTTTATTCCACGATGTACGTCAGCTATGATGTCATGCTACGTGGCAAACAGTAAAAACCTACTGCGGAGGGATTGGTTAGGGAAACCTATATATATATAGTTTTGCCTTTTGTGTTCCCATGTTCCTTCCCCGCTGCCCTATGGGCGCTTTGAAACACAATTTACTTAATGTATAAGCGCCTTACAAATGCACAATAAATAAATGAAATGTAGGTGTTGGTAACATCATTGCCTGCCCCTTATTGAGTAGGCACGTCTGGAACAACCTCTAGCTATGTATAATACAGATAATAGTAGAATAATAGTAGCGGATAGGTTTCTGTAACAATGTATGGTCTATCATCGCATAGGCTATTCTGGTTGGTTGGCACCCTCTACCAACCTTGGACATTTGGCTCGTTAGCAGCACGTAAGGAAAACGAAACCCAGGTGTGGAGACCAACGTCAGACAACTGCTCACTTGGCCAATTAGCCTACCATCTCTCATCAGCGAGGCCCTAAACGTCTCTTCTTTGTAGTTGACCTTCCTTACAGTTCTCTGTGCCGGAACTTTAAAGGGAGTTAAGGTACACTGCTATCTTCATCAGGAACTTCATTAATAGGACTTGTTCTCTCGTCTTGCACCACATGTTAAGAGACCATGATTTGTCCATTTTGCCCTTTTATTTAGTGCTATATGATTAAATTATGCTGGGTGTTATTACTCGCTTTGGCCTCTGGAGACTCGTTTTCTTTGTCTTGCACATGCTTTCTGCATATTTAATTGTCCATTGCTTGGCACTCGCAGATGTTTACTCCTTTGCTTAATCTAAGGGAAATATATCTTATGTACATGGCTTATCCTCTTTGACTCCTTTTGTACCTTGCAGTTAGTTGCTTCTCGCTGCGGCATCCTTGATCTTTAGCCAAACAAATATTGTTTGTTCTTGCACAAATCTGTATTACAGCGCCTGCCAGCTTTGCAGCCTCGGTCTCTCTCCTTGGGATTTTCAGTTTACTATTATATGAAACTGATGTCCATCTACTCATCATGGCTGCTTTACCCGTGCTATATTTTCTACTTTAGCAAACTTCTAGGCGTCTCATCTACCTTGCATTTCTGCGTATATACATTTACTACTTCTCTTATTTATCTTCTTTGTGTATATTGTTTCTTCTCATTTGCATATATGTTTACTTTGTTACTTCAATCACATCTCATTCATTAAGTATTCAGATATCGCTTCAGTACGTTCTTCTGTATTCTCTTTATAACGTCAATTTACCCCGTCAGATCTTACGTATAGCTCATCTATGCTCAGTGGTTTCTGCAGACCTTCTTCTACCACTTCAGTTTGAGGGTACATTCGATAGGGTTGCCTGAGCGCATAACGTCTTTTCAGATCTTCTATTCAGTATTGGAATAATACCCAGTGTCAGGAATATTATCTTCTTGTTCTTCCAGAATGATGGAGGTGGTGGGGCAAGCTCTGTAGATGATGTGCACAGCTGCTGCTCTAAATACCGCCCTCTGGTTGAGTCCTTGACCACCTCCTCAATCCTCTTCACCTTTTCTTCACACTGTTGTTTCTTCGGAATCCATTTCTTTGTCACCTGACACCTGCATTCTTTATATGTTCACCCACACTCCAAGTCATATGGCAACAGTCCCCAGTCGGTTGACAGAATACTGAAAATCCCACATAGTTCTTATGATCCTTGGGATAGTACAACCTCGTTCCTGGGGGTGCCAGGGGACTTCCTTTCAGGTGCTCGTGGGTGGTGCTTTCATTCTGTGTGTGCTCATCAGTCACAGCATTTACATCAATCATCTTCATCCCAAGTTTTTTTGCTGTCTTCTTGCACTGCCCTTTGATTATTTTTATAAGAGAAGAATCCCAGCAACGCTAACACTAGTATTGCTCCCAGTAGTTTGAAGGCATTTGCTATCCAGGTAGGAACCCATGAAAACAGGGACGAAAACCAGTCTTCATCTTCAGTCTCATCTACTTCTTCCTCCATTTTCGTATTCAGGGTTGATAGCATAGTTATTGCTTCTGTCAGGGCCTGATCCTGGCACACATGCCTCCTTCCATTGCTGTAATTGGGTCCAGTACATGCCTGTTCGGCAGGGTCATAAGCCTAATGGCCCTCAATTCCTCTCTAATTGCATTAAATACTTTTATTGTTGTGTTGATGGTCTGTAGCAGTTCCCACCTAGCGATTTGCAACCACTTGTCGTTCACTGCAGTTCGAATTCCTGGCATGAATATGGCTGTAAATATCACTGCTGTTCTACTGAACAAATTATGCTCATCTGGAATGTTGTGATAGGCTTCTATTGATTTTGCTGAAAAGTAGTTCTTGCTCTTCTGTCGGGTGAGGTTGAGTGACCTTTTCTTCCTCTGGTGTGTATCCATTTTTGGAAAGTCGATGTGAAGATCACTTTGGGAATCACTAATGCAGGAACATGTATGATCACTATAAAACATATGCCTCGCCAATTTTTAGGCAGCTGCATATAAGCTTTGGATTGACAGGCCCAATAATGGTCCATTAGCACAGCAGTGTCTCCTTTCATTCCTTGTACATCAATGATTTGCTTACATCCTTTATTTTCTCCAGCTGTGGTCAGTCCTCTGTTTCTGAAACACAGTGATGCATTCTTCTTTGGTAATATGGACACAGGACCTGCTTCGTTTTCGACCCATGTTAATAAATTCGAATACTTAGGCTATTCCTTTAGGCATTCATCACTTGCACTACTTGTACTGGTGCGGTCATCAATAAGTGTGCATTGCATGCTAACATTCTGTCTTCCCATCCTGTACTGGTAGCAACTCGTCCATATACTAATAGCTGAGGCCTCTCCCAGCATGCTGGCGTTTCCCATACATCTATGCAACCCAGCCTGTTTTTCGGCATCCATCGAAGGGTTGCCCATCTTCCTTCGAATTGTCCTCTTGTGCATGCTGCTAGATGACAGACACTTTGCATCATGAATAGGTATTTCTCTTGCAATTAATGTTCTGGCTCTGCTCCTGGCATAGGAGATGAGACGACGTAGCAGTTTTTCGTCTGATGTTCTCCTCCCCACGTCCTACATGTGACGATACCACATGCTATTCTTTAAATGAGCTGAATTATCAAGATATTAATTTATTTCTTCATTGTCTTCCCCAGCATCCCTCTGAAGTCAGATAATTTGTTTGGAAATGTCAGGTAAAATATAACTAGTGCTTTTGCTAGGAATAGAAGTCTCATTGCTAAACACTCCATCTGCATCATAAAACATCATTTTGCGAAACCTTACCAGCATAAGTAAGTAAAGTGTGCAAAATGTAAATACAAGTAATATTGCAAGAATATCCATGTGCCAAATTATATCCTGTACAGTAGACGGTCTTCCTGCTAGTCATGTGTATCTTATTTAATGGAAAATTCCCATTCTCTTTAATTTAATCATTCCGTTTTTGTCCCTTTTATGGACCACACTTGTTATAACAGAAACTGTAATATGATTGCAATAATAATCCCACAAATAATAGGACTGTTTTTAGGATTTCCAAAAAAAAGGACATCAACGTGTTGTCTCACCAGAGCTGGATAAGATACCAATATATATATATATACGAAAACAGCATGCAAGAATGTGTGTAATGTTACAGGCAGCATAGTGTCATGTACAATCTTTGTTTTCTGTGCTAATCAACGCATGGTCTCTTTTATCCTAACTGGAATGTCTGCAAACACTGCAAAAATTTATTTCTTTTTTAACTTGGAAAAAAGTGATTGTTCAAATTATTGCTTTTGGTCCTGCTGTTTCTTGTTTTGGCTCTTGGTAGCCGATCTGCTCTGCATTCGGGCATCTTCTTCACTTGCTTTACTGTCAGCGGTTGCAGAAGGCGTCAGGGTCTCTCCTTTATAGAGTTTTACATCATTCAAGTGCAGCCAAGCTGGTACAGTCCCTCAAAACAGGGCTTATTCCAAATGAGTACAAAACGTTTTACAAGCACTTGGTCCCCTGGATACAAACTAGGTGTCTTTAATAAGTCAATAGGATCAACTATTTGGCTGTCTTCCTCAATCTTCTTCGACCCCTCAATCCGATTTTGGATCTATTGGGAAATAAAAGAAATACTAGAGGTCATATTTGTTAAATAATCATACATCGCACCCCAATGTTTTTGCTACACTATGGGCATCCGTTTTTATTCGTGTGGACAAGGGGTACTCATGCGGCGTCCAGTCACCACCTCATGAGGAGTCCGGTGGCGATTGGAGCAAGGCTGGTTTTCTTAAGGCAAACAGAGCAAGGGGTATGCAATATAGCCATCCATTCTTTAAAGTCATTTTGATTTTGGCTAGTCTTTCTTTGAGAAGTCAGTTTAGCCTCTCATATACACCATTTGCCTGTGGGTGATAGACAGAGGAAAATGTGTGCTTTATGCCCAATAAAAGGGTCATCTGTTCAAATAAATAATTTACAAAATGCAGCCCATTATCAGACTGCAGGTCTTCGCACACACCCCATCTGGGAAACACCTTTCGTATGAGAAACCTGGCAGCACATGTGGCATTGGGGTGCGCGCATGTACCTGCCTCAATCTATATGCAAAAGGGACAAGGGACATACTACCACTAATGTATATGTGTAACCATTACATGTTTGCAACATATCCACATAATCTATATGTAGATGCTGAAATGAATCATTGGGTCTGGGGATTGCTCCTCTCACTGTTCGCAAGATATGCTCTGCTGTGAATTTCTGGCAAACTATGCAATTTACAATAAACTGTGCAACATGGTCTAACAAACCTGCTGAACCAGTCTTCTGCGATCATGGCAGCAAGGTTATGTGCGCAGGAGAGCGATTCAGCTCAACCTTCAATAATGCTAGAGGCATGACTGGCTTTTCAGTAGTATCCGGTCTCCAGTTAGCCTCAGTAGAGCATTACGTTTTTTCCGTAAACCCTGCTCTTCCTGTGGAGCTCAACCTTGTAGCTCAATTAACTGTACAATGGATAACATATTAAAAACCTTCTTCCACTAACATACATTGATCTGATCTTTGCTTAACATCTTCTACTTCAAAATCAGAAATCTTTGGAAAATATGCTGCTCCTTTCGCCTCTACATCCGCAGCTTTGTTACGGCGAGAAATCATGTCTGCCCTCTTAGTATGGGCTGCGCACTTCACCACGGCGATAGCCAAAGGAAGCTGTAGTACTTTATTGAGGTCGTCCAATAGCGGCACATGTTGCACTGGAGTACTGTCTGCACAGAGGAAGCCCCTCCTTTTCCAACATGACAATCCTGTGTCTACGGTTGACATCACATAGGCAGAATCAGAGTACACTGTCACTTCCTCATATCTCTGTGGATATAAGCGCCTCTAATTCTGCAGCCTGTGCAGAACAATGTGAAAGCAATCTTGCACTTGTTACTACTTCAAATTTACCATTCTTTTTAGATTCATACTGCCGATCCAGTATGCCTTTCTCTGTCGTTAGATCAATTTTCAAAGAACCATCAATAAAGAGAATCTCCCACCTCTGAGAGCATTTTCTCTAACACGGGTAATCTTGTCACACAACTCAGTATGCGTTGTGCAGTCACATACATAATCTCCTTTTTCTACTGGTTCTGCAATGAATGGCACTGGATTCACTACTCTGCATCTAATAATTTTCATCGCTGGGTTCGTAATAATCACTTTGTATCCTGACGTCCTGTAATCAATGTGCTTTTGGGGTTCTCTAAAATGTCAAATAAGAAATGCCTGACAAATAACGTCATTGAAAATCCCATTGTAATACTTGCAGCTTTTTCAATCGCAATAGCGGCAGCAGCTAACGCTTGCTTGTAAGGGTAATGCCCTTTCCTTAGTGGGTCTAAAATCCCATTACAGTAGGCTAATGGTTTATATCCATATCCTAATGTTGTTTTCTGTGTGAGCACTGCTGTCATCACTTACCCATTTGAATGTGAGAATAAGTTAAACTCCTCATTTATAGTCTGGAATTCCTAACACAGGGGCTGTGCAAATCACCATTTTTAATTCTTCTAATCCTGCCCATGTTATTTTACTTTTACCTATCTGCGCTTCCTTACGTCCTTTTGAAAGTGGTTAAATATATGTACCATATAATCAAAAACCTCAGCCCCACAATAATTACATAGGCCTAAAAAGTGTTGCATTTCACTCACTGTCTCAGGTGCTAGTCTTCATGATTGCTTCTGCTTCCTTAGGTGTCACTTTTCTCCCCTCTCGAGAGATTAGCTATCCTATGTACAGGACCCCTTCCTGACAATATTGTAATTTCTCTTTGTCTACCTTGTATCCCTCCCCTCTGCTAGTACTGTCATTAGTTGGACTGAATCTTCTCTGCAGCTTTCTTCAGTTTCACTGCACACCAATATATATTCTACATACTAAATTACTGTGCTCTCGAGTTGTACATTACCCAAGCCCATCTGAAGGACTCTACTCAAGATTGATGGGGACTCACTGTACCACTGAGGTAATCCTGTATGTTTCCAATGCCGGTTTATATATGAAAATTAGGTCAAATCTTGTGAGTCTTCATGAAGGGGAATTGAGAAGAAATTGTTTTTTTTTAAATCTATGATTGTAAAATATTTGGCTTTAGCTGGGATGTTGCATAATATCACAGGTAGGTTTGGAACCAGAGGAAACTCTGTCTCAACATTATTGTTTAGAGGGCTTAGATCCAGAGTAAATCTCCATGACCCCGCTGTTGCTTTCTTCACTGGGTACACAGCTGTGTTACATGGGGATTCTGATGGCAGCAATATTCCCTGCTGTATTCAAGTGGAAATGGTTTCAAATATGCCTTTATCTGCTTCTCTGGACATGGGATACTGTTTTACTTGTGGCAACATTGCTCCTGGTTTAGGCTTGATTTTAACTGTTCCTGCTCCACTCAATAGACCCATGTGATATGGACCGTTGGTCCAAGAGATGTTTGGCACCTTTTCTAAATATTCCTGGAAAAACTATGGTTTCTTTTTTACCAATGCCATTCTCTGTGGTATTTCCCCATTCTCAACTTTAATTCAATAAGTGAGACTTATGAAAAATACTAATTCATTGTCTGAATAATCATCTCTGAACAATTCTTCGTCTGTTAGTCTATACCCTAATTTAAGAGCCATTACTGTTTTCCATGCTCTTCCTTCGTCGTCTGTCCCATGAACAACCACCCTTTTATCTCTTACCACTGCTGCTGCTAGTTCTAGGGGATAATTTGTCCTTCCTCATTGTCCATAGGAATTTCTGGCCTAAACAAAAATTTGTCAGGTATTCGCAACTATTTTCCTATCAATCTAGGAAGCCACATCAACTAAAAATTCACTCCAGACAAAAATACTTCTGGGTCTAATGGGACCCTTTGTAGTGCCTTTTGGCCTATAAATGCTGATATGAATTCTCTTACATTTATGTAGTGTACGCCTGGAGTGGAACACACTATCCCTTGGTCAGCAAAAGATATTGGGCCTCATTATGACTCTGGCGGTAGCCGCATTGATAAAACCAGCACAGCTGCCGCCAGAGTCATTTTTATTCAGGCACACGGGAATGGGCAATTACCGGGGCATTACATCCCCGGCTGACCCGTAATTGCCCATTCCCGGGTGCTGGAAAATATTAGTCCCCATTCCCATTTGAGCCCCATAGTGCTCAAATGGGATGCACCGGCATCATTCAAGAATGGTGCCGGTGCATCCGACATGGTCTGCTCGTGGGTGCCGGTCCTACTGCCAGGTCAGACCTGGCGGGCAAAAAGGCACCCAAGAGCAGAACTCGTAGTTTGCCGTTCCAGTAACAATGGTGGCGGTATTTTACCGGCACCGTTGTTACCAGACCGGCAAACTTGTAATGAGGCCCATTGTTACGTTTAGTTTTGTCATCAAATCACGTCCTAATGTTAACTGGTGTCTGCCAAGAATACAATATTGGCATAGACATGTCATGTTCTCCTATAGAAAGTGGTAATTCGGCAGTAAAACATACCAAACTTGTGGCCCCAGAGAATCCCTGCACACTCATGGTAATACCAGACATTGGGTACTTTCCCTCTCGAACACAGGAACGAGTTGCTCCTGTGTCGACAAGGGACAAAAATGTCTTGCCTTCTATCGTTACCCTGATCCTGGGTTCCTCTTGTGGGTCTGGTGTCACAGATAGTACTGAACACATCAGGTCGCTCTGTGGGCTCTCCTATTGGTATAAATTCATCCCTGTACCTGTAAAAGGATTTCATCCCACTACGGTCCCACTCCCTATTCTGGGTGTGGGTACTTGTGGGGCTTCTTTATTTGCCTTGTGGCACTGTTGCTTGTTGCATCGAAGCATACTGTGGTTGTTGCATTTGTACTTGTGTTTGCATAGGCGTTTGCTGTGGTTGCCCTTGCTGATGCGCACGTGTCTGATACTGCATGTGATCTTGGGCATAACACTCAGTGGTTCTGTATTATACTGTGGAGGATAGCCCACCCCCCTCCTTCAGCTTGCCATTTCTGCTGCATGCCTCCTCTACTTCTACACATGCAAGCTATATGTTCGGTCCTCCCACAGATCAGCATTGCTGTGGCTGTCACCCATTAAATCCGCCACCCCCTTGAGGGTTTTCAAATCCACCTCTAGGTCCATTCCCTCTACCTCGTGGCCAAAACTTGTACCCACTCTGATCTATAGGGTACCCTGCATTGCTTGGCTAGCAACAAAATGGAGGTCAGGTCATTGTTATTTGCACACAGGGGCCAAGGAACACAATCCAAAAAAAGGGAGACTCTGTGTACATTTTAGATGATATAATATGATACATAGTCTGACATGAGCTTCGAAGGCACAAATACAAATGTATATGCTTGTAACACATGGTTAAATATAAAATATTCACGGGGTAATTTATGTGAAAGTTATCTGCATTAGTTCGTACAACATAAAACCAACAGTCCCCCATCCATACTCACATTCATGCACATGAACTAAAAAAGGAAAAAACAGTGATACTTGATGCAACCACACAGTATCAAAAAGATTATTTTGGTTTTAATAGGAAACTGTGAAAATAAAACCGGCTTCTATTAATCTGGTTCATAATTCTAGTAGGCGCTATTGGTCAAAGAACATTCTGCGCCATTCCTCCATAATACGTGACTGATAAGTGAATATCAAGCCTAAGTCTCAATTTCGTTAGAACAATGTTCATACACTACCCAAGTAGGGTAGAGGTGAAGCCATTTAATTGTAGCCAACTTGAGTTTTGGCCTTCACATTGGTGCCTGCGTGGGTCACAATTGGCCTTCAGGGCAAGGGGAAAGCGGGGATGGTGGAAAAGCAAAAGTACGGAGTTGTCTGCAAAAAACAATGGGGAGTGAATTTAACATAAAAAAGGAAGTTAAAAAGTCAAAGGAGCTGACAGGCAGTTCTGGTGAGTTAGACCGGATAGCCAAAAACCCAGGTGTCAGTAGAATGCACTCTGAAAACCCTATTACCTAGTGTCAACCACCACCAGGTGTCCTCTGGAGAGTAAAGCATGCACGTCGTGCATTTGGGCCAGTGACCTGAATTGCCAGTGGCACAAGGGAGTGTGTGCATGGGAATGCATTCAGGGTCTCCTACTCCCAGTCAAGACATGTGTAGGAAGGATAAAGAGGGGTGAGGTTGGTAGGGGGGGCAAGGGAGGGGTTTTTAACACGACCAGTGTGTGTAGCTGGAGATGGCTTATCATGCGCATGCTGACCTGCCAGTGATCAGCCCGTACAAGTGAGGGGCTCACCTGCAGATTTTCTATTGGAGCCACGAGCAAGATTAGTTTCGGAGTGTGCAGAACATCCTCACTTCAGCAATTGCAGCAGGCGTGGGAATGCCGGCGTCAGCTCAATATGCATACTGAGCTGCTGATTGTGGAGGTGGGTTAATGCCAAATATGTGCGCAGTCAACTGCATGAACTCAAAAATGTAGGAAGGAAGCAGTGCTTACCTATGCCATGAGCTGCATGCTGTGTGTGTCCATCGAGTGCTCATCTGTCCCTCAATTAGTCGGCTGTGCAGTCACACCACATCTGTAAAGCAAAACACAGGGCAGTGACGAGTGAGCTCCAGGGTGACTACTCTAGGGGCGTGGGTCACCGGATACATAGGGCCCCAACCAGGAAGGGGTACAGCGAAGCTGAACTGTTAAAAATAGCACAGTGCAAGGTGGTGTGCACAGCGGCCTGTGGGGGTGGTCCAATCCCGTCTCAGTTGATGGCACTGTAGAACAGAAATCTGCATGGGCTGGAAATCTGTGTTAGATGCTGCTACTACAAAAGTAGCACTTGCATTTTCTGAAGCATTACTAAGCAAGCCGAGGAAAGGTCAAGAGTTGTCATGGGGACCCAGCTCCACAGGCTGCATGTCAGGTGACATGCAGTGTGGAACACACATGATGCTACTCAAAGTGGTCCGGTGGGGCAGCCATCTTGGAGTGGTGCACAAATGGATGATGCTCCCACCTCTCGTGGAATGGATTCACAGGGCTCAATCCGGCATCAAAATGGGAAAGGAGGAAGGTGGGGGAGGAGGGAAAGTGGAGGGATGGAGGGGATTGCAACAGAGTGACATAACCAATACACTAACAATGGAGTGTGCAAGTAGGCAGGCACGGACACAGCCTAGGGAACACTAAAGTTGGTGGCCAGTTAACGGAAGTGGTGTGGCCTCAGGAGGCAGCAGCTACCGCAGTGGTTGGTGGATCATTAAGAGGGGCGGAGGGAAAGGAAAGGGAGATGGGACCATGTGTGGGTATGAAATGGATTCCCAGCCTGTCGTGTAGTGATCGCTCATTGGGGGATAATCGCTACACAGATAATACCATCATTCAAGCCACAGTTGTGACTCTTTAACCTGTAGATCCAGGTTTGTTCCAATTTCAACAGTTTGGCTGGGTTGGGGAAGCCAAAATGGTCTGGTTTCAGCTGGTCAATTACTAACCATCTGATGTCAATTGAAAATGTTGTACCAAAGGCACAATGGCAGTGTTGGTTTTATCCTACTTCTATGTTCCCCGATCCAAACCCCCACCTTTCTTGTGGTCATGCCCACATACAACAAATCACAGGGGCATAAGATCACATAGATGACATTTTTAGAATTGCAGTTTCAGAACCATTGTAATGTCCAATTGAACTGCTGAAGCACAAAGCTGGTGCTTTTCTGGGTGAATGCGCAAACTGCACAATTGCCACATGGGTGGTGGCCCACAACCTTGCTTGGCTGCGCTGGCTGCAGCTCTTGTGTGGCCATGCCTTCACCACTTGTCAATACAGCTCCTTTTATGGTATGCTTCAATAATAACCAGCTTTGCTTCCTCCTGCTTT